>NC_141139.1:21078636-21399886 GCF_053477565.2 Lygodium microphyllum | reverse complement strand
CTTTAGGTTGTAGAGAATAAGAGCCTTCCCATTTTTTTTAATGTGCTTCAAAATAACAAAGGTATGGGTCGAGAGGTTCTAGTTGGAAGAACTTTCAAGGATAGAACCAAGTGCGATGTGGACTACATGTCACACCGCATACATTTGAGCTTACCAAATGTCCAAATTGTCATTACTTTCAGTAAATCAGAAAGATATGGGTCAAGAGGTTCTACTTGGAAGAACTTTCAAGCGTAGGACCAAGTGTGGCGTGGACTATGTGGCACATCGCATACACTTGAGCTTACCAAATGTCCAAATTGTCACTACTTTCAGCAAAGGAAATCTTATCTTTTCTTTAGAGATGAGCCAACAACCTATTGTAGAGTCAAACTACCCACATAGGGTGGAAGGCTAAAGAGTTCTAAAGGAACTCCTCAAGGCACAAGTGGACCCGAAAGAACCACTTAGTAGGAATCCTCCTAGTATCAAAGGAAAGAACAAAGCTACTTGGAATAATACCATAGCTTCTCAAGTTGATCAAAATAGAAATGCAAGTAGAAGGAATAAAAGACCCAGGACATATAATATGAAGTGTCAATGGAGAGCTAGCACAAAGTTGTGATGGGTTCCCAAAACATTGCTACATGATCAAGGGTTTTATGTGGAAAATTGTTGGATTTGGTTTGCCAAAACCACCAACAAGCCACCTTTGTTGGCTATTGCCCCCAATGTCCATCGAAATACAAGAGAAATAGAAAGAGACCTAAATGCAGCTCTAGGTCAAGGACCAAGATACTTGCGGAGATATACACTAATAAGCTAGTGACATAGTAGCTAGTTCTTGAGATGCATATATCCACAATTTTGGAAGTGCAATAGCTTGAAGCAGTTGCTAATCCATAAGAAGAATGCAATGATTGAGGAGTCACTCAGTAAAAAAGAGGATACAAAGCAGCAACTACCTAGTGATACTACTCATATTGAAATAGAAAGTCTAAGGAAGGTGAGTATAGATCCCTCGAATGTTGACAATCACCAATCCATGGAAGTTTCTAATCCTTCAAGACAACTAATGTCTCCCAACAACCAAGAACCTTTGTTACCCAATCCAAAACAAACCATCCAATAGCAGTGGCCTAGTGCAAGCACTCATCACTACACTAAAACAAATCTACAAGGGATAGCTAAGAAAACATTATAGGATCAACAATCTCCCTCTAAAAGTGTTGTCAAAAAGAAATTTGGAAATTCCAAGAATTGAGATTACTTCCAATCAGTCCACAGATCCTAGTATCCCATCATCTTTGACTAACATGATTGACTAATCTACTGCCTCAAAGTTAGTACTTCCAATTTTGAGGAGGAACCCATGCAGTCACAATCCTTGACTACGACCAAACTTGTCATTTTAGCTAAGGAACAAGCCTCTAATACTTCAGTCTCACAACAAAATACTCTAACTCTAGCCCAGTTAGCACAATGAATCCAATGACCCAAAAGTCTTGTTCTTCTTGGCTAGAAGCTCCAAAGCATTTAAAGCCAATTTAAGAGACCTCTCATGGAGGCTTTAGTAAATATGGGGCAACAAAAGGATCAATCTAAGGTTATGAGTTCCAAGGAACTAGATGAAATACTATTGACTTCACTCACTCATCTACATATTCATGCTAACATTGGAATTCAGAATGCTAAGGATGAGAAGTTCTTAGAAAGGCCTCTGATATGGTCAAAGCAATCACAAATTTGTTGGTGTTAGTGGTCATGGGAGAATTCATGAAGAAAATGAACAAGGCAGAGTAAGAGAAGTATCGTGTGATTCTTGTGTTCCACCCTGAGCAGTGCATAACAAGCAAGGAATACATTGCAGCATTAGCCACGAAAGTCGGAGGTCAAAGTGAGTTTGAAAGGAAATTGTATTCTAGTTGAGGTTTAGTTGCAAGGTATGGCATCTATCTAATGACTATTGTTAAGCAAAGAAAGGCACTTTGGAATTTCATACATGATCTGCCAACATATGTGGCACCTAGATGTCTAAGAGTGCTTGTGATTGTCCGTGTGGTGTCAACATTTCTAAACTTGCCGAAAATGATCCCTTATGTGACAAACTCCTTTCAGAGGAAGAGCTACACATTGCAAGTAAATTGGGGCAAAGCAACATGATGATTGATGTCATTTGATATATTTTTTATCTTACACATGACCCGCAACTTCTTGATGGCCACACACCATTTTACAGTATAATCCCAACTTCTATGAGTGGTTTATTCCAATGTTGAGTGACACAAAATCTCATCTTTCCTCTACTTTTACCACCATCCAAAGTGAATCCTCATTACATGATGTGAAGCCAAGTGATGTATATAAAACTTCTAGCAACATTGACATAGTGGCTAAACGTAGTGTGCTTGAAATTCCAAATCCTAAGGCCATAGCTACTAACATTTCCACTAATACACACTAGTTCAACCAAGTTAAGCCAAATGAACCCCAAGATGCTCCAAAGGAGGCTGCTTAGACTCACCTTTGAATCAGCCCCACTAAACTTGATTCTCCTATTGGTCTCTAGCCTTTGCTTGTTTGTTGACCATTCAACATCATGGCTGTTCATTTGGCCAACAAATTCAATTTCTTTGAAACAAAATCGCTACTTCAATTTGATGCCATATTCACTACTTATGCCAAGTTGTTTGCATGATGAGACGATACAAGTTGTTTCCAAATGGTATCCCACTTGAGAAGAGAGTGAACACCTCTACCACAAAATCCTCTTGGTTTACGATGAATATGCTAAAAATCCTCCTTAGAAGCAATTGCACTAATGTCAACTTATTCCCTCTTATGCTTCTATGACCAAACTCAAAGACTAGTTAGTACTTGATGAACTTGACTAGAATTGTAGTTTCTCAATTGTATTCTTGTAGAAATGGTTTTCTCATCGGCTTGAGATTGCTTCTGATGGTAGTCGTCTTATGAAAATGATTGAGAAGCATCGTATAGTTAGTATGCTTCAATATGATCTAACCTACTATGAGACTACTTCCTTGCATTTATCATCTTGGCTCGGCATGTGGACTTGCCACAAAAGTCGAAATACCACCCATTTCTTGATAAGATTGTGATTGAAGAGGAGTTGCACATTGCCAGTCACTTTGCATGACCTTGCTTGACGATCTAATTACTTATATTTGTGGACTAGCTATAAAACCAACTAACTTGGATGCTTTTGTTGAGTTGGAGTATAATCCAAATTTCTATGACTAGTGGATCCAAAAACTACGAAATAATAACCCTTGTATATAACTAACCATTTTTCTCATTGTATATGTATTTATTTTGTTTCATTAACATGAGCCAAAGACCCTCTAACTTTTGAAAAAACACTATATCTTCTATGCAAGATCAAGGTATGAGATCACAACATTTTCTCACATTACACTGGTGAAATGCAAAAAAAAAGTTTTTTATAATTCTTTATATCTTTTGACCTTGCATCCATTGCATGGTATTCTGAAGATTTTACTAAGTGAATGCAAGAAAATAATAAGTGACACAATAATGCAATGCATTTCATGTTTCAAGCCAACATAATCAATAGTAGACTCTTTCTTTGAAGATTCCAAGATATGGAAATATCATGGCAACGAGATCATTCAAGAGACTCTCACAAAGGAAAAGACAACAAAGCGCCATCGATATTGACATCCCAATTTCTTCATCCGTCACATCCCTTGACTATAACATACAATGGTCCTCTACTTCTTGAAGGAAAGTCATGCTTGCTTCATCACTACTACAAGTCTACATCACCTACTACTAGTTCTTCTTCACCAACTCTGTATCAACAATGAGGCAATGTGCTTTCAAGGTTCAAGGCTCATCCTTCCATTTTCATGTGTACCACGAGGGATTCACTAGTAGTAATAAGGAGACGTCACCTGCGTGCAAGAAATATATGAAAATACCCCTTATCTACCCCCTATTTATGGGACCTTACCTTATTAAATATACCTTCCTTCCCTTAAATAACCCCCCTCCCTTACACTCATGTGGTACCATACGGTAAACCCTAGTGGACCCCTCGGGATGTGTACACTCTAGTGCACAACTCCATTCTTTGAGCCAAGTCTTCTATTCTCAATGAGACTTTAGATCTCTTATGCTTCCACTTTTATTTCTAAGGCTGCTAGCCAACTTATCTAACATTGTATTATTCCAGAAGTAGAATTTGAAAAAAAAAGGATACCAAAATGAGAAAAACAGGAAGAAGAAAAAGGCAAGCGCTCCACCATCAAGGCCATCACTTCTTCCAAGATTTTTTCCAACATTCCGTGTCTTCATCAGTGCAAGTTACATCATGCTACCTACGATGTGAGTGCTAGGGGCCTGACACTCATCCAGGGGAAAAATAATGTTAACGATATTTTGAGAAGGCTATGGAAGCATAAGTGCATATGTTTTTTTTAATGAATATTTATTTTTTGGAGCCTCATTATATTATTTTAGGTACTTGTGTATTATTATTGTACTCATGGATACTAGATCATCATGGATGTATTATTTTGTGAGAGCCGGGTTCACTCTTGCACATTATATTTATCACCCGCACTTGTATTTATCACACCCGCAACTATTGCATGGGTTGCACACATGTATTCGTGATGAGATTGGCATAGGCTTGGTCAATTTAAACTAAGATAAAAGCATGATATAAGGATTGACTAGCCTAGATTCCACAAAGGAGATAGGACACCCAAAAGAAGGCACAAATCCTACTTCACAGTAGTGGAAACCCTAAAACACAAAAGGGATGCAAACCCTAATTCACAGGGTAAAAACCCTAATTCATAGGGAAAAACCCTAAAACACAAAGTGGGATGCAAACCCTAACCCTAAAATGGTTCACCGTCCTAGAGAGGTGACCTAACCCTAACCCTAATTTTTGTCTATATAAGGGTGGGAGGTCTCAATTGTAATCACCCTTTTGGTGCATCCATGTTGTAGAAACTCTATCAATGTGACTATCGAAGCTTTCTATCATCTTCTTCTATTCTTTCATCTTTCCTTCATTGTTGAGAATGAATGAAAGAGAGTGAGGGAGAGGTGTGTTGAGTGAGGGGCTGATGGAAGATGAAGCTCTTCATCATCTTCTTGGTTTTCTTTTCTTCTATACTAGCTTCTCAACTCTTTGGTATTCTTGGTGGTGGCTATGAAGGAGCAACAATATTGGATTGTGTTGATTGTGGTTGTGGAACTATGTTTGAGCCTTTAAGCTTTTGGACTACAACATGGGAAGATAAGTTAATAAGCTCACTACACCTTGAAGCTAGTCTCATGTTCTTGCTTTCTTGGTTTTGAAAGAAGGATGCATGGTTAGTTAGAGTAGAGTGTTGTGAGACAAGGTGAGAGATTATCATCAAAGTGAGTTGCAACTTTTAAAAGAATAGACATTTTTCCAATGTCTTGATTGTTGTGCATTTGGCTCAACAATGGGATTCAAAACTAGACCCCACAAGAGGGGTGAGATAGAGAAACAATATGACAAAGTATCATAACATAGGTGGTACTAGTTCCTTATTGTCAGGGTAAATTCCTATGGCCTCTTGATATTTCTTATCTCAATGTTAAGCCCTATATATCCAAAAGTGATACTAGTTGTTACTTGATACATATGACTTATTGCATCTTAGATTAGCCTTATCTTCTCAAGGAATTTGTTTCTTTCTTAGGTAATTTTTTGGCTTATGCTAAGGTGGATTGCAATTCTAGTACTCCATCATTTTGTGTGGATGGCTCTTCATTTGCAATATCCTAATATCATGATCGAAATCAAGTAATTGTCCCACGAGGATTGTGATGACCTCTTCATCACATGTAATGTAAGGATTTGTATGGTTCTTCCTCTTTCTATAGCTCTTCAACAAGATGTACAAAGATATCACTAGGAGTGCATGCTATGATTGGCCATGAAGAGGGTGGTCACTAAGTCCATATGTAGGCATTTGGTGGTCTCTTCCTTAGAGGATCTTGTACAAGCCCTTGCAAAATTTCCTTCAAGTTCCTAGGAGATGATACATTGTACATGACATTATTTTTAATCTATTGGGATCTTCTCAGTGCAAGCCATCTCATAGATCCCAAAGAGATCATGTCTACTTAAATAAGGATGAGGAAAACTCTATAGCCATTTATAGTAACACTATTGGGGGTAAAGGCGCTTGTGCCTACACTAACTTGTATTTACTTCACACACCATGATTGCACACCTATATAGTGCAGGTGGCAAGTGCCCATCACTATTGCTTTATTCTTTATTCTTTTAGTAAAACTATTATTGAATAAGGGAAGGCCGGTCACACATTGTGACTGTTGGAGTTTGCACAACTTGAGTCTCTTTCTCTTGCTCTCTTGCTCCATCCTCCATAGCTCATATCTCTCTTACTTTTTCTTGCTGGTACTTCTCAATATTCTCCCTTAAATTGGTATCAAAGCCAACCATTCAAGGATCTTCTTTTTTCATTTGCTTTAGCATGGATTCAAAGTTTCAGTTCAAACATTCATGGTAGGCATTGCTTCAGCCCTTCAAGGTATGCATTGAGCTCTTTCTTCTTCAAGCTTACTTTGGACTTGTTTGAGCCCTTCTAGGGGATCCTTTGAACTTCAAGGAGTGCCCTTTGTGCCTTGGGTGACTAGCAACAAATGAAGAAGCCCCACAACAGCCCGCGTGATTTGTATCAATTGTCGTGGCTGCCTCCCTTTTAGTTTCTAGCATTGATATCCAATCATGGCTTGCAATATAATGCTTCTTCACTTGTATAACCTCCACTTTAGCCTTTGACTTGGGCCTCATCCTTGCCATGGTTGTAATATCTTTTCTTGTTGGGGCAGAGGCTGGTGATAAGATTAGGGCTTAGGTGCAAGTTGCTCAGGCGGGGCTGGTTTTTAGAGTGGGGAGGAGGGGTACTTAAGAAGGAGGAGAAAGTGATTTGGCTTGCTTCATTAGTAGTGTGGGACGTCACATGGGACCCTTGCTACCTATTGAGTGTCCCTTAGTTGCATTTGCACTAGCCTTAGGTCAATTAGTCATGTTATGAGGCCTATTGATGCTATCATTAATGCTATCCTCTGTATCATTGTTGCCACCTTCTTCATTCGTAGAAGTGTCACCCTCATTGTTCTCTAATTGGTTGTTGTCACCTTCCACATGTTTGATTGCTTCTTCATCTTTAGAATGGTCTTCTTGCTTGTGAGTCCTTTTCAAGGTCTTTAAGGACTATTTAGGGAGGGTCCTCGAGTCTTGGGGTGGATTATAGGGAGGGGGCCGACTGCAAGAGGAGGAGGTTGTCTTGTTATTGGAGTCATGCCACTAACTAAAATTGAGGACCTTTTTGACTTACCACAGTATAGTCACTTACCTCCGTCTTTTCATGTGCCATACTACATGTGTATTCACTATAGATGTGTTTCACTACTTTTTCTTATTTCATGCTTGAATTTCTTCAATGTGATGGAGCGACCAAAGGTACATCTATAAAACCAATCAAACATTTTTATAAGGTAGCTTTTCTTGATGTGACAACCTTCATGGCAAGTGTTCTTGAAATATTGCTTGGTAAAGAGGCTTCTCCATACCTTGGGTGCTCCACATTTCCAAAGACATGTACTTTTTCAAAAAATATGATCCATGAGTATATAATGTGTGTTGCAAATGTATGGAACATCGACATTAGAGTTAAAGATGTATCATGTATTGGGTGATGTTGGTTTCTCCCCATGCATTGGCAACTAGCTTTGTAAAATCATTTACCAATGCATGAAATTCAACTTGAGTGGAACAATTTGTTAATTATTTTAGCATTATACAAACTAGCTTATCAAAACTTTTGCTCCATCTTTTCATGTGCCATACTACATGTGTATTCACTATAGATGTGTTTCACTACTTTTTCTTATTTCATGCTTGAATTTCTTCAATGTGATGGAGCGACCAAAGGTACATCTATAAAACCAATCAAACATTTTTATAAGGTAGCTTTTCTTGATGTGACAACCTTCATGGCAGGTGTTCTTGAAATATTGCTTGGTAAAGAGGCTTCTCCATACCTTGGGTGCTCCACATTTCCAAAGACATGTACTTTTTCAAAAAATATGATCCATGAGTATATAATATGTGCTGCAAATGTATGGAACATCGACATTAGAGTTAAAGATGTATCATGTATTGGATTATGTTGGTTTCTCCCCATGCATTGGCAACTAGCTTTGTAAAATCATTTACCAATGCATGAAATTCAACTTGAGTGGAACAATTTGTTAATTATCTTAGCATTATACAAACTAGCTTATCAAAACTTTTGCTCCCCAAGCTTTTCCACTATGACTTTGTTGCTTGTTGCTGGTCATATTATTCAAGAATCTCTTTACCTTCATCACCCTCATTGATATTTTATGTGCTACATTTGATGGTTTATGGTCCTTTTTAATCTTAACCTTGCCTCCGTACCCTTGACTTTCTTAATAGTTGCTTCATATCTAGAAGGGAGGCTTCAATGTGTATATATGATTGACATGCAACTTCAACATCTTGTCAAATATGCACATGAGGCAATGCAAAGTAAAACATGAACACTCTTCAATGTTAATTGAAAATATTGCTTTCTAATTCTCTTCAAGATATGACCTATTCTGAGGTGCCTTGCTATTGTAGGCTAGTACTCTTCCCTTCCATGCAATATTATCCATGGCCTTAGAAGAATTGTTTATTTTCATGCAAAATGGACAAGGCAATGACATTGATGCCTTAGTGTCATAATTGAACATACACTTTAGAGTCTTGAGATCATTGTCCAAGTGCCAATTAATGTTAAATTTTTTGACTTCTTTTGCATAGAGCTTTTCGCCACTTATTTGCTTGAAAACTATATCCAAATATGGAGCACATTTGAAGATCCAAGAGAGAACATTATGCATCTCCTTGGGCACTTTGGTTGCTGCTAGCCACCAAATTTTCTTTCTCAAATGCAGACTTAAATGTTCAAACAACCATGCTATCTTTTACATAGGCCATATCATAATTCATCAATGTAAGACAACCCTCTCCCCAACTTGCATCCCTTCATGATTTGGCATTTGCCAAGCTTAACAACAAACTCAAAGGCTTGGTAATTATAATTGGGACAATCTTAGTAGAAACAAGTGCACTATATTGAATTTGTAATATTATCTTAGGACAAGTTAGTACCTTTTGAGCATTGCATCTTGTAGAAATGAGCCATGGCACATTAGGATGTAACCAAGTCAAAAAATATATTTTTGAAGTTCTCATAGTCATACGAAATATTTCCAACTTTAGTTCCCTCCACTTTCATTTTGTCAATGATTTTAAAAAAACATTATCCTATTGAATCAACAATGGATATATTTTGTACTCATCTTATAGCTCTAAGACAAAATGGACGAGGCAAAATCATGTACGTTATTAGCCAATGCATATGCTATCATACCGTTAAGGTAAAAATTGAGGACCTATGTATGGAATAGAACTATAACAAGTTGGGCTATTCCTTTGAAAATATATTACATGTTTGCAATTTCATGGACGGTTCTTTTTCTTATAAGACATCCAAAGTATCAATTTGGGTGAATCTTAAAAAAAATTTCTAATTTCATTACATTTGATCTCTTAATCATTGGATAATCCACTATTTACTATATATCACTTTTGATTTGTACTTTCGTCTAAGTCCTTTTTATATCATTTTGAATTTCTACTTTATTCTAAGTTCTTTTTAGCATTATATCTAGATTAACATGTCAACTCCTTTAAATGAATATAGTTCATTCCTATGCTGCACTTTATCATGTCAACATTTCAAAATGTAACATTCCAACTCTAGGACTCGTAGTTTGATAGATAACATGTAATAGTGTTGATTGAACATCAAAATATCAATATCTTAGTCCTCTAATAACAATGTGAAATATGTTTTGCATACTTCATTGTTTACTACCACAAAGATGATCCACAATTTATTCTCTATGTACACTATATGTTTTTTACACATCTAACTTGCAATTTCCACTAGACAATCATGATCCTAGTAAACTTAAACATCTTCCTCAAAATATGTTATGGATTTTTCTCTCATTATTAAGTCCAAAAGTGATGAAAACATATATTAAGTCATTGATATTGACTAGATATAGTTCAAGGTAAACTCAACATTGTATATTTGAGTAGATAAAAACATCTTCACCATAATGCAAACTAAGCAATCACACTAACCATCCACTAAAGTAGAGTTGTAATCACATCTAATTAGCCAGAAGGTTAACCATGAATAGAAATTCAATCAAAATTGTCAGTCTCTTTCATACTCCATTGCATAGTGATATACATAAGATCAACACCAAAAAAATGCATTTGTCAAGATTATGACTCTCCAAGCTAGCAATTGTAGAACTAATCTAGAGAACTCAAAATTACCCTTTTCTCTATAAAAAATTTCTCAAACTATAGCCATGCATTTTTATATAAATTTCTATCTATTTTTTTTATTGTTAGTAACTCTTCACAAAAGGCTTGGATCAATTAGTTCACTTTCAATATTTGAGACACAAGGAGCACATGCATTTCTTTCTTCATGTTATCTCAATCTATATCATACCACCTCTAGCTCTAAATATGACACATACATGTCCCCTTAAGTATGCTTTAACTTGAAGGACAACATTTATAGGATGGTAACATATTCACTCAAATGTACTCTTCCTTTATTCAATGTTATCCATAATCAAAAGCACAACTGTTGTAAGAGTCAAATTTCCAACCCTCCTGAAATTGTCAGCAATATCAATCTTTGATGGAGCACATTGTAAAATTCCCAAATTAAAATTGTCCAACTTCAACATAGCCACCATTTTTTTTTCTCTCATTTGCATCTCTTACAATAATGGTAAACCACAAATAACCAATAGTCAAATCAAGCATGGTATATTCAACCAACATATGTACTATAGAAATGACAAATGTGATGTACATGAAAGCAACAAGATAAAATTTATACATGTTTATAACCAGTTCTCTCTTTCTCCAAATACCTCTTTGCATCCCTTTCGATAGCAGAGAAGCCCACACAAAACAATGGTAAACCAAATACCTAGCAATCAACTCATGGATGGTATATTCAATCAACATATGTACCATAGAAATGGCAAATGTGATGTACATTACACTAGTAAGATGACCTTTAAAGTTTATACATGTTTATAACCAGCTCTTTCTTTCTCCAAATACCTCTTTGCATCTCTTTTAGTAGCAACATCCTGCACAAAACCAACAATCAATTGTGGACTTGCAACTAAAAAGGCTTTTCCACCAACTTTTGCCCAACCCTAAACTATATCTAAATTTGTTGCAATAGCTTTTACATAGAGTAGTCGAGCCACATGATTTAGAGACTCAACCCAAAACTTGCAATATTATCCTTTGAGAGCCAATACAAAACCTACATTTACCCAAAGAAAGTTAGTATTGTTTGTTATACTTCAAATAACATAGTAAAAGTATAAACAACATTCATAGAATTAACACACACACACACACACACACACACACACACACACACACACACACACACACACACACACACACACACACACACACACACACACACACACACACACACACACACACACACACACACACACACACACACACACACACACACACACACACACACACACACACACACACACACACACACACACACACACACACACACACACACACACACACACACACACACACACACATAGTCCAAGTACTTGAGCACGGAGGACTACCTGACCGACCGATAGAAAAAGCCCGACTTAGGCGATTAATCCTTAAGATCCAGCCCTATCAACTGATTGCAGGCCAACTCTATAGGTTGGGGCAAGACGGATTGTTGCACAGATACGTATGCGAATATGAGATGCACGATGTGCTCTCAGAAGTGCATGGTGGCATTGCCGGGGGGCACCTTAGCGGAGACATGACAGCATGAAAAGTGTTGCAGTCTCAACTGTGGTGGCCCACGCTTTTCCGCGATGCAGCACGATTTGTCAAGCACTGTGACGAGTGCCAGTGGACGAAGGTTCCAATTCGCAAGGATCAAATGGAATTAACCCCAGTTATTGCTCGACAACCCTTCGAAAAATGAAAAATTGATTTCATTGGACCCATGAGTCCTGCGGCACAGTATTCACTAGGTCAAGTACATCATTGTGGCCACGGATTACCTCACGAAATGGGCAGAAGTGAGAGCAACACGAAAAAACGATGCTAGAACGACTGCTAAGTTCTTATGGGAGCAAGTGATTTCACGATTCGACTGCCCCATCGAACTGGTCAGTGACCAAGGCACGCACTTCATCAATGAAGTGATCGCGCATCTTCTGTCCACCTTCCTCATCACCATCGCAAATCCTCGCCCTACTACCCTTAGGAAAATGGCCAAGCTGAATCAACGAATAAGATTCTTGTCAATGCCCTAACCAAGGTTGTCTCTGCTTCACGCAGCAATTGGGACAACAAGCTGATGGCAGCTTTGTGGGCTTACCGCACAGCTTATAAAACGGTTGTCGATCAAACCCCCTTTAGGCTGACTTATGGAACAGAAGCGATTCTACCATTAGAATTCTTCGTTCCTAGCCTGAGAATAGCGCTTCAAGAATGATGGGAAGGGAAGGAAGCATGGACACGATGCCTAGTTGAACTCGAATGCCTCTCGGAGACTCGTCTTCTAGCCACCCATGTGCTGATCAGTGAGAAAGCCCGACGCAAGAGCTAGTTTTGACCAGCACATCAAGCAACAGTGCAAGTTCAAATAGGGTGACTTAGTGCTCCTCTACTCAGTTAAGGGGCATAAGAAAAAAATAAAATCTAGAGGTCTTGGACCCTTCAAAGTTCATGCAGTTAGCCGAACAGGCAATGTCGAACTTGAGAGCCTAGACGGTGAAGGAATAGGCTTCTTCAATGGCAGTCGTGTCAAGAAGTACTACTCTCCTACACATCCTTTGCATGAGCCACCGATGTTAGAACCGCCTGTCAAAGTACGAGTAGCCACAATCACTGATATCAACGATGAGGATGAGGAAGCCGTAGAGCCTGCATACCTCCATATCACGATCACTGCCAACCAAACATGCGCTTTTAATGCCCTGATCAACGAGGGAGCAGACTGCAATGTCTTAACTCACGATCATTGGACCCAACTTGGAAAACCACAACTTCAACCCACCACTGCCAAATTAATCCCATATGGGGCCCACTCATACACACTTCTAGGCAAGTGCAGAGCCGCCGTCTCTATCGAGTCTGTAATTGTATCACTGATTTTTTACGTGTTGCTAGACACTAAAGACGCGGGCACGGAGTCGCTGCTGGGGCGACCTTTCAAAAAGCAAGCTCACTGCAATGTTGATTATGCGTCGTAACGCATCCACCTCGCAATAGGCAACATTCGCATTGTTACAGCTTTCAGCAAGGGTTGCGCGACCTCATCCCAGGCCACAAAGCCATCGATAGAAACATCTGTAGTCAAGTCTAAGGAGGGGGGTAGTGCGCGATAGCCACTCCCCGAATTTCATAGACCGCAACCCATAGACCACCGGAAGTGTGTAGAGTTCCTCAGATCATACGACCCAGACCAAGAATGCGGCACAGTGACGGTGGGTAGAGGAGAAAGTGCCAAGCAGGTGCAGGTCCGTCTAGACCTAGCCTTGGTGGAAAAGGCATTGGGATTGGAGCCAAAGACGGAGAGAAAATAGAAGAGGGAAGTCTATGCGATGCTAAAAATGAAAAAGGAGGAGGTGCTCACCAATGACGGCATCAGCATCCTAGACATCCCCAACGCAGAAGCTAGGCTGCAAGCAAAGCTAGTACATGTCCTCTTCTCCAGCCAGCGCTACAACTCCCTGATGCATCAAATCAGCGTGCATGTGCTGGAGAACATAGCAGCCCACACTTTAGACAAAGTTGACTGGAACATGTATGTACAAAAAACTATCGACCAGGCAGCTAAAACATTGGCTTTAGGAAGTGTGCCAGCAAGTGGAGGGTCTCTAGCCTCCAAGGCTACAAAGAGGAATCCAAGGCCTCTTACATTGGGTATGGAGGTGTCTTAACGGCGCTTATCTAGGAGGCCGTGAAGGAGGCGCAAGAGGCAGAAGAGGGGGAGGGGGAAACACCCGACAGATCACCTCCTCATCAACAGCAGGAGAGGTCCAGTGATAGGACTGAGACCGAGGAAGAAGGGAAAGAATAGAAAAGCAAAAAGCAGGTCAAGGAAATCGAGAAGAAGGCCGCGCAAAAGAAAAAGAAAATGGATGACGAGGGCCGCAGGAAAGAGAAAGAGGACTTAGAGAAGGCCAAGAGAGAGTCCCTTAGGGAGGCCAAGGAGAGGGAGAAGAAGAAAAAACAAGAAGAAGAAAAGGAAAAGGAGCAATTACAGAAGGCTAAGAAGGCATCAAAGCAGGAGGCAGAGGAGAGAAAAAGAAAGGAAAGGGAAGAAAAAGAGAAAAAGAAGGAAGAGCAGAGAAAAGTAGAAGAGGAAAGGCGAAGAAAGGCTGATGAAGAAGAGGAAGAACTAAGAAGGAAGGAGGAAGAGAACCTGGTTGAAGCTACACGCCAGTCCATCGAACAACAATGCAGAGCTGATGAACTGGGGAGTTTGAGCCCACATAGAGAAGAAAGACCTGGGTCAAGCACATAGGTGCCGGAGATTGTGCTGCCCGCCGTCACTGAGGGCAAGGGCAAGGTCCCAATCCACCCAATTCCTACTCTATTGGTGCCTCCCACTGAGCCAACTACCATCACTCCCAGCATCCCCACCAATATAGATGTATCAAATCTTGTGGCATGGATGCAATACTTCATTAACAAGGAGATAGCCCAGGGGACGAGCACTGAAACTACGGCTACAAGGCAAAAGCGGCCGGCCAAAGACACAGAGTCTAGGCAAGATCCTAAGCGACAAAAGGTGGAGGCCTCAACAACACCCATCCAAAAAACGATGATGCCACCAGCTAATTACGACGAATACGTCGCCGAGCTACTCTTGCAGTTGGAGAGAGCTAAAGAGGAATGCAAGGTAGCGGTGGTGGCTGAGTTGGCAGCTGAGAATGAATAAATAGCCACCTTCTAGCTTGACAAAACAAGGATGATAGCCATGCAACAAAAGGAGAATGCAGATCTCAAGCAGGAAATAAAGGCTAAGGATGACCAAGAAGAGCACTGGAGGCAGCACCTCAAGAATGAAACACAGGAGCTGGTGAATATGCAAAGAGAACATAAGCTCTTGATAATGCAATACCAGGATCTCATTACAAAAACCGCTAAAGTTGAAGAGCTCATGGCTGAGCTCAACGCCAAGGATGAGGAAAGAAAGCAGGAAATGGAGGAGCAGCAAGAAGACATTGAGCGCCTAACCGATCACTTGAACTTTGAAAGAGAAGAACAGGAGAGGCTGATCAAGGAATTGGAGGACCAAGAGCAAAGGCTCATGATACTGACCTTGAAGCAAGGGGAGAGCATGGAGGAAATGAAGAAGAAAGCAGAGGAGTGGGCGGTGCATAATGAAAAGAGGGTGAAGACACTAGCACGACGCCTTGCTCTGGTAGAAAAGGAAAAGATCATTACAGAGAGCAAGGCAGAAGCCACCCAGAGCCCTACACGCAGGACTACAAATGCCACCCCAACCTGCGGAGGTTAGGCTGAGCCTGGACGAGCAACGGAAATACCTACTGCTGGCCGGCCTAACCCCCCAGGAAGTGGATGCCCTAGGATTTGAAGAGAGAGCACCACAGGGAAACTGGCAGGGGGAGGAAGTCGAACTCGAAGTTGACATGAACAAATTCACAGAAGATGTGATCCCACACCCCCCCTCTCCGCACATTCAGGAACAGCAATCACTTGACCCGCTGCTGGACAGACAAGCCACGCTCAAGGAGTGACGGAAAAAATTGGTGGAAGAAGCCAGGAAAAGGCTGCAAGCCAAGCCAGTCGTGCGGCCATCCGCATCCCTCCCACCATGCCTTGATGACCTCCCAACGCAATTCCACGCGGAGCTGGTGGTCTGGGAATGGCTAGAAA
Source organism: Lygodium microphyllum (assembly GCF_053477565.2). NCBI lineage: Eukaryota > Viridiplantae > Streptophyta > Polypodiopsida > Schizaeales > Lygodiaceae > Lygodium > Lygodium microphyllum. Next base: position 21,383,772 of record NC_141139.1, on the reverse strand, counting down.
TCGAAAAGGACCCTTTCTCTTTCAGCTTCCTTATGCCTAACAGCCTGAGAAGGGTCCTGTCGATCAAAGTAATGGAGGAGGTGATCGCGGCTGGCAGCTGACTGGGCCAAAAAATGGCTGGATGACAGGGCAAAGATCCCTACTCTGTGGGGCACGGAGGAAGTAGAATTTTGGCAAACAACAAAGTGTATGAAGTGCCACACACCGTAAAGGGCTACAACTGCCAACCCCTCTGGAGAAGGTGAATATGCAATACTAACATGCTTGCCTGGATGGCATTTTGCAAACACCTACCCTACGAGAGGAACAACCCCACATTCATGGCGTATCCTCGTAGGGTAGGCGTGGATTTTGCCGCCACCCTCCATGGGAGGCATGACTTCCCCATCAACTACAATTCCAATGCCACCTCCTTCGAGGATGCCCTACTTTTTGATTTAGGAAGCCTAACCGACTCCATGACGCACTTCCTCGCGGAATTCTCCTCCTGTCCCGATCCCGCTTTCATAACTACGTGTAATTACCTTAGGCTTCTTAAGCTCCTACTCACGACACTGCAGGAAAATGGCTTGCCTCCCCTCTTTTTTGATCCCAATGCTATTGATAGCTACGCTTTGGCACGCTTAATGATGAGAGCTAGTCTACTACCTTCCTTTTGCCTAGCTCTCCTAGAGGACATGAGTGACAGCCAATTCACTAGGTGTAATCACCCCTTCCTATCCACCACCTCTCTCCACATCCACATGAACATGAAAGGGTACATGCAAAGACACCAATTTCTGCGCAATTCATCCGCCCTCCTTCCCCCCCTCATTTAGATGATGAGAATTAGACTTGGCTGTCATACTCCTGATGTAATACTATCCCTAAATGTATCCCAAAAAAAAAAAGAGAAGAAGAATAAAAGAAAAGAATAGAAGAAAAGAAAAGCACGAACGCCATTCCACACACTGAATGGACGGAAAAACTCACTTGCAAAACCACTTAGCACCACAAAAGCACGATCACTGCACCTAAGGGTCCTTAAGTTAGGCGTGTCCCGGTGGCTTCAGTCGGCTGGCTCCGCTCCTAACCCCCTAGCCCTTTTGCTCCCCCACTTCATGCTTAGGGCACATCAAGGGCAGGACACACCTAGGGAGGTAACACTTACATATGGTTAGACCTGTCACCCTAAGCCACTGGCACTGCACCCCCTTGTTACAAATGGGGTCCTCAAGCGTGGGACATCACCCAGGCTCGCCTGCGATTAGACCCACCTCCCCATTCCACTAGCACAAGCACAATGCACCAACACGCTGAGGAAGCGCCCCTCTTAGGTAGAGTACCGCACCTTCTCCTTCAGGCACCCTAAAAGCGCCAAACCACCAACTTCAGAGGCCCTCGTCAACCCATGACATCCAGTTAGCTGCTCCGACAAATATCATTCTTAAGCTTCCACAAGCACTTGAGTTTACATGTGGCCCTCACCCTTACACCAACCCAACGCCGAAGTCCCATGGGACTGGCACCCGTCTAGAAGGGGGGTAATGTTAACCCCAAGTCGAGATGGCGAAAAAATGAAGGAAAAAGCAAAAGAAAGATGGAAAAAGAGCAAAGACATGCAGGCGGCTTCTAAAGATGAACCGGGGCAAAAAGCACAACTTTAAATGAAAAGGCACCTCAAAAAACTTGAAAAACTCTTGTAAAAGAGTGCCAGGCTCCCTCCTGTGCCAATTGTAAAATATTAGATGGGTGTAGGCTAGAAGCACAAGGCTAGAAGAGGGAAAGGGAAAAATGACCTTGCCATAATGGTCGGTCATGTAAAAAAGGGATGGGTGCCCATGGGATTTTAGGGTTTGTATATATAAAGTTCAAAAGTTGAATGAGAGCTCATTCTTTGGTGTGTGGCAACAAGAGTCTTCTTCTTCTTCTCTCCTTCTCATCTTCTTGCTTGTGTGTGCTCTTGAGAGAGGGAGTGTGAGAGTGTGAGGGAGTGAGTGTGTGAGAGTGAGGGATCAAGAGGGTGAAGCTCTTCACCATCTCCTCTTCTCTTATTCTCTTCCCTTTTCTCTTCTTGCGTGCACGGCTATGGAGGATGGAGCTTGGAGGTGGAGGAGGCTTGAGGATACTTGAGCTAGCATCTAGGATCGTGGAGCTACCGGCGTGTGTGAGAGAGGAGGCAACTCATATCGGCATTAAGGTAAGCTCACTACACTCGTAGGATCAACACCGCATCGGCTAGGTGAGAGATAGCCATTAGAGCTCGCTTGGAACGCTTGAAACAATAAGCGATCCGTGGGTCTTGGCAGTTGAGTGAAAGTTCCTACAATATCTATTGGTCAAATGGTAGAGCAAGGGATACAAGTTAAATTTCATGTAAAAGGTTGTTTTGTTGGAGACTTTACTAATAAGTGCAAATTGGTTGGTTGCGAAAGGTAGTAGAGTTGACTGCATGTTTACTTTGGATATAGGAATCCCAGCTATAAATGCTATTATGTATGTTAAAGGCAAAAGGTGTGGTTGCTGACATTGAATCATAGCACAAATGCATTGGACATATAAATCTACAAAGGCTTAATGCAATCAAAAGGGCTGGTTATAGGATTTCCTACATTCAAAGTTGCAGAATTACATAAAGTCTATGAAGTGTCCTAGTTTAGGAAGAAGCAAACAATGCAACTATTTTTGCATGATAGAGATGTAAGCAAGAATATACTTGATGTGGTACGTATAGATGGTTAGGCAGTACCCAAAATGTATCCCTTGGTGATAGTAAGTATTTTGTTACTTTCATTGATGATTTCTTTACGAAGCTTTGGGTGGTATATTTTATGAAGGAAAAGAGTGAAATAGCACTTCAAAACTTTAAAGGCTATTGGAATAGCTTATATGCAAGTATATCCCACAACAAAGTGGGATTGCAGAAAGGAAAAGCAAACATATTACAAAAGTTGCACAGGCATTGATAGGATTGAAAAGCATATGCCCAAATATATTTGGTATGAGGCCATTCATATTGTTGTCTATGAATAGGTCTCACACAACTAATACAATTCATGGTATGACTCTTGGGGAATTTTTTATAGGCAAGAAACCTTTTGTATCATACTTGAAAGTGTTTGGTTGTATTGCACGTGTTCATGTGTCTAATGAATTGAGGAAAAAAAATGGACCCAAATGCTGAAAAATGTACTTTCATTGGAAACTCTATGCAAAAAGGGTATCTTTGTTATAACCCTATTAGTGGTGAGTTTCAAGTGAGCAATGATGTTATTTTTAATGAGATGAATAGTTGATATGCATCTAGTGGAGATACATTGAATGATATTGATGACCATGATAGTCATGTGTAGATACAAAAGGAGGAATCACGAACTCTTATTGAACTAGAGACATCATCTAGTAGTAGATCTACAATCACTCCTTGTTCTGGGAGACTAAGGAGAATTCCCACATCTTTAAGTGTATCTACTATCGTTGCACGAAGGGAAGAAGAAAGTGTCGGATGGTAATAATGCATCTACTAGTAATGCACTTCTTGATGGAGATTCTAGTGGCTCAAAGAGTTTGGATGATGAGCTTTATATTCCATCAATCAGGACATTAGGTGTACAGAGGACACATGGTAATGTAAAGACTCCATTAAGTGATCTAGTAGTACACAAGTCTAGCAAGGTGAGCTATCTTATTATAATGTTTAGTTTTGAGGATTATACAACTCATCATTATGTGTTTATGGTAAATGTAATTTAGGGTGTTGAGTCCACTTGTTTTGAGGAGGTTGTTGGCCATGCTCATTGGGATACACCAATGGATAAGGAGATGGTTGCATTAGAGGCCAACATGATTTGGAATGTAGTACCATTGCCTAGCAAGAAAGTTGTTAGTTGTAACTGGATCTATAAAATAAAGTAGAATATAGATGGTTGGTATAAGGCTAGGCTGGTTGCAAAAGGCTATGCATAGACATATGGCATAGTTTATGAAGAGACATTCAGTCCAATTGCGAGAATGGCAAGTGTTAGATATATAATTGCTTTGGCAACAACCAAAGAGGAGAGAGGAGTAACACATCCAATAGGATGGAGGCCAACGTTACGTTGGATTTTCTCAGATATTACTCATAAAATAGCAAAAAATACCCAGTGTGTAAGGAGAATACCCTCTAAATGTCACTATCTCTACGGACAAGAAGAAGATTTGGAAAGATTTTGGAGGGAGGTTTGGGGAGGTTTTGAGAGGGAGGTTTTTCAAAAACTCCCCACCTTCTCCTAGCTACCGAGACCTTCACCTCCTTCTAGAGCTCTCTGCACTCTTTCTTTGTTGCCAATCTCTAATGGCTTCCCACCCTCATCATCTAAGTTCTCGATGTTCTGAAGTGCTCACAAATAATGCTACTCCCTTGCCTCGTAGACCTTCAACTTCTGTCTTCTCTATCTTGGTTCCCATTACCCTTGATGGGAATACATGGACATAAGTTCTCATCTCTAAGGGATCTTGGGTGCTCATGCAACCATGACAAGGAAAGTGCAAGCATGAGGGAAGTGTTTATAAATGGGCATGGAAGGGATGTGTGGTGGACTTTAAAATTCCATAGAGCAAAACAACTGTGAAGGAGGTGCTCGTGCACCACTTCTACATGCACCATCAGATTGTAATGGCACCTGGATATGAGACAAGGCTTCCACCTCACAAGCTAAACAATAGGTTTGGCTTACCCTCTTGATTTTTATGTATCATTATTGTCATTGCTTCAAACATTTATTGTATTCTATGTGAGAATATCATGTGTCACTACTTCAGACATTTATCCTTCATCTTATGAGGAGTGGAAGTCCATTGAATGCATTGTAGGAGTCATCCATGTGCTTCATGGACATGTTGGACAGTTACAGTATGAGGGAAGGATTGGGGGGAGCCTTGTAGATGAAGACCTCTTCTTTTATGATCATTTTTACAAACTTCAAGACCGGTCTCACATGAAAGGTTACCTCCAAGCACTCCCTTTAGATGCAAACAAGAACAGATTGGCATGGCCAATGCCTGATTGGAGTAGAGTCCACACAAAGCAAGATATACAAAGATGTGCAACGATCATTACGGGCTACCATTCCAACAAAATTAGTGAAGATAATGTTGTTTATGTCTATCAACATTTTTGTGGAACTGTTCTGGGAGTTTGATGTTAATGTTGCCAAGACAATGCTAGTTTGCACATGAATGGACAATGAATTATTGGCAAAGATATTGCGGAGCCAATGGTTCATGAAATAGGTGGTACATATAAACTGTTGCATTGTCCTTGATATAGTTGTGGCAAAGTATATGATCACAACCCATACTTTTATACTATTGTTCTGGTATTTTCGGGAGCACTATATCAATGGAGTGCTTGTGCCAATGAACTACGAGGCTACAAGATTGCAAGCCAACCAGGTTATAGACATTGAGGTGGTAGATGAGGCCTCATCTCTATTGACCATTATAAGCATAAGAGAGGAATGTGCTTTGGTCGAGCTTTGCAAAGTCATCAATGATGAGGTACCCAATATGCTACCAGAAGACTTTTTCTTCGTACACAATAGAAAGCGTGTATTGAAAAGAAGGGAATCACAAATTATGTGCAAGGACCTTCAAGGCAGAGTTCAGGCCAAAGCTCAGTACTACCAACCCGAGCCCCTGTTGTAACACGCAACCTTGTAACCTAAGCTTCTCTTGCAAGATGTACCTTGTAACACACAACCGTTTTGTTAAGGGTTCTTTTGTAACACACCTTTTGTTATAGAATGGATCTTTTGTAACACACAAAGCCTTTGATAATTTATGGATCATTCCTATCAATTTCCTCTCTACAATTAGTTGCATTTTTTTTTTGTGTATTTTCGAGTGCAGAGATGGTGTAATCGACATGATGTAATTGACACAACAAGCTGTACCTTGTAACACACAACCCTTCTTAAGGAATGGGTCTTTTATAACACACAACCCTTTTGTTAAGAATTAGTTCTTTGTGTCATTTTTCTTTTACTATTGGTAATGCTATTGTTTTGGTGTGTTTAACAACGCTTGCCTCTCTGAGGAATACAAAAATGATGTAGTTTAGACATTTTCTTAAATCCACAAGATATCAAATAAGATACAACACAATATACTGTCCAAATGTCTTTAACAATCAAATAATAATGTGTTTCTACATTATATCATTCGACCATGCATATTCAATAGCACATCCTAGAAACCAATACAAGCACAAAAGATATGGCTTCAATCTCTCAAAAAAATCATCATCCTCATTGCCCTCAAAGCCAAGAGCCTTAATGAGGCTTCCAACTAGATTGTACCTTGCTTTTTCTAGTGTTTCATCAATAAACATTGTATTATTAGGGTCGATTTCAATGTCTATATATGCAAAAGGTTTTGTAAATAGTCCATGGTGGCCTGGCTCATAGGGATGCTCAATTTTTGGTCCTCATAGCACCGGGCCCTATCATAAAAGAGCTAAAGATGCTGATCAATATCAATTTGTATATTACGTGATAGCAACTGAAGTATAGGAGTCAAATACCAATTCGGCAATTGATGACCATTTGCCTACCCAAAATCCCTTCAGCAAAAAGTCTACTATAAACTATTGAAGTCCTCGTCGCAACATAACATAGTGTCCCGCAATAAACCATGACCGCATAGGTGTATTTCGAAAAGGGCTTCGCCTTCTTCACAAGAGCAACCCATTGACATCTAATATTATCAATCTTTGTACCCAAAACAAGAAATCATGTCAACAATTCAAACATCCAAGATACTTAATGGAGAAGGTTAGATGACCAAGACCACTCACACACAAACTCCTAAAATAGGGGCTTAAGAAAATAGGAACCAAAGATTAGTAAAAGAATCAGGAAAATAGGAACCAAAGAAAAAAAATCACGCCCAAGGACCTTCCTAGGGGGGCCTCTATCGCACCGTTGTGACCCATGCTGATCGCCCTAGGGGGGCCTCTATCGCACCGTTGTGACCCATGTTGATCACCCTAGGGGGGCCTCTATTGCACCGTTGTGACCCATGCTAATTGCGCTAGGTGTGTTGAAGGCCAATGGGCCAAAACGGTGTGAGTGAGGCCCAAGGACTAATGAGTGCAAGGCCTAAGGACTACCAATTGGTCCCCTTATGTCATGGGAGAGTTCTCCTAGTCTAGTGATGTAAATGTTTTGACCTAAAGGCGAGGATCCCCCAAATGACCTAAAGACAAATAGAGGAAAGCATGGAGAAGATGAGAGGTGCAAGAGGGATTGCTTTTGGTTTGCGACAAGAGAAGATAAGAGGCAGTGAGAGGGGCCATCGCCATACATCATTGTGACCAGTAAGGGAAGATTAAGCATACCTTGTATGAGATGGAAAGGAAAGTAGGACGAAGACAAGAGGTGCAAGAGGAAAGAAAGCAGAGAGAAGAAGCGAGATTTGTCAAAGCCAACCGTAGGAAGAAGATGCGAGGTTCATCAGAGCCAACCACAAATGACAACATGGAGAGGATGAAGGAACATGACTCACGATATGATTTTTTGGGAAGTGTGTCCGTACTGTTCACATTTAACGCCACTTGAAGTGACCTGCATGAAGTTTGTTACGGGCCACGGCCCTGGCGGAATCTCATTCCTTATTATTATTATTATTTTGAGAAAAATAGAATTTGATTAAAAGGAAAAAAAGAAATTACGAAGTGCCATGAGGAAGGTCCATGGCGAGACTCTTAGTAGCAACACATACTAACCATGCATGCAGGCTCAAAACCAAGCACATAATAGGAATTAGATCCAATATGGAATGTACATAATAGGCTCAAAACTAAGCACATAATAGGACGAGTTTGTAGACAAAACACAAGAAATAGACATCGAATTTGCTAATCATCTTGAAGTTGAGGATGTGGTCATGATGAATAGACTTTCCCTTTCCCCTTCTAAAGAGAACCAAGGAACCCTAATGTCATAGAGGTTCAACCTAGCACTGGCAAAGTCTATCCCAAGATTATTACATAAGACATTATTATTTTTTCGTTGAAGATGGCAGCTCATTCCTTATTATTATTTTTTTGTTGCAAGTATAGGAAATTTAGAAAGACTAGTTTTGGGCTTGTCATTTGATGAGTAGTTTTGGATTTTTTTATTTTTAAAACAATAGGCACAAGGTAAGTTACTTCTTTGTATTTCCACATGTTCCTTGCCTCTTCGTGTTTGTGTTGCTCACCTCATTCCCCTATCTCTTCGTGTTTGTGTTGCTCGCCTGGTTTCCTACTGCTTCGTCCCCTTCCTGGGCCATCATGGTGCGAGAGAGGCCCCTCAACCATCGGCTGTGCCCCCTCACCCCGTGATGACCTCCCCTCCTAGTCCATCATGGTGTGAGAGAGGCCCCTCAATCCGTCGCCCCCCGCCCCGTGATGACCTCCCCTTCATGGGCCATCACGGTCTAATGCAAGGCCCAAGGACCTTCTTAGTCTGATGTAAGGCTCAAGGACTTATTGTCATATGCTTGCAGATGCCACAACGAAAAGGCCAACCACAATAAAGCATCATGTCATACCAAGGTGATGCTACGTTATAGGTCCAGTCTAGGAGACGAAGATACAATGTGCACAGTGGAGTTCTTGACGAGCTTAGGCGGATTTCACGGCTACCACCATCATGTTGGGTATGCCTGAAATACGCATTGAATGCCATGTAATGGGACTTTTCCATGCCTTTTGTGTTCCAAATACTTGGATCTCCATGCTTTTCAATGAAATATGGCATATGATTGTATATGATGTGCTACAGATAAATGGTTAGTCTTTGAACAATGTTTAATAGACACTGACAATTTTATACTAATATGTATGAAACCAAAGACTTGTCTTACCATGTAGTGTGTGAAATTGATGTCTTCCCATGCTTTTAGAAACTCTTTCTTGAATAGATCTAGAGTATTCTAAAAAAATTTCTTGTCTGTATTTGTCCATGTCTCCTTATCCAGCATCTGGAATGTGATATCCACAGCACGCCACACTTCTGCCTTTGCATGTCTTGAAAGAGGTTCATGATCCTTTACTATGTTGTGCAACCTTCTCCGTTGCTCAAGTTCAATCCTGCTTACATGCATCCTTTTGTAGTACTTTCCATGTTTTGTAAGCTTTTCTTGGTATGTCTATTTCGTTGTTTGACTTTTTTTTATCCTACATGATTTGTACCTCTCCTCCATGAAACTTATATGTCTGCCAATAACATCTCAAGAGTAGCAATCCCCTTCTTTCATTCTATGTGGTTCCTAATCTTCCAAGAAAATCCAATGTATAGGTTGACAAGCTTCTCAATCAGTTGACAAAGTGCATGCATTGTACATATATGTACATTCAATAGAGGTATATCAAAGATTGGTTTGAAATCTTTGTCAAACTAGTGACGATTAGGCACCTTCTTCCACCACTTTTGATCAAGTTTTTTTCCATCCTCCATGCAACACATGCAACGAAGGGTGACTAGGTCTCTATTACAATTATGTAAGCACTTTAGAGTCTTCAAGTCTGATGCAAGATGCCAAGTATCTTGAAAGTTGCCCTTGTTTGGAACCAATAGTGTCTTCTGTCTTTTCATTTGAGCATTAATAACATCTGGTAGTGGAGTCTTCTGAAAGGCCCATTCCAATGCTTCATAATTCTCTGGCACAAGTAGAAATGTCCCAAGCCACCATAAATTCATTTCAGACTGTACACTGAAGTAATGAGGATCATCCCTTTGCATGTTTGCCATTCCCATGTCCATCAATGTAATGGCTACCCTCTCCATCTTAACGTCTTTCAGAATCTGACACTCATCCATCTTTAATGCAAAGTTCAATATGCCATTTGTCTCTCCATGTGAGATGTTGTAAAACTCAGCCATTCAGACCTTTACTATCTCCAAATCCATGAAGATATTGTTGTATTCATCATAGACAACCAGAACTTGTTTTACGTAAACTCTCCATTGATGTGATAGGGCTTTCCAATGTACTCCTCCTGTTTTAAGTTAAGATATTTTCGAAGTCTCCATATTGCTGTAGTTGTGGGTAGGAGCTTTGGCTTAATACCTTGTGATTTAAATGAACTTGTAACCTCTTTTTGTAAGAAACCATAGCCATTGCGACTTATACCACTCTCATCCATGGTGTTCTGTATACGTTCCACAAAAACCGTGTTCTGGCTCATAAATTGTTCAACAACTTGCCTCTGCACTACCTTAAAATTATTCTCATGTATGCGTTCTTTTGCAATCTTTGAGCTAACAAGTGGCTTAAGTCGCTTTGCAAGGTTGGCATTGGGGTTACAATTTTCCTTGTTTGGCTGTAGCACATCCCTAAACAAGAGGGACAATGTAAAGTAAGGAGACATAATAACAAAAAAGCACAGAGTAGTAAGCAAGAGATTCCTAACATGATAGCCCTTATTCATTTCTTCATACCTCCAGAGCCCACCTTCAAATCCTCTATATTCTTTAGTTCTTGTTTCCTTTGTCGAGGGCCAAGCAATGTTTTCTTTTGTCCCAAAATTTGCAGCTGCTTGTTCGGTCTTTCTATCTCCTATTGTTGGGCTTTGATCTTTTCTTCTTGGAGGTTGCATTCCACCTCTAATTTATTGATGGTTCTACTCTTGATATGCATCATTGCACTCTCCATTGCAGGTGTTGTAGAGATAGCTTTGCAACAGCCAAGAAGGCCATTCTTGTCATCATTCTCCGATAAACCTAAGAATGGTAGTCGAGTTTGAAAAGGGCGGGGTGCTAATAGTGTGAGGATCTTTGGGATAAAGAGAACCATCACAACAAAGGTCAACATGCCTTGCTCCTCCCTCACATAGTTGTGTCTTCACTGTTTCTGAGATGCAATTTCCTCCCCTCCTTTTTTGTAATGGGGCATAAACATTCTCTATGTCTATGTGGAGGTGATACTTGGCATTGGTGTTGAGAGGATGTTGCTGCATGTTTGTGTCCACCATTGCACCTATGTGTGGTGGATTCTGTAAGTTTGTATCCGCCATTGCACCTACGTGTGGTGGATTTTGCACCATTGCTACATAAGCAAGAACGACTTTAGAAGAAACTCTCACTTTTCAAAATTTTTGAATTTGGGGCATTTGATGATGTTGCTTTGACCTTAGGGAAGAAGTTGATTTAGTATCTCGACCATTTGGTATAGATGGGGACACTTTTTGTCCCAAAAACGAGAAAATGTGCTATTTTTCGAGAGAGAGAAAGTTCAAGGTTGTATTTTCTTAGAGGGCCCGTTTTTTACCACTAAAATTCTCTAATGTGAAGAATACCTTCTTGCATGGTGATTTGCAAGAAGAGGTATATATGGAGTATCCAACAGGTTATGAGGATTTAGAGCATCCCACATATGTGTGTAGGTTAAAGAAGACACTCTATGGTGATTTGCAAGAAGAGGTATATATGGAGTAGCCAATAGTTATGAGGATTTAGAGCATCCCACATATGCACCCAGGTTAAAGAAGGCACTCTATGGGCTAAAGCAAGGACCTACATCATAGTCTAACAAGATAGAAGATTATCTTATCAACATTGGCCTTTATGTTTTTTGATATAGATCACTCACTGTATGTGAGAAAGGGTGATGCAAGTTTGGTCATCGTAGTCATCTATGTGGATGACTTGATTATTATAGGTGATAGTGACAGGATTGCTAATGTTAAGGGCCTTTTGGAGCAAAAGTTTGAGATGAAGGATTTGAATAAGCTGAGGAACTTCCTTGGCATTAAGGTGATTAGATGTGTTGATGGTATATGGCCGTCCCAAAGGCCGTATGGCTTGGATATATTATCCAAGTATGGTATGATGGCATTTAAGCCTCTTCCAATGCCATTAGAGAAAAATGTAAAGTTGAGTGCTGATGTTGGAGATAAAGAGAAGACCCTAGTATGTTCAAGAAGATAGTAGGGGTTGTGATCTATATGATTATCACAAGGCCAAACTTGAGCTATGCTATTGGACTTGTGAGTTAGTTTATATAGCTACTAGGAAGCCTCATTTGGATGCAGCCAGTCATATACATATTAAGGTATCTAAAGTCCACCTTCCATTACAGACTTTTATGAGTTAATTAAGGATGTAAATGTGTTTGGTTACACAGATGTAGATTGAGCTAGTAGCAAGTCTGATATAGGGTCTAGCAATGGATTCATGTTTTCCTTTGCAGTGAAACAGTTAGAGTAGCAAAAAGCAACCAATGGTGTTGCTTTATCAAGTACAAAGACTGAGTATAGAGGTGCTACTATGTAGCACATGAGGTGGTATGGTTGTAAAAGTTATTGGGTTATTTGGATGTGCATGGAGATAATCCAATTGTCATTCACTATGACAACATGAGCAATATATAGTTAGCTAGGAACCACCCAATGTTCCATGTTGTTAGGATAAAACACATTGAGGTGCATTATCATTTTGTGAGAGAGAAGGTACTCACAAGAGACATTGACATGGTACGCATGTCTATACTTAGCACTTTGATGGTTTTTATGATCCTCACATGTCCACTAGCCTATCACTCGTCATATTTGGTGTGTTACACCTTCCTACAGCCATAGTTATACTGCCAATCAATTAGTATAGTCAGTTATGCACTGTTTGACTTATTAGGCCACCTTCCTTTACATTGTATCGTCTCTATGCTTTGTGTACATTGTATTGTGTAAGGAAGAAATAATAAAAATTAGCAAGAAAACATTTTGGCCTTCATTTCTCTTCTTGCATTCTTGAGTGAGATTTCTCTTGTGTGTTTATGTGTGTTTGGTGCAATAGCTCAAGCAAGTCTCCCCCACCATGCGATTGATGCAACCTACTACTCCATATTCATTAGTTCTAAAATGAGATTGTCTCCATAGTCAACTTTAGTGAAGCATATTATGAAAGAGGTCTTTAGTATAGAGAAATGTGATTTCTCTGCACTAGCCAAGCATATAAACGAAGATTTTCCTTTTTTGACTAAGCACACTTCGAATTCTTGTGTTTTCCATGAGCTTAATGTGAGGTTATTGGCCTCTAAGAATTGCTCATAAATATTTCTCTAAAATTTGTAGGAATTGTCTCTTGCTCTATAGGTGATGAGGGAAATTTTGGCTTGCTCTTAGGTTCTAAGAGTTCCTCTTGGCCTAGTTAGTAGTGTATTAGCTTCTTCTGTTAATTCATAATGTCAAACTCCATAGCATTTTTAAAAACTTGGACCAACTCACGTATGTCTTGTGGGACACCCTCTTGGAATCTTTCTATGGGCTACGTAAGCAAAACAACTATTAGATTGTAGATAATAGGATGAATCTATTTTAATATACTTGTAAATTGGATTTTTGTATACACTCTAAGATTTTCCTTTGTTTTTAGACATTGCCAATATGTTTCACTCTTGACAAGCATTGAGTTGTGTGTGTTTTCATGCATTTATTTAACTTTTGAGGTTCTAGGGTCTATCGATGTCTCTTTCTCGTGTTCATGTCTCTAAGTCTCTAAAATTGATTACCCTAGATGGATAGCTTTGTGTTTTTTTCTCCTATATAATGGTTTCCCATTTAAATGTTATTGGTTTGAAGCACAATTGCCCTTAACCTCTTTACATCCAATTAAGTTCGTGTGCACTTTTGTGTGTCTTTGGATATTTGTAGCTTTTGTATTCTATCACTTGTGGTTAACTCAAGTGTTGCCTATTTTTTTTATTACACTAGTGGTCCTAAGGGAACTCAAATTCCCAACTTTGATTATTTCCCCAACTTATGAGCAATGAGTGCAATCTTGCTAGATGAGTGTCTAGGACTTGGCTAGTTTAGCATCACAAGTGATGTTAGAGAATTCACTTAGTATGCCCTACTTTTGGTTGTAGTCCATAAAGTTAAGTGTTTGCAAACAAGTTCTAGTCCATGATTATGCTTGAGTTTTGTTGGAATTGTTGGCTCATTTTTTGCCTTTAGCATAGCCTCATGTTCTTGATGCACCCTTGAATATGTCATTGTGATCAATTAAGCATATGTGCCTAAGGTCCTGGTGTGAATTATGGCCCTAGGTGGTCTATGTCTACATGCATGAGAACTATATATGCCCTATCCTAGGCATATATGGGGGCTATTGTGAGAAAATTAAAAGTGTAATTTAGGACTAAGCCTTAGTGATCTAAGGGGTAGGATTAAGTGAATGAGTTGTGATCCAAGGCAAGGTTTAAGAGTGCAATTTAGAACAAGGCCATAGTGATCTAATGGGTGGGTTTGATTGATGAATGAGTTGTAGTGTAAGTCTAGGGTTTAGACATGTAGTGTGGGATAGACCTAATGTACCTAAGTGTAGTGGGTTGACATACATGTGACTCTACATTTTGGTATGATGTGACTAAGTTAATTATTGATGCTAATGTGGTCAAACTTGTAGTTGTGCTGCCTAAGGGGGATTGATATATGTGTCATGGATGACCTAAGGTGGTTGTTATCTTGTGGCCCAGCCTAAGAGTGACATAAGAAGTTAATGAAGCTTAAAGTGCACATGTGTTGTTCTAGGGTTAGGCCTATCGATGTTGGCACTCAATTAACACAGTCATATGGGACATCAATATTTGAGTGTGACAAGGTGGTTGGGTCAACTAGTTATCGAGTTGACTTGTGACTAATAGCTATGGAGATTTGTAGATGATCAAAGAGTTCAAGTTTGATGGCCGACTATTGTCAAAATCAAATGAGTGGTGAGGCTCGAGAGAAGTGATACGGTGGAGGTTGGGTGGCTCAAGTGGTAGTTGGTGCATGAAAGCCACGTGGGTATACATGTTCAACTGATTAAATGGATTGGCAATTTCAATTATTAAATCCTAGTGCTTCCTCTCAACATGTTCAATGACATGATTAAGTGGGGACTTAACAATCAAGTAACACACTCATGATGTGTTTAAGTTGTGCTCCATTGGGAGGTCAAGTGTGTTGAGTGCTCTAGTGGTGGTGTACTCGAGTAAAGATGGATACACTTGAGTGGAGAGGTGTGCAATCAAGTAATGACACTCAATTAAAGTTGAGTGCACTCGATTGGTTGCACCTAATTATGGGAAAGAGAAAACAAAGAGTATATGGCTTCTAAGGACCCAAAAATTTTCACAAATCCTTTCTTAACACACACATCATTTGCAAAATAGATGAATTATGAAGTGCAACTAATCAACTAAAGTAACTGATAGATCTTGCAACCTAATATGTTCTACTACACACACACACACACACACACACACACACACACAGAGTGGCTTTTAAAAAAGTGTTTTTGTTTTTGAAATTGTTACTCTCACTCTTGAGTGGAGAGGGGTGCATTTGAATGAGTGCACTCGACTGGAGTGTACTCAAGTGATGACGCTCAACTGGAGCTACACTTGAGACTCAAGTGATGCACTTGGCTAGAGTTGAGTGGAGACAGGTACATTTGAGTGGAGAGATGTGCATTGGAGTGATGATACTCAATTGGAGTTGAGTGCACTCGATTGGTTGCACCTATTTGTGGGAAAGAGAAAACGAAGAGAGTATGTGGCTTCTAAGGACCCAAAATCTTTCACAAATCCTTTCTTAATACATACATCATTTGCAAAATAGATCATCTATTAATGAAGTGCAACTAATCAACTATAATAACTAATAGAGCTTGCAACCTAATTTGTGATGTGTGTTACCAATGAGCTTATCACAATAATACATGGATTGCTGAATTTGAGACATAGTGACAATAATATAATGTTTTTTTTTAAAAGGGTACATTATATTTTGTATGAAATACATGCAGGGTGCTATGAACCAATTTGAAACAAGCCTAAATAGCAATTGTGCAAGTGGGCATTGCTTCCTTCTACTCATTTTGATAATAAAACTATCAAATCAATAGCCACTAATAGAGATAATAGTAGAAGCAAAATAGAGAAGGCTAAAACCACATTTTTTTTGGCATAGTGAGAGTGAATTCCCAGCTTACTCTATCAAAGGCCTTCTCTTGTTCAATGTTCAATGATACAAAATCCTCCTTGCTAGTAGCATAAGAAATCCCAAGTGCAAGTTCAATATAGTATCATATATATGTCTACCAAGCAAAAAGCCATATTTCCTTTTGAACACCATAAATTTAATCATTACTCCTAAGGCTTTAGCCATGATTTTGCATGCTACACACATTAAGCATGGTCAAAGACTGTGTGCTATTCTCTTTTTAGTAGACTTGGAAATAAGTTTTCACCACCCCCTAATTTCTTGTCTTAAAAAAAGAGCTCAAATGACCAAAAGTGACACATCATGTTGTACAAGTCCTAAGCACAAACATCCCAAATAGATAGAAAGAAATCCACAAGAAAACTATCAGCTCCTTGAGCCCTACCCTTCCTCATCCTCCTAATGATAGAGAGAAGTTTGTCCATAATGAAAGGGCAGCCTAATGCCAAAGGAATACTTGAATCTACTCTACCTTCCATATTACATAGGAAACTATAAACTCTAACTAATATCCATGATCTATCTCAAAGGTTTTCTTACATTGGCTCAAAGAGATAGAAGGTGTTCCTCCTTCATCAAAATATTTTATTCCTTCTTCATCTTCAATCACAACTTATGAATCCCTTTTTGTGTCTCTTAATAGAGACACAAAAAAGAATGGGTAGAACTCAAGAGCCTCATCCATTAGATCATCTTCTACTCTTAATTGAACCTTGATACATGCAAATCTATGGAGCTCGAAGCTCTTAAGGAAATCTTCAATATCATGGAGAAGGAGAAGTCAAATAAGATCATCAGATACAAGAATAAGACTAGTAAGAACACTAGCTCTACATTTCTAAGTAGAATCAAGTTATCCTTTTCCCAAAATATCCATATTTTGGCCAATAATCTTTGCAAAACTTTGTCACAATTCATGAACTACATGCACTTATCCTAGCTTCACAAGGATCCTTCCCAAACATGGAAGTAGAAGACCAAGTGCTTTTCGCACCTTGCACAAAATTGTATTGCTCAAGGAAGTCGAGTTTGAGCTCAAATTGAGGTGGCCTCTTTTTTTTTGTCAAGCATATCACCTTGCAAGTAAATTCATTGGAATATGTTCAAAAGCAATAAGATCTAGAAATTTATGATATTCCAAATCAAGAGATTAGCTTGCAAGTAAATTCATTGGGATATGGTCAAAAGTAATAAGATATGCAAATCAACTTGCAAGTAGATTCATTGGGATATGATCAAAAGTAGTGAGATCTACAAATTTGTGATAGTTTTAGATCAACATTTGCCTTGGATGCTTCATTTAGTAGATAGAACCTATCAAGGTGAGCTCCCCTCCATGTTGCATGCTTATTGTACTAATTGAAATAATTAGATGCATTATTAGCCATAACAAGGAGGCAACATCCATCAATCTCAAGCTCTCACTCAAAGGTTCTTATGTTGTGAGAACAATCCTTAATATCCATCGTCATAAAATAGCCACCAAATAAAGTAATGGTGTCACCAACCACTTCTAACTTGTCTACAAATGTGAATACCACATTACAGAGTAAATGGTGGAACATCCTAGAGGTTCACTACCAACTTTCATTTTGATACCAATTATGGTACCATCCTCATCTCTAGCTACTAAAGTAAACTTCAATTTCTCCTTGACCAAAATCAAGACTCCTCCTTTACCCTAGGCACATGGATTGCGAAATAAAAAAATAACATGGTGAGAAAAGACCTAATGTTTGATCTTGACTATCAAGTTGGTTTCTTAGGCACAAGCAACATCAATTTTCTTCATTTTAGCTCCATCTATCACTCTTTGGAACATAAGCCTTGAGCATCCCAAGTAAGTACAAATATTTTGCTCAATAACTTTGCATGGTTGAGAGCTTATTGTGAATTTAAAATCTTTACCAAAGGTGCATAAATATTGGTAAAGGCCTAAGCACCCATGGCCATCTTCTTATTCTTCTCACTCTTCCTAATAGTCCAATCAAAGTCTTAATTCTCCTTCCTAGTAGTAATGATTTCTTAGAGGAATTTGCTTCATTAGAATCAACAGGTTGCAAGATGCAAAATCCTAGTCCCATTGTTAAGTATATCAACATTCCTAACCTTCTCTTCTTCCTTCTAAAAATGAGCTTGATCTTTCTTATCCACCAACAAACATGTGTTTGTTTGCAACTCCTTTGATTCATTGGTCAAAGAATCCTTTGATCCCACATGTTTATCCTTCTTCACTTAAACTTTATTTTGTTGGTAAGTACATCCTTCAGGAACAAAATTCTACTTCTAGGTTTTTTGTGGAGATTTCCTTGCAAAATGGCTATTGGTGACAATGATAAAAGCATCAGGGAAACTTAAAACATGAACTTCACAAAGTACCTCCATTTTCCATGTGGTAGTACTTGCTTTTCTTCTACCTTTCAAATTGGTGGGTAAGGGAGCAACCTAGAGTACTTTTCCCTGAGCTTTTCCTAATGTAGTGGACCCCACTCCTTCACTTGTGTACTATATGGGTCAATGTCCATCATTCCATCATCTTTATACACCTTGGGATGTGAAAAGTTATCTTGATCAAAGCCTTCACTTGACCTCTCAGCCTGCATGCAGGCCAAGTACCCTAATAAGCTTTGCCACTTTCCCTCTCAAAATTTATTGAAATCAGTGCTGCTTCTTTTCTTGTGATGTTGATCCCCCATCATTCTTACACTTTAGAGTGTGATCAAAGGGCAATATCGAGTACATGTAGAGAAAAAAATCCCCACATTGTATTTATCCACAACTATTGAAATTTCCCTTACTAAGTGTGACATTTAGCAAATTCTAAAATCTATGAGCTACACTTATGTCAAAAGTAATTGCCAAAAGACATATTAGGAAGATCAAATATGATGTCAAAAATTTTTGAAGACACATCAATATGAAAAGAAGGTTGGTCCATTTCTTTTCCCTTTCATGTGACATGTGAATGGGCATGACTTTTAGTCCTTGTAACATTCTTATGTGTGACAGTTATCTCCATGGCCATTGACTTGCAATTCAACCATTTCTACGGACTCATAAGTGGACAAAAGATTTGAAATGATCCATCCCATTCAAGGAAGATCACAAATCAAGGGTTTTAAAACATTACTTTAAGGCATGTTGTACATCCTTTGTACAAGTAACAACATGTTTCTCCATATTGCATCTTGTACTAAAGAGACAATGAGCAGTAGTTTAAGTGTTTTGAGTTATATATATTTTCAAGATGAGCCTCTCACTTTTGAAAATGATTTTTACTTTGATTTTCTTTCAAGGTTTAACAATCATATCTCTTGTTCTACTTAACAACTATGAAGGTTTCAAAACAATTCAACTCATAATAGACAGGAGGCAACATGAACTTGACCTCAAGATGCCATGGAATCTCCATCATGACCTAGGTGAAACCATTCATATTATCTAGAAATTTAGTATTGTGACCATATTATCAAAAAAGCATAATTCTACTACCATTCAAAAAGTTTTCAAGACACATTTTCTAACTATACCTCTGTTATGAAGGTGAAAGTTTGTAAGGTTTGAGTTATCAAGGTTTATCCTTTCTATCCTTTAGGAACTAATGAGGTTTGTTCTTTCCTCCTCCACTTGAGATTTTGTTGTTATTGTGGTTGAGCTAGTCTTTAAAAGTACATGAAACATATCCTAGTAATAGACTTCACATTGCACATTAACATTGTGTATTGAAATCTGGAGCATGTGGAATGAATGGAGGATCCAAATGAAGAATAACAAAGATTATGGTGGAATCAAATGAAGAATGATCAACCATTCTTATCCTAGTCTCCATAGTGTTTTACTGTCCACTTGCACAAATAAAAGGAAACTTAAAATAGAAGCCTTTGACTAAGTCTTGGTGATACCTTAATCTCAAGGGCACAGGGAGAGGGGGTCACTCTTAAATAAATGTGCATACCATGTGCATTCAAAAGATAATGAAAAAAACCATTGAATTTGAGCTCAATAAGACAACCCCTTTCCTTTAGCTTAAAAAAGGCCATCCTATGTAGTAATTCTAAAAATTCTCCTCAAACTATTGATCTAATAAACCCCTCTTGCTGAACCCTCATATTATACTTACATACTTCTTGGCGATCTCTTGGAGCACTTATTACTAGGCAAAATATTTGATGATACTTGCATTGGTAATGTTGAGTTTTGTGCCCAAGTGTTTCATAATGTAGGAAGGATAGAGAGACCTAACAAAGGGAATGAAGCCTGGTCCGAGATCACAAGTTAACAGAAATGAGTATGTGCAACTCTGTCCATGCATTCATAAATGCATGTGCACACATGCTTGAATTGTATGTTGATCTAGAGCCAGGCCTCATTCCCTGCGCTAGGAGTCTACTGTAACTTGTTGATGATCTAATTCCCTCCCTTTGTGAAATCGAAGGTAGCCCTGTCCATGACAAAAAATGAAGTTAGAAGACTTATTGTTCCTCAATCTTGAATACATAAGCAGAGATTGTGGTAGCACATGTGGCTTGGCCAAGTTGGGGTTTGAAATCATGTGAGAGGTAGCATTAGGTTTTGAAGTAGCATGTGATTCCAACACTTTTTGTATTATCTAAGTAGCATGAGGTTTCGAACTAGTATTAGATTCAAAAGCTTAATGTCAAACATATCTTGATCTAGGTTGGTCAATACACAGAAAGATATAGGAAGCCTGCGCGCATAGATTTGCGAAGGGATCTTCACAAGGGAAGTGCATGGATGCGTTCTCT
Organism: Lygodium microphyllum; assembly: GCF_053477565.2. Classification (NCBI taxonomy): domain Eukaryota; kingdom Viridiplantae; phylum Streptophyta; class Polypodiopsida; order Schizaeales; family Lygodiaceae; genus Lygodium; species Lygodium microphyllum. The sequence goes on along the minus strand of NC_141139.1, from coordinate 21,363,015 downwards.
AGGCTTGAGCTGCGATCAGTATCAGCTAGTCTACAAACATCTATAATTATCAGTTCAGATCACGCATTACCACCTGCGCAGATGGTGTCGGTTTGCGATCATCATTGTTAAACAGTCTACTCACTCATATATTCAAAGCACAGACCATCACTCGGTTTCAATTTAGTCTGCCCAAAACAGATACCTCGATCCAGCAAGTAGGCGTATGCAATCAAACACAGTAATGCAACGGAGGATTCCTTGATTGACAAACATGGAAGCGAACCTGAGCATGGATGACTTCGTGGTGGTAAGGAAGCAGCTGGTACGATCTGGGTAATCAGCGCTGCTACGATAGGCAGACATAACAGCAGAGAGAGGGGCTAGTAATGGGCACATGAAAATTTAATGAGCTGTGAGAGAGAGAGAGAGAGGGAGGGAGAAGGCAGATCTGATATATGCATAATTAGTGGAGGAGGGTATCCGTATGATGGCGCGGCCTCAGCTGGTTTCTCCGGTTTTTCCGAGGGGGAGCTGCAGTCGCTGAGCCTTATAGTACTGATAGGGCTACTGCCCAGCAGGGAGAGAGAGAGAGAGAGAGAGAGAGAGAGAGAGAGAGAGAGAGAGAGAGAGAGAGCTAGCGGCTCTTGGAAGCAAGATGAGTTTGTCGTGAGGTAGCCTACTCACTTATCATACAGCCATCATTCCTTGCTTTTGATAAAGGAAAAGAGGGTCCCTTCCCCAACAACAACATTGCAAATTACAAGTCACGTCCCCTCCCCAAAAGAAGATGCCCTATCAACCCTCCTTACTACATTGCAGACGCGCAACACGAAAAAGCCGAAGTTTAGCGTTAAGTGAAGTGTCACATCTCTAACATCTCACAATTTTGGAAGTAAGACCTTCAACTCTTGAGAAATGAGAGAACACCATGTACACATGAAACAATCTAGAAAACATGAAACAATGAAGCACAACCTTACAAATAAGAAGAAACATGAAACTATCAAGAAAAAAGGTACACATTCTCATGTTTCATTATTTTTATGGTTTCTCAAAATCTTCTCGCAAACACTGTCAGCTACATTCACAGGCTTCTTTCTTGAATGGGCATCGATGCCTCTTCCTTCCATAAAAATAGGACTTGCATAAGCTCCAATATTGCTTATATTGTTCTTTAAAGAGATTCTTACATATTTCACATATTGAAACCATGGGTCGGCTACTTTTTCTACATATATCTTATCAAGTGAGTTAACTAATCATATTGTAACCCTTGTACAACTATACATATGTTGCACTTATGTAAATTCTATTGTATAGGAAGTCCAAGGGAATAAGTATGTATGCATAGGCCCTATAATAAAAATGGCATCCTTTAAATTAGTAAGTATTAAAATTTACCCTTATAAACATGTACAAATAGTTGTGCCTGAGCACAATGTAAGTATGGATGACTCCATTAATAGTGACTACCTTGAGCATGAAACTCCCAAGTTTATAGTGAGTTCAACTATAGTCTTCAAAGCATTGCAAACTTTTGGCTAAATAGACAAGTCTGTCTCACTAATGGAACTTGCAAGCAATATTTCAAGTGCTTGGCACACATTTCTATTCTCTAGTATGAGTCAAATTTGATTGATCCTAGGATTGTTACATGGAAAGACGGTTTATTAAGCGGACTTTGACAATTAGGAATTATCCAATGACATTCAATAATCTCTACCTTTGCATGCCCATTCTTCTTCTACATGGTAAAAGAATGTATATCCAACTTGCAAGAGACACAAAAAAGATATAGTCTTCTTGAAAAACTATATGATATGTGAACGTTAGATATGCTCAATGCCCCACCCTCATAAGTTGCCACCAATGATCCATGATGCTCTAAGTTGTAAGGCCCCCATTATGAGAACAAACTCTAAGTATCTTTGTATTAGTTCGTTTGAAACTAAAGCAGTTTTTGATCTTCTCATATTTGCTATTTATTCTTTACTCCTTGCTTAGATTATGTCTAATGTGCCATGTAATTTTTACATGAGATTAGGGCCTAGGGGGCCTTGAGAAGTGAAGAGTACAATGAGAGGCAAGGGCTTCACCAGCCAAGAGGAGAAATGTCATCAGGTGCATCATATGGTGATGCCATCACATCAGGTGGTAGTGTTGCTATACCAACATTTCAAACACTGAGGATTCATCTACCAACCTTCAATGAAGGCAGGTTAGATGATATTCTATGAGCTTAGAAATGAAGGAATGGAGATGCATTGTCTGCCTTAGTTACGAGCTATTATGACAATGTTTTGGCATTGATTCAGCATGCAACCAAGGCATCAAAGGCTTGAAATATATTGAGGAGTTAGTACAAAACATGAAATCAAACAATGATTCAAATCCTGGAGAATCAACTATCAGCAGAGAAGTTTTCTAAAGGAAAGATAGCTGAAGCATTCATCACTTAGATCATCAAGAATCTATGCGACCAAGTGGCTGGTGGTATTGGGATACAAAAGACTAGTGACAAGAGCTAGCTTGGAGATGTTTTCAGATTTGTTCGCTAAAGTTTGATGGATTGATAATTGTCCTAAAATAGTTTTGAGCAAAAACTGTTAATACCGTAGTTTACATTCTCAATGAGAGCTATACAAAGATTCTTCATGGGAAAACCCTTGTGAGTCCTATACTGGTAAGAAACCATTTATCTCACACTTTAGAACTTTTGGGTGTGAATATTACACACATGTTTCAAAGAATAAGAGAAACAAATTAGAACCAAAAAGCACAAAATGTATCTTCTTGGGTTATAGTGATGAGAAAAAGTCTTACAAATTGTATGTCCAAGAGGAAAATAAGACCGTAGCGAGCCTTAATGTGGTGTTCAAGGAGAAATCACATATAGTGGAGGAGAATAATACAAGTTCTTCCACTTTATCATCCAAAAAAGAAGTAGTCCACTATGAACATGTCCCAAGTGTTGTTCCTACCCTCAAGGAGGAGAAAGCATTTATTGAGAAAAAGGCAGATAGATCAAGGAGGTCTCAAAGAATACAGCAAAGAAAAGCTTCTACTCACATAGTCAATATGGCCTTGATGGTTGAGATTATGAGAGAAAAAAAGGAGCCAATATATTTGGAAGAAGTATTTGCCAATATAGCATGGGGAGTAGCCATACAAGCTGAGCATAATAGTGTAATGAAGAATGATACTACTCGGGAGCTAGTGGATTGGCCAAAAAAGAGGAAGATCATTGGCACCAAGTGGGTTTGGAAGGTAAAGTACAAGGTTGATTGAAGCTTAGAAAAATACAAAGCCAAATTAGTCACATAAGGATTAATTTTCAAGAATCATTTGCTTCAACTACTAAAATGACCACCATTTGCATAGTACTTGTAGTAGCTGAACATGGCTTAGCTATTGAGGTTTAAGCCCCCATTCTGAGATAAAAGTTTGTAACCTAAAGAAGGCATTGTATGGGGTGAAATAAGCCCCTAAAGCATGGTATCAATAGACAGATAAATTCTTTTTAGGCTTAAATTTCAAAAAAATATGCCTAAGATACTAAGTTGTGTGTTTACAAGGATTATGAAAACTCTATAGTGATTGTCCTATATGCAAATGACCTTGTTAAGATATGATCCATCAAACTCAAAAGGATTTGAGCTCAAATTTTGAAATGACATACTTGGGCTTGTTGCACTATTGTTTGGGGATTGAAGTTTAGTGGCAAGATCTTCATCTCTCAAAAGAAGTATACATGGGAGATCTTGAAAGCACTTGGCATGACTAAGTGTAAGGAGAAAGCTACGCCTATGGAGGTCAAAGTGAAGTTATCCATTGAGGATACATCACCACTAGCAGACATTGGGAGGTATAAGAGATTGGTCAGCAGTCTCATCTACTTGTACAATACTAGGCCCCAGATATTGGTTTTGCTATTAGTGTTTTGAGCAAATTCTCAAATAAACCATGAGAAAATAATTGAAAAACTAGGATTTATGTGCTCAGGTACTTGAGGAGAACTCTTGACTATGGTATCACATATAGTTTTGGAAGTTCTCTTGTGGGGAACTATGACTCAGATTGGGCAAGTGACAATGATTTTAGAAAATCAGTTTTTAGATATTGTTTCTCTTTGGGTTCATGAATCTTCTCTTGGATTAGTAAGAAGCAACCAACTGTGGCACAATCTTCTACCAAAGTAGCATACAAGGCAACTTGTTTTTCTGTATGTGAAGCAGTATGGTTAAGGAGGATCTTATGGCATATGGGAGTATAGGATGAAGGTCCAACACTGGTAAGATGTGACAATAGGAGTGCATCACCATTGCCAAAAATCTAGATTTTCATACATGCACCAAACAAATTGAGATCCAATATCACGATGTACATGATTCAATCAAGGATGGGATAATAGAGCTTGTGTCTATTGTCCACCCAGTAGAGGAGAATGGAGCAGATATCTTTACCAAAGCTCTTACAAAGGATCTACTTTGAGTTCATCTTTAGAGACTTAGTGTTGGGGGTTGAGGATGTAGTTTACTTATGAGTGAACATTGAGGATGGTGTTATCCATGGTGCTCTAAGCTATAAGGTCCCCATCATGAGAAGAAGCCATGTGTGATCCCGTACATTGGTGGGGTCCTGAATTGTATTTATAATGAGGTTTATGTGACCGAATGGCAAAAATGTAACCTTTGTGTGGATCTAGCCTTTGGGTTAGATAGAGTAGCTATACTGGTAGTAACTCAAAGCACACGAGTTCATCGAGTTCTTTTCACCATCCAAAGCCATCATTGATATATCTTTTCACCCAGTCACCAGCTAGCATTAAGCTCTTCACCTATTATCTATCTAGATTGCCATCTAAGCTTCATAATGGAAGCACACAAGTGGACATGGCCATCTTTGTATCAGTTCGTTTGAAATTTATGTAGCTTCTATTCTTCTTATATCTTCTATGTATTCTTTAATCCTTACTCAGATTCTGTCTGTTGTGCCATCTGATTTCTATAATCAAATCCTTGATAAAACTTCTATGTATCCTTTTGTTTGTCAAATCTTATTTCTAAATTCTAAGGCTAGGCTTATAACTTCCCAATCTTTAATCCAAAATATCATTTTAAGTCATGAAAAGTGAAATAAGGCTACTTCATACTTAGACTGCATGCCACTATGCATATATGAGGCTCTATTTCACATTGACATTGAGTATAACAATCAAACAATGCATGAGATAGGCATGGGTGGCTCTGTGCAAATACAATTACAAATGCCATGGAGAAGAACAACCAAAAAGATCATTTGATAAAAGGAAATCAACATGAGGATCGCCAAACTAGCTCTATTATAAATAAATCAAGTCACACTTTTACCACTAACAAATTGTTTTTCAAATAGATTCATGAATCAAGAAGACTAAACCATCATTTTTCTAAACTTGAGGGGGTTCCAAAATGGTCAAGTAGTATCTTCTCAACTAAAATTAAGGAGAACCAATTTGCAAGAAGCTAAAGCAAAAGAAGTACAAATAGTCTTTTGTGTTATCTGACCTTGAGTCTATTCTATTGTCTCTCCTTTAGCAGTGGTTATTACACCCCCAGTCATTCCTTGGTCGTGAGCTTACAAACTAGCAAGCTAATGAAATATCTATGAGAAAGGTATTTGTTCCATTGACAAAAAGAATAATTGATAGATGGGTGTGATCTATATTGGTTCAAAAAACATTCCCATGATCACAATGAGAGAGAGAGAGAGAGAGAGAGAGAGAGAGAGAGAGAGAGAGAGAGAGAGAGAGAGAGAGAGAGAGAGAGAGAGAGAGAGAGAGAGAGAGAGAGAGAGAGAGAGAGAGAGAGAGAGAGAGAGAGAGAGAGAGAGAGAGAGAGAGTGTGTGTGTGTGTGTGTGTAGGCACGTGTGTGTATACACTCTTCAACTAGATATTGCCTAGATTTTGAGACATATAATGTTTAGAGTATGACAATGTGTATAAGGCCATGTATAATATTATCTAGTTGATTATATAACAAGGATAGTCTTCTAAATGGATCACCAACATGTGATATACAAAGGTTCCAAAAACATACCCATGACCACAAAGGGTAGAGAGAGAGAGAGAGAGAGAGAGAGAGAGAGAGAGAGAGAGAGAGAGAGAGAGAGAGAGAGAGAGAGAGAGAGAGAGAGAGAGAGAGAGAGAGAGAGAGAGAGAGAGAGAGAGAGAGAGAGAGAGAGAGAGAGAGAGAGAGAGAGAGAGAATGATTTATGTATAAAAATCTAATGTTTGGAGGTTGACATTGTGTATAAACACACCTATAATATAATCTGATTGTACTTATAAGAAGGATAGTCTTTTGAATGGATCACAAACACAGAAGCACATGCATAATCACCTAATTATAACAAACCTAACAGAATGGATGGGTCATAGAGATCTTTCTTTTTCCAAAGTTCAATTATCACTTGAATGATTGTTCTTTTCATTATCTAATATGTTATATCTTAAGAACTTTGATTCTTCATCATGTGCTTCAATCGCATACTTGTCAAAGCTGTGTTTTTTCATCCCATTCAACCCATTGGTTTGAAAAGCACACACTCAAGTCTTTCTTCTTGAGATTATTGCTTTGACAAGTCCACCAACCATTCATTTCCACAAGCGTTTCACCTCTCACTCATTGCTTTAGTAGCCATGCCAACCCTCTAGAGCACATATCAATATGTCTTTTAAACCATCTCTTGGAGACTTGAAATTAAAGCATTTTTTGTTTGGCTAGTACTCAAGTCCCATGTTTAGAAAATGAATGACAATTGAGAACATTTCACATAAGTAATACAATTGAGTATCACGATATGCCATGTCGACATAAAAAATACATGTAGATAATTATCCTTTTTAAGGCTTACAAATCCCACTATTGTTACAATATAATTTAGAAACTTCTAAATCGTGTGTCTATACTGCAATGTAACATATTTTATGATACTTTTGAATGCATCAACATGTTGAATGAGATTGTATACCTTTATAGAAGGAAAACGAAGAACATGTTGTACCTACCATACCTTTTGAGATAGACTTGACAAACTATAATGATGAGTTGTATCCCATATTAGAGTTCACTTACTAGAGCTTATGATCTTTCTAGTGATTACTTCATTATTTCTAGAGTGAGTGAAGCACATGGGACTTCACAAAAGAACTCCATACAAGAAGCTTACTAACAAATATTACCCTATGAGCAAGGTTATCAAAAGCCCCCAAAACTAAGTAAAAAGTGCTACTAGGAGCTTATAACACAATTGGAACCATTTTGAGAAGTCACATGTCTCTACTATAAGTAGATTCATCAAGGTTCCCTAAAAAAGTTTTAAAAACTAACTTGTAACTTTAAGGTAGTTTAAGTTTTTAAATAAAAAGTTTAAGATAGATTCACCAAAGTTTTAAAATTTCAAGGTGTCCTTGTAATAACTACTTCTAAAATATTAATAAAGGAAGATAAAAATGTGTAACTTTATGTTAGTCACACAATGCCCCAAAGGGGATGGGGTAGTGCAAAAATAATGGGAGCATACGACCACCGAGTTAGCTAAGTAGGCTTGCACTTTTCGAATGATCAACACATTGTCTTGAGGGGTCACCCACACCTAAGGCATGTATACATACCCAATTTGCAAAGTGATAATGCATCATTTATAAAAACTAAAGCACTCAACTAACAAAATGCAAACCCCCTTTCCCTCCACTCTCATCAACTCTAACAAGTGGGCAAACCACATTTTGGTGATGGGATTGTCCACAAATTATGTCTAAAGAACAATGTGGATGGTCTTCATACTAGCCTATCCATCCATGTAGTGCATGACCGCCCTTAGTATGTTTTTTATTGACACATGTAGTACATGCCTAGCATCGCGGCGCCGAGGCCGTGCAATTTGGGAAGTTATCATGATTCACCGTGTTACCAGGCAAGCCCGCATCGGCCTTTTATCTAATAAATGTGTCCCTTCCAAAAGTCGGGAGTTCTAGATATTGAAAGTTTAATGCATCATAAAATCTATGTCCCACTATATATAGAATGTGTAGTCAAATACCAAGGCTATTGTGGCATTTATAGTTTCAAGAGTTTTAATAGTAAATATTGCTAATATGTTGGAGAGCCAAAACAACCACCAAGCTATACAATGAAATGTTTGATTCTATATAGTTAACTTAGTACCCAAATCTTTCACCATTTGAAACCTAAATATAACAATTTTTCTTGACCAAGTCATTCCCTTCAACGCCAACTTGATACATCAAGCACCAATAGTTTCTTAAATTGACAAACTTTTGAATCAATTTAAGCCATTATATTAAGTTTCCTATACAAACTAATCCAATCGAGATCAACTTCTTGCCCATCTTATCTCAATACTTAAGGGTCAGTTAATTTCTACCTTATTGGAGCTTGCAAATTAACTTTAACAAACATGGCACCTGGGACATTAGTCCATGATGGGGGAGCTTTGGTTGCCATTACAACTTCTCACCTAGCTTTAGTAGCATTTCTCTTGCATACAATCACATGCTCAAAGTTTCTTGGGAATTCTAGCCTTCATCAATCTTGGATGGGTTGTTCAAGGCTTCCCAAGAATACCATCGTGGGTCACCTAGGGATTAAATAGGTCCTAGGTGCATAAGGAATTCACTAGTTAGATCCCCATGCTTTCAAGTGGTCGACATCCCCTTTTTGTTGGTGTCTTACCAAGAAAAATGAAAATTCACTGCAAGAAAGTGATTTTGGACCACTTTAAACTAGAGAGCCACCGCTTTTTTACATTATAACAAAGGTTGCACAACAATTTAAATGGCTTTACTCCTATTTATATTGGTGTTCATTGCAAAAAGTTAAATTACATAACTAGAAAGTGTAGTATCACCACTAGAAAGTGGTAGTGCAAGTTATAAGACACAACTTTGGAGTGGTGGAGTACTCCTTTTGAGTGGTGAAATACCGCTTTCTAGTGGTGGAAGACTACTTTTTAGTGTTGGATACCACTTTCTAATGGCATGTACCTGAAGGGTGAGTAGGAGAAAAAACATAATAAAAACATGATTGAAGAAAATATTTGGAATCGCTTAACAAAAACTATATAATCTTGTTTGGGTGTTGTGATATAAATTACATGAATAAACCTAGTGACTTAAAAGATTAATTAAGGAAGTTGCCTTTATGTGTGGGAACATAAGCATGGTAGATAATTAGCTAACTAAAGCTAATCCAAATAGGAAAGCGAAAGGGTGAGATCTGTGACAGATTTGCAGGGTGATCTCGATGAGCTAAGACCTTATTCAAAATGCAATAGATAAAAATTACACATTGATCCAAATTAGGAGATTAAATAGATCCATGACTCTGTGTCATTTTAGGGTATCAAAGTGAGACTATACCTTATGGGTAGAGAGGTTGACGTGCTGCACTCCCTCTCGTTTCTCACTCTCCTTGAACCAAGTGCAATATGCATAGGTGATCTATGCAATTAGATGTTCAAATACCAATGTTAGATGAACCAATAGGTGACTTTAGTCTACTCTCACAATCTAAATTTAGGTGGATCCTTGCATGTCATGATCCAAACCTTCCATTCTGAAGTGAACCTAAGTAATAAGCCTTGTGTTATTCTAAGGAGTACTAAGTGGCATCACTTAGGATTATCTCTTGATGGGCCACTAAATCTTGTTATTAAGGGCTTCTCAGCTGACCATATTACACATCGTATCAAAACAAAACAAAGGGAATAAATTAGCAATATTCTATACTTGTGTTTCCTTAACATTGTGACTTGTAAGTTTAGGAGCAAAAGAGTTGAAGCTATTCTAAAGAAACAACCCAAATGATATGATCTTGATTGTCATGCATCTTCTATCAACATGAACACTAATATCCAAGAAAAAAGATTCCTCTTGAAGCAAGCCAATTCGCCTGAATTCAGGAGAAAAGTATTCAATGTTGAGATTGATGCTAAAGTCTAGATTGAAACCCTTGAAGAACATTTTGATGCAACAAGAATAAGTACAACTAAAAAGGCTATGATTGCCACACTAAATCTTATAGATGATGCATGCTTATGGTGGAAGCAATGGTGTCGAGACAACATTGCTAATGAAATCTTCGTAGCTAGAAGATATCAAGAAGGCTATAAGGCAAAGATACTTGCCGCCTTCCTATTGTACCATTAAGATGAACATTTAATGCTCATGTTTTAAATCCCTATATATATGAGTTTGTTGGGCTCCCATTCTCACTTTTCACAACTTGCTTTTTACCACCCTCTCACTCAAGCACTCCTACCCTAAATCCCTTCCCATCCATTGTGCATAAGCACCGACTCCCAACTAAGCAACTTCATGGCTTTTGGAGAGAAGATTAAATTCAAAGGTTGTGAAGATCTCTTTCAAATTATCAACGCTCCCATCTCTTACTATGACACAATACTTTAGCATGGGTTCAATCTCAACGGGCTCGTGGAATACATGAATGCCCACTTTTGCTAGTTCACATTATCATTAGAGGGATCCCAAAAGGATTGGGTTCCCATTAATATTTTGAAGTAATTCAATGCAGATGATTCCTTCAAAAAGCACCTCACTAAGTTTGTGAAGAACCTAACCCCCCTTGCCTTTTATAAAAAGATTACTAGGCAAGAGGCCAAGGCACTTGGAATTGTGCCATTTGGTCGGCAATTCCTCTCTTGGACTAACACATTTTCCTTTTGCTAAATGAGTAATACAATCCCCTTGATGTGCCAATCAAGGTGGGTGAAATTGATTGGTTGTTGAAAGATGCCAAGGACCCTAAGCTACTCAAGCCAGTCACCATAGCATGCCACCACAACCAGAGCTTATCATTGTGGTTTCCCCCTCAAGGACTCATCTACAAAGGCCATTGGATGTAGTTGTAATGGAGAGGGAGCTTTTGGGGGATTTGCCATTGTAAGAGTGCCCCAAGTCCACTCTAAAGTCCACAAAGAGGTGGATGAGAGCGAGATGCAGATGCAAAGGTGTCCCACATGGTCGATAGTTTTTTCAACCTCACAATGTTGATCTTCCTCCATGATGTGGAAAAGATATTTGGTTTGCGAGAGGATGACACACTCACCATGCTTGCAATTGCATGTGACTTCCCTCTAGACACTATGCCATACTTATCGGCTCCTATCTCGTCCCCCAAGCTTGAAGAGATAGAGGGTGCAATTGATGCCCTTGTAGCTGCAATTGACATCATTGAGCAAGCTGCTATCAACATTGAAGAATTCGAGGATACATGTACTAGGGTGGATGCCATGAGATGCCCAACACCTACACCCCAAGTGTCAATCCCTCCCCCCCCCCCCCCCATGCGATCGATGAAGCAAAATCTAGCTTGGACCTAATGAAGGAGACCAAGGTCGAGGTTGATGAATCCCATGATGTAAATTTAATAGCTCATATGTGTCCTTATCTTTTTTAGTGTATTTATCTAATGAAATTCCTTATAGTTCTAGGATGTGGTAAATATTGCTAGTAGATAGGGCGTTGAGGGGCTTTTGGATGAGATTGCCACCCTAGCTCAATACATAAGGTGCATCCCCCCTCATCATATTGATGTGGTATATGTTGACTTCAGCCCTATTGCTCATGCCCAACTTACCATCCTCAAAGGGCTTTCGAAGGTGCTCTATGTCTCTAGCATATTTGCAAATGCAAACAAGATCATCCTTGTGGAGAAGGAGCTAGTGAGACACGTGTTGGCACATGCTTACATGGGAGGATGGTCAGCTTGATCACATTGGGGAATGCATTCGAGGCTCCAAAAGTGGAGATGGTGGCTAGTGTGGTGGAGGATTTGGAGATGGTGGTTGGTGTGGTGTGGTGGAACAACTAATGCATTACAAAATGTATTGCCTTGTACTTCCTATAGTTATACATTGGTACTTGGCTCAAAAGCCACTCATTGCAAAAACAAGTTAAAATTTAATGTATTTTACCTTTTCATATGACTTGTGTTGAAAACATGGTGTCATGTTCTTGTTCCAATTCAATCGTGTGCATATATCTAAAATCATGTAATGTTGTTAGCTAGATTGTAGTTATGGATGTCTAACATTGAACCTCGATGATCAAATTTAGGCCAAGGCATGCAATCTGGTAGAATATTATTGTTAAATTACTACTTACCTCATTCACATAGGAAGCTCGAATAGCGCTATCAGGGGGCCATATGGCCAAACACCTAAGACCCCCTAGCAACCCCTTAACGACGCTATTCGAGCTTTCCAACTGGAATGTAGTGCTCTGATCAAGAAATAAAAAATATTTATTTGTACGCACCTTTGTAGCAATTATCACAGAAGCATTATGACAAGTGGTAAGTACATCTAGTCGATATAAGTGAGAACACACATTACTAAAAACTCGTTAACAAATGTGAAAGAATATGTACAATAAAAAAGAATTGCATTTCATTGGAGTAAAAATAAACGGCTTTGCAAATGGTATACAAGTTGGGTTCATGACAAAAATATTATAATTGTGAGGACTTTAGTCTCGTTCCCATCTAATCCTTCTAGCTACTTGCATATCTCTGTACTAGAGTCACATACTTTGCATGTACCACACATAGATATGCATCCTCAAACAAGCTTACTAAGTAAGCCTCTACTCCCTCTTGTAGGGCCTCTAGTGTTGCACCTTCCATGCGCTTGTCATCTTCATAACTCCATAAAATTTCATTTAGAGTTTGACGAGCAAGCAGTGCTTTGCATATTAGAAGGTCTGTGCTCTTTCGATATTTCCTTATCTCTCTAAGTACCTTCAGGTTGTAGTACCTCCTCCTTCTCATTTGTTGCCATGGCACTCGTGCTACCGAAGGTCTTCTTTGGCCTCCTTGGGGAGGTGCTGATCTTGTTGCTAATCCTCTTCATGCTCCTCATCTTCTTCTTGTTGATCTCTGTGCTTCTCATCTCCACTCTTGTCGGATAGCTTGTATGTTCATCCTCAATAGAGATGTCATCGTCATCGTCCTCCTGTGGCCATTTTTCCTTATACTTTTTGGGCACAGTCTTCCATGTGCTTGATGCGTGACCTAGCCTAGAGTCTGAGGATGAGCCTTTGTGGCACAAGGAGTTTGAAAATTCTCATCCGTGCCATGGTGGCCATTATTGGTTTTTCCCAAAAAGTGGATGGTGTCACACAATTTTCTTTACACAAGCCATTGCTATAGAGAAAGAAAGCTCAAAGGCCTACAATTGAACAAGATTGAAGTATAAGAATAAACTTCATATTTTTTATTTAATAGGAAAGTTAGTTGGGGCAGGGAGGAGGGCTATGATGGTAATACATGGGGTTTAGGGGCAAGCCATCTAGAGCCATCGTATCGTCTTTCACTATTGTGAGCTTGTATTTCATTTCTAATAGATTTTGCTAGATCAATGGTCCTTGCATTTTCTTGTGTGATTGAACAACCAAATATGCATCTATAGGACTAGTTGAATATTTCAACAAGGTAGCTAGTTTTCTACTGATCTCTTCCATGGAAAATATTCTTAAAATAGGTGCCACAAGCACGATAATGTGACTTCTCCATTCCTTATATGCTCTATATCTTTGTTTTTCTAATCTTGAAGGGATTTTTGCAACACATTTAGAGAAACCTAGGATTATAACAAATATTGGTTAGTGTTATATAACATTGATTGATAATATTGATGCAATTGAAGATTGCCACTCAAGCATTTACAATAACATGGTAGACCTTGTTCACCATCCCCAAAAAAGTGAGCAAGAACTGGAATTAAAAGGTCGATTTAGCCTAGTGACAGGGTCATTAGGATACAAGGAACCATCTACCCAAAGATCAATATTTTTATTTCCCTCTAAATAATATTGGGAAGCAATTATATCATCTAGACCATGCTTGCTATAAGGGGTCTTGGTAGGAGCATACTTTTCATCAACTCAAACATGCAAATCCACTTTACTATTTCAATTACTTATGGCCCTAAGAAGTTTCATTAGGAAAGCAAGGTAGGTGAGAAAATGGAGTAGAGTAAGTTTGTCATAATAATAATGATTTAGAAGGATTAGAGAGTATAATACTATATGAAAAATTCTTAGATGTATATATTACATGGTCAGATACCATTAGAGATGGTAAAGTTTTGAGAGGGGGAAAAAATGTCACTTTTTAGGATCATAATTAATCTTACTAATGTGGCACTTAGGAGGAGTAGTGGGGGTATAAAGAGGATACGTAACTACCTTTGCAAGGTCCCATGAGCCACTTATGAGGGTATAAAAAAGTATAAACTGATTTAAAAGCTATTTAATGCAAAAGGATGTACCAAAAAATGAGTACTTCAATTTGCAATATGATTGGGCACCTTTTGAGAGAAAAAATCTATTTTTTGTAAGAACTTAAAAAAAGTTATTTTTGGGCCAAAAATAAATTTGAGTTACTAATGTGGCACTTTTGGAAGAGTGGCTAGAAGATTAAAAAAGCTAGTTATTAGGGTGGAAAGAAAAGTATATCCCCTCCTTTCTAGGTGGGCCCTACAACAAAAATTAGGGTGGAGCCTAGGAATATGTGTAGTACTTAAAAAAATATGCACCTCATGGATATTACCCAACAGATGGCCAAATTCTACCATGGATTAAATCAACTATAACTGCTCATCTAGAGTCCCTAAGGTCAACTGACACTCTTATATGAGCCAAAGCTTTGATTGTTCGGGACTAATGAAGATGAACTTCTTGAAGATAACTACTTCCTAGAGCAAACACAAAAGGAGACTATGATGAATCAAAGGACCAAGAAAAGAAGTATCATGAGTGTGGTGAGATAGGGCACATCTAAAAGAGATGCCCCAAACTTGATGCTTCCTTTGCAATGAGCTAGGGCATATCCAACCAAAACTCTCTAAATTGGATCAAGAAGATGAGAAATCAAGAGTGAAACAAAGTTTTGCAAGCTCAACATTCATCATCCAATCAAGAATTGAATAATAATGAAGACCTAGAGCCCACTAAAATCCTAGAAGATTAGAAACCCTAAAAAGGTATTTCCAAGATGTAAAAAGTCTTATACTTGTAATAAATTTACTTTACAATAGCCATGGTATTATAAAATTTTATAGTAAAATGATTTCTAAATCCATTATATCACTTTGAAGTTTGAGTACTCGTGTGTAATCAAAATAGCATAGTGGAAGCATGGTGGATCCTAACCTATAGATTCTATGATACAACTTTCCCTAGAGGATGATACCCCTAAGTTTATCTTGAGATAAGGACATCTCAATTCCTCTAAGGGGAAGAGGATGTTATATCCCAATTATCCCCTCCCTCTGTTGAGAAACATGGAACTTGAACACAGTTTAGCTATGGAGGCTTGAACTCATAAGCAAGAGACATGAAGACTGATGACTAGACACATACTTTCACTCAAGTGAATTCGGTTCCAAGATAGATTAGCTTGGACTCATAAACACAATCTTAAGCAGATAGGAACACATACTCTAAGTACAAAGTACAATAGCATTGCATTGAAAAGTGAACCAAGTACATGTCTTTATAGCTTTCCAACTTCTCCACTCTCCTCACTTTGTTTATGGGATTCTAGGCATCTCTCATAGAGCTTCTAGAGCATATATATTTTCTCATATCTTCCATACAAAGCCACTTATGGGAAAGCCTCTTTTGGGCACATATTCAGCCTCTATGGGCATACATCATTTGATTTCTCAATACCCCCCTCAAATGATGAGTCTCTACCCTTGCTAGCTTTTCCCCCCCCTCCATGTGAACATGGACCAAGAGACTAGCTCTTTGGCATCCTAGTCAAGTTAAGGCTTGAAACTTTACATCTTGGTAGGGTTTTTACATCCACTATGGGAAATAAGATCGACTAAGGGAGATCCACTATGAAAAATTCTTTGTCAGCGAAAAGTATCTTCTTCATCTTCCTTTTGCTTCTTTCGGTGATGTCCTTGATCTTCTTGGTCTTTGTTTTATTTTCTTCATGCTCTTCATCTTTTTGTTCTTCATTATCTTGTGCTCTAGTCTTCTTTGTCAGGTCCTTTTGATCTTCTTTCTTAGTGAGTTTGAGATGGATACAAACAGGTACATTGATGTAGCTTGACATGACATAAAATTTGGGATACATAGATTTGGGGGTTCCATGCACCTTTGCAAGATAGATATATTTCTCTTTGGATAGCTTTGGGACTTGTTGGAATGCATTGCTTGACATCACATTATGACATTGGGCTTCGATACATAGATTTTGGAGCTTTGGATTAGTGGTGACTATATGATGATGTTCACTGAAATGGCTTGGCATTACACTGGCATTGGATTTTCTTGATATTTGTGCGTAAAACATCTCCCTTTTAAAGGCACGAGAAGGTCTTACCACGAGAACACTCGGGCAGTGTCTATCCTTTTAAAATTGAGACTTACAAATGGACTTGATCAATAGGTCTTTAAATCATTACAAGTGCTGAGAATGAGGTTTTGCATAGCTGAGGTAAAATCAATGAATAGCTTGTTCATGAGTGAGCTAAATACACAAGTTCCAAGAGACACTGATTGAGTATCTATAGATACTATGTCTTGAAGATCTTGATATTGGGCTTGATGTTGCTGGGTAATTTTTGAGCTTCCTTGGGCACTTCTACATTTGCAATAGACTTTAGAGATAATGTCAGAGTGATCAAAATCACTATTGATGATGGCAGTGAGAAAAGAACAAGGATGCCAAGCTTTCAAGTTTCTAACTATGGAGTCGGTAGTTAGGGTTTCTGGGGTAGCTTGGTTTTATTCTCTATATGAGTTGGATACTTGATCATTTTCAAAAAAAAATAAAAATGGAAAGAAATCTTGTGACATGGGCTTCAAAATCCATATGCATTTGAGCCAGATCGCAGCACATGGAGAAAGAAGAAAGTGAACAAACAGCTAGGGACAACAAGCTCCAAAAACGACAATGCCGAGCTGTAGAATGCACAATGTCTTATTGTGAGATAATAGAGAGGGGTGCCTTGAGCTTAGGAAGATCTCCCTAGAAGAAAGTTCTCAAAGATATGGCCTATGTGATGAGATCTAGAAGCTCCAAGTTGCTAGGTCCGTCATCCTGGCTATGGCAGACACACAAGGCAGAAATTGATAAAATTGACAATGCTAAGCTATAGCCAGGGGTATGTTGATGTTTGAAGTAATATAGAAAATATTTACTAGTAGGGGAACACTTCTCTAGAAGTAAGCTTAGTGAGATTTGGCCTATAGAGAGAGATATGAGAGCTTCAAGAAGGGTAGGTGTTGCTTTGCTATGGCTGTGCCAAAGGTAAACACTGAGAAGAAGAAGTGTGAGATGAGCTCATCCACTTGTCCTGAGCTGGAGCTGAGTTGTGAGAAGTTGAAGGAGCAGGGAGAAGAGCTAAACTGAGCTCACCATGGCTCTGATACCATGTTGAGAAACATGGATCTTGAACAACACAGTTTACCTATGGAGGCTTGAACTCATAAGCAAGAGACATGAAGACTGATGACTAGACACATACTTTCACTCAAGTGAATTAGGTTCCAAGATAGATTAGCTTGGACTCATAAACACAATCTTGAGCAGATAGGAACACATACTCTAAGTACAAAGTACAATAGCATTGCATTGAAAAGTGAACCAAGTACATGTCTTTAGAGCTTTCCAGCTTCTCCACTCTCCCCATTTTGCTTATGGGATTCTGGGCATCTCTCATAGAGCTTCTAGAGCATACGTCTTTTCTCATATCTTCCATACAAATCCACTTATAGGCAAGCCTCTTTTGGGCACACACTCAGCCTCTATGGGCATACATCATTTAATTTGTCAACACCCTCCCACCCTTGCACCGCGTGTGAAAAGAGGCTAGGGAAGAGAATTAACCAAGGGTAAAACTTTACTTTAAAGCTTCATTTTTTAAAGGAGACTTACCTATCAAGCCCATCATCCACCACCACCACATGCTATCTATGTCATCCAACTCCTCCACTTCCATGCATGTTGACTCCCCCTCATCACAAGCCTCAAACTAGTAGTGCCCCATGTGACTACATACATCCCCAACATCTACACAATGATCTCCTCCATGCCATTTGATCAAGAAAATATGGGCCCTTATTTGAAAGAGAGAGAGAGAGATGAAAGGTGAGAAGGATCGAAGCTTGCACGAGAGCTATGGTGGGAGAGCAAGAGCAAGAAAGAGAGAGACAAGAAATGGGAACTCCAACAGTCACAATGTGTGACCGGGCCTTCCTTTATTCAAACTGTCACTAAAAGAATAAAGAATAAAGTGACGTGACGGGCGCCCGCCACCTGCAGTGTGCAGTGGCGGGTACTGTCAGTGTAGTAATACACGGGGCGGCACGGCGGAGGCGCCTTTACCCCCAACAACCTCCCACTTAAAGGCGAATCTGCCCTAGTGAAAGAGAAAAGAAAAAAAGAAAAGACAGTACAAATGTACATAGGTACAAGGGATGAGGAAAGGTGACATCTCATCCAACGCCCATCAACCTCCTGAGGAAGGCAAAGCGCTCAGTAGTGAGGCTCTTCGTGAGCAAATCTGCAGGATTCTCGTCAGTGGAGATCTTGACAAGGTCAACAGACCTGTCCTCCACGACACCACGTATGAAGTGATACCTCACCTCAATGTGTTTCGTCTTCGCATGGAAGACCGGATTCTTAGCCAACTGAATGGCACTCATAGAATCCGAATGCAGTGTAGGTGTAGCATCAATCCCAAGGTCAGCAACTAGACGGCCTAACCATATGGCCTCCTTGCAAGCCTCAGTGGCTGCAACATACTCGGCCTCAGTGGTAGACAAAGCCGTACACTTTTGAACCCTGGACATCCAAGAGATAGCCCCTCCAGCATAGGTGAATACGTAGCCAGAAGTGGACTTCCTACTATCTGCATGTCCTGCATAATCGGAGTCAGTGTACCCCACGACCCCTGTATCCTGGCTGCCATAGCAAATACACATATCTGCTGTGCCCTTCAGGTACCTCATGATACCCTTCACGGCATCCCAATGTCTGCTGCCAGGTGTAGCCATATAGCGTGCCACAACACCAACTGCATGTGCAATATCTGGACGAGTGGCTATCATGGCATACATCAAACTGCCCACGGCTGATGCATAAGGGATCTTGGCCATCTCGGCCCTCTGCTCATCTGTCTGCGGACAATCGGCCTGTGATACCTTCACATAAGAAGGTAATGGACAGCCAATAGGCTTTACGTCCTGCATGCGGAAGCGCTCAAGGACTTTATGAATGTACTCCCGCTGTGAGAGATACAAAAGCCCCTGATGCCTATCGCGCTTAATGTGCATCCCAAGTATATGTGAGGCCTGTCCCAAATCCTTCATCTCAAAGCTCTTCTTCAGCTGAGATTTAAGAGCATCTAGCTCATCATGAGCTTTCCCTACTATCAGCATATCATCAACATAGAGTACCAAGATAAGCAAACTGCCATCACGGGCTTTCTTCGTGTAAAGACACGGATCCATAGCACTCCTGCTGTAGCCCTGTGACTGCATAAAGGCATCAAACTTATGATACCATTCCCTAGGTGCCTGCTTCAAGCCATACAAGCTCTTCTTCAACTTGCACACTAGGTGCTCCCTGCCAGGTTCTGCAAAGCCCTTAGGCTGATCCATATAGATCTCATCATGCAAGTCCCCATGTAGAAAAGCCGTCTTGACATCCATCTGATATAGATCTAAGTCAAGCTGTGCAACCAAAGCCAAGACTAAGCGCAGGGTGGTCATCTTAACCACAGGAGAGAAGACCTCATCAAAGTCCACACCATGTTCCTGCTTAAAACCCTTTGCTACCAATCTAGCCTTGTATGCCGGCTTGGGGTGTCCAGGGGTACTTTTCAGCTTGTACACCCACTTGCATGGCAAAGCCTTCTTGCCCTTAGGCAAGGCAACCAAATCCCAAGTCTCATTCTTATGCAGGGAGTCTATCTCAGACTGCATAGCCCTCTCCCAGGAGTGACTGTCACCCCTGCGCATAGCCTCATCATAAGTGAAAGGCTCTCCTGCATCTGTAACCAAAACATAATGCATAGAGGGCTGAAATCTGTCAGGTGGACGTCTGTCTCTAGCAGACCGTCTCACCGCAGGCTCTGCTGCCTGTCTAACTGCCTGTCCAACACCCTGGCCCTGTGGAGGAACTGCTGCAGGCTGTACTACTGGCTGTGCTGGAGCTTTAGGCTCCTCCTGAAAGATCACTCTGCGGATCTCAACCACCTTCTCAGGTTGCCTGTGCATCTTGTCTTCATGGAAGACGACATCATGGCTGCGTACTATTTTCCGCGCCTGCGGATCCCATAGGCGATAGCCCATCTCTCCTGACTCACCATAGCCAAGGAATATGCATTTAATGCTCTTTGGATCCAATTTACTCCTCTTGTCCTTGGGCACATGGCAGAATGCCTCACATCCAAAGACACGGAGATGCGCATAAGAGGGTGGCTTACCAGCCCAAACTTCCTCTGCAACCTGGAAATCCAATCCACTGGAAGGCGATCGGTTTATGACATGCACTGACGTACTAACTGCCTCAGCCCAAAAACTCGGGGGTAGGCCTGCATGGCTAAGCATAGAGCGCACACGCTCCTGAATAGTCCTGTTCATGCGCTCAGCCAAACCATTCTGGGGTGGGGTGTAAGGGGCGGTCAACTGACGCTTAATACCCCTGTCATCACAAAATTGCTCAAAAGCATGCGAGACATATTCTCCCCCATTATCTGTCCTAAGGCATTTCAGCCTATACCCAGTCTGGTTCTCAACAAGAGCAAGCCATCTCTGAAAAACTGCCAAGACATCGGACTTCTGCTTTATGGGATAAGCCCACACTTTCCTAGAAAAATCATCAATGAAGGTAACGAAGTACTTCGCGCCACCCATAGACATGCAAGGCATAGGCCCACAAACATCGGAATGCACCAATGCCAAGGGCTCACTCATGCGTGGCCTACCCGATTTCTTATGCGTAGACCTATTCTGCTTACCATAAAGACAATGATCACACGAGTCAAAACATGCATAATCCAAAGGCGGAAGATACTGCAAACCAGATAACATTTTCATTCCTTTCAAAGACATATGCCCCAAACGGGCATGCCAAAGTGATACATGTGGGATAGAGCCCACTGCCAAAACATGGTCTACAGAAGACCCAGATACAACAAGAGGATAGAGGCTGCCAGCCTTGGCGCCTCTAGCAAGCACAAGTCTGCCTTTGGTAATCTTCCAGGTAGAATCCCCAAAACAGACATGAAATCCTGCATCATCCAACTGTCCTGCAGACATAAGACTACGCGTAAGCGCAGGTACATGACGTACATCCCCGAGCAAAAAGGAACTGCCAGTGGAAAACTGCAACTGAATATCTCCACAGCCCACAATATCAAGAGACCTGTCATCTCCAAGTTTGACTGATCCAGATACAGTACGGTAAGAGTGAAACCACTCACGGTAAGGTGTCACATGGAAGGATGCACCTGAATCCAATAACCAGCACTGTGCATACATACTAGGTGTCTCAGTCAAGTGTGAAGCATCAGAAGAACTAGCTGCAAGTATAAACTCATCACCACCATCGGACTCTTCAGTCTGCGTGACATTAATTTCCTCAATCTTGACATTGGACTTCGCAGGTACTATGCTGCGATCAGAGGACTTCTCCTGCACTTTATCTTTCCCCTTATCCTTGCGCTTCTCATTGCGCAACTCATGACACTGTGGTCTAATATGGCCCTTTTTCCCACAATGATGACAAGTGACATTTGCATTGCGTCCACGCGACTTACTATGCGACTTGCCACCACGAGATTTAGACCGACCCTTCTGCGAGTCACGGCCTCGGCCATTACCACGGTCATACTGTCATTCCTGCCTCTAACTGTCAAAGCATGACTACCACGAGAGGCATCCAAGTTTTTGCGATTCACCTCTTCCTGAAGAAGAGCACTCTCAACATCTGCCAATTTTAGAGTAGCACTAGAGGCACAAAGAGCAGTGCGGAATACATCCCATGACTCATTCAGAGTTCCAAGCAAGAAAAGAGGAGTTACTTCCTCTCCAAAGGTGATATCCTGCGAAGTCAGGTTCTTCAGTATAGCATGGAACTGGCTCAAGTGAGCAGACATAGTCGCATTATCCTTCATGCGCAGATCCATAAGCTGCTTCAACCAGTACATCTGACTTGCCGGACTTTTCTTATCATAAAGATTCTTGATCTTATTCCATAGATCCCATGCACTCTGTGCTTCCTCAAATACATTATAATGTACCTGTTCAGTGAGAGACAATACAATCGTGGACTTGCATAGCTCATCAAGTTCAAGCCAGTCGTCAATGTCCATAGTTTCAGGTTGCTCCCCACTCAACCGAAGTGGCTTAATCTGAGATTTCTGCACCAAAACCTGCCATATTTGACTCTTCCAGTAAGAGTAGTTGGTACCATCCAACTTTGTAATGTTAAAGATGGCACTATCATGCGAAGATGAAGCCATTATGCAGGCTGGAAATGCCCAAACAGTCCAAAACTGCTTGTTGTTTTACTGCAGAAACTGCCCAAAAATGACCAAAACGGGGTCCAAAAGGGTGAGCAAAGTGTGCCAAAAGTTGCTGCCCACTTAGCACTAGGTGCGGTACACCAAATCAGGATATTTCAGCATGAAAAGTACACCTCAGTCCACCAATAACTGCTTGCTGTAATAAATTGCAGGTATGCAGTCTAGAGAGCAAACTGTCCCAAAATAGGATCCAATGTCAAGCAAACAATGCTAGGTCCAAAGCCAGCATGAAACGGACATAAGCAAGGCCAATGACAGTGAAAAGAACATGAGCTCAACACCAAGCATGTCAAAATAACATCTGCTAGTGAAAGGCACACCCCCAGACACTCTAGGCAAAGTGTTCCTGTAACTGCCAAAACCTGACACAAATAGGTATCTGCTCAAAGAGAAAGATCCAAATATGAGACTCAGCTCATAAGCATCCTGTGAACCAAGAGTACATCAATGCATATCCATAAAGATCGGAGTATGATCCCAAAGTCTCAATGTGTATGTAGCTGCTCAAGACATAAACTGCTCCAAATACATGTAAGTGCTCCAATAAAATGCAACTGTCAAAGGTCAAGAAAGCATGTAAAATGCTCCCACTGGCACAAAAGGCGTACAAAGCGAGCTCAGAAGCTCAAACAACCCAAGAGAAAGCACCAGTGATAAGTGACCCTGTCAATGCATCAAGCGCATCCGAGAGAGCATGACATACATGAAGCACCGGTCGTATTAACCATGAAGCAATACATAAGCCCAAATAAGCTCTCGGTCAACTCAATGACATCCAAATAGCAACCAAGATCAGTGATCAAGTAAGCCGGGAATGCTCAAATACATCCAAATCCAAGATCCAAATGTCGATATGGCATATACGAACCAAATAGCATATGTCACGAACCAAAGCATGTAATGCAAAAGCCTAACTGTCAAGCAGAGACATGAGGCATAGGCGGTCCACGAGCATGCCGAGTCGGTCCAAACGCCAGTGAAGACGAAGCTAATGCGAAGCTCAAAAGCATCCCATAATCTCATACATATGCTCCAAGTCGTCCCCAAATGTCAGAGATATCATGCCAAAGCTCAAAGCATACATCCGGTATCGGTAGGTAAGTGCCAAAGCATGTAAAGTACCTTCAGCCCACTGTTATTCCAGCATGTATTTACTATTCTAAACAGTAGATTTCAGCCCCAAATTCAAGCCAAAATCATGGTCAAACCAAATGCATACATCCCCAATACATCCGGGTAGGAAGTAGACCGCATACGGGCATCAAACAAGGTAACCGGAGTAGAGTATAAGCATTAAATGCCAATGCCAAGTGTGGCTGCCCTGTTTCCAGCACTGTATAACAGTAAATAACAGTCCCAAATCAGCCAATATTTCAAGCCAAAATCATGGCATAATCATGTGCATACATTCCCAAGGCACTAGGCATCATGTAGACCGCATACGGGCATCAAATAGCACAACCGGAATGGAGTATAAGCAACAAATGCTAATGCCAATGGTGCTGCCCTGTTTTCAGCCTGTTATGACAGTTTATGACAGTCCCAAATCTGAAGAAATCAGCCCCGAAAGATCAAGACCAATACCCAAAGCTTGAATGACATCAAACATGAAGTCTATAGCCCTCTTGATCAAGGTAGAGAGCAAGAAGCAATGGCCAAGTGTGGAGCTGAAGTAGATGAGTGCTCACAGCCTGGAAAAAATGATGCAATCTGCCCTGTTGGTGCTGAACTTGCTGTTGCTCCACATGGGCTGAAAAGGGGGTAATGGGGGGGCTCAATGAGGGCCCAAGGTAGGCACATACCAAGCCATGAAGGCCCAATGCAAAGGGGAGGGAAGATATGAGCTATGGAGCTCAAGAAGAGTGGCTGCCCTTTGTTCCTGCCCTGTTTCAATCTGAGAATACACTCAAATGCCTGCAAATGCTGAAGCAATACCTCAAGGGCAAGGCCCTGATGAAGCTCAAGAAGGCCAGGATGGAGCTCGGGAAGCCGGGGAGAGTCGGGAGCTCAAGAGGTCGGCTATGGCTGCCGGGATGGAGACCCAATGCGTGAAGCAAGTCGATGCGAAGTTCGGGAAGCACCGAGTCGAGCTCGAGCAAGAGAATGCCAAGCTCTGATACCAGTTGAAAGGTGAGAAGGATCGAAGCTTGCACGAGAGCTATGGTGGGAGAGCAAGAGCAAGAAAGAGAGAGACAAGAAATGGGAACTCCAACAGTCACAATGTGTGACCGGGCCTTCCTTTATTCAAACTGTCACTAAAAGAATAAAGAATAAAGTGACGTGACGGGCGCCCGCCACCTGCAGTGTGCAGTGGCGGGTACTGTCAGTGTAGTAATACACGGGGCGGCACGGCGGAGGCGCCTTTACCCCCAACAAGAGAGAGAGAGAGAGAGAGAGAGAGAGAGAGAGAGAGAGAGAGAGAGAGAGAGAGAGAGAGAGAGAGAGAGAGAGAGAGAGGGGAGGGAGGATGAGAATACCTCCCAAAGTCTATATAAGCCTTAGTGCTTAGGCTTGTTGACATTGTTTTGTTTAGTGAATTGAAACACTGGAGAGAGGGAAGGAGGGAGGAAGGGAGAGGGAGGAGAGGGAGAGAAAGAAAAGAGAGAGGAAAAGAGAGAGATAAGAGATAGGGAGAGGGAGAGGGAGAGAAAGAAGATAGAGAAGAAGAGAGAGAGATAGGAATAGAGAGAAAGAGAGAGAGAGATAGAGATAGAGGGGGGGGGAGAGAGAGAGAGAGAGAGAGAGAGAGAGAGAGAGAGAGAGAGAGAGAGAGAGAGAGAGAGAGAGAGAGGAGGAGGAGGAGGAGGAGGAGGAGGAGGAGGAGGAGGAGGAGAGGGATAGAGAGAAAGAGAGTCAGCGGCCACATGATCCACCTGGTTCCAAAGAAGAATTATATGAAGATGCAAGCCCTCCTTCCTCATTCAAAGCAAAGCAATAAGGATAATTTAGTAAAAAAGACAGACAAAAAGGATGTGGTGGGAGATAGGTAGAGAACAGAGAGGAAGAGAGAGATATAGGGAGAGGAAGAGGGGGAGAGAGAGAGAGAGATAGCAAGAAGAAATAGAGAAAAAGAGAGAGAAGTAGAGATAGATAGAGAGATATATTGAGTAGCTCTAATTTCTTGTTGAGGTGTCACAAAACCAAGGATTCTCACACAAGCAGTAAAGCTTGGAGAAGGCCAAAGCTTCATGCTAGGAGACAAATCTTTTAAGGACTTCTAGTTTTTTCTAGTCACTCCCTCCTACTCCATGATTTATTACTTAACTAGTCAAAATAAAAGAGTTGAGATTATAGTTGATTATTTTTGTATAGAAATGAGAGATCGATCACTCTTTTTTTTTAAATCATGAGGTTAGAATAAAGAAAGTTATGCATAGATTGCGCATGCTAAGACATTGAATCATTGAGGGAAATGCTTATGATATAAAGAAAAGGTTAGAGATGTGTTATTTTTAAGTTGTGGCCCAAGGAGATTGGCATGTATGACTTTAAATGATTGCACTCTAAGGAAAGATAAGTTGTGGATTACATCTTCTTTTGTGAAGTATTCAAAGAATATTTTTTTGGTTTATTGACTTAGTCTTTTAAGAAAATGCTTATTGTATTTGGGAATCTTCCTAGCCAAGATAAGTTGGTTGATTCTTATGAAGATATTCAAAGTGATTTGTTATTGGAAATATTTCTTAGATGATAATGATAGGCTAGTTACCTTGGTTGCATATTCTTAAAAAGGTTAAAAGGAAGGATTGCACTAGTCCTCCCCCAAGGCTAGTTGCGGAAACCTATACCAAGGGGGTTGGTGTTACCACTTTGAAGAGCTCGAACCATCTCAACATGGCACCTCAACACAGCATGGCACCATAACTCGACATCGCATAGTGCGTCATGGCTCCCTAGGAGCCAGCCTCAATATCTCAACTCAACACGACACTGGCAACATAGCACGAAAACATAAATTCACAAGTAGATCTTCTATTAGACATGCTACCAACCCAATTTGTATTTGTATATCCAAACACATGTACATTCTTACCTGCCCTACACTCAATAAAGGGAAGCAGCTTTTAAGAGTCAACCCGATTTGTATTTTTGTATCCAAACACATGTACATTCTTACTTGCCCTACACTCAATAAAGGGAAGCAACTTTTAAGAGCCAAAATTTCCCTTAATGTTCTACTAATGAAAGAACTAAGAGCCAAAGTTTTTTTCCCCCAATTGGCAAGGAATTTATCATGTCACCATAACTTTTATGTTGCTTACACAAGGTACTTGAGGTACTCATGGTACTCAATGCCCTTTCCACTTCGCGAGGTACTCATAGTAACCCTTGTGCCCCTAGCACCAAAGGATTGCTTCTACTTCAAAGGGGACATTGGAATGCAATAGTGAATGTGCCGCCCCCATTAGGTGTCAAGGTAGAACTTATGCAAAAGGCGTGCATGGAATGCATTGTAGATGTAGATACTTTCTCACAGGTCCACTTGTAGGTGGCCTCATTCATAACTTGTAGGTGGCTTATGCAAAAGGCATGCATGGAATGCATTGTGGATGCATATGCTTTCCCATTCAGAACTTGTAGGTGACCTACACAAAAGGCATGCATAGAATGCATTGTGGATGCAAATGCTTTCTCACAAGTCCAACTTGTAGGTGGCCTTATTCAAAACTTGGGTGATGTAGTATGGTCCATAGTACCGATGGTTGAGCTTGGACCTCATATTCTTTGGCATGGACATATGCTTGGAGATGACAAGCACCATGTCGCCTTTGGTGTGAATAGTGTTTCCTTGCATTTCTTGTTGGTTTGTTAGGTCATGTTGATTTTGGTCTTTTCTAAACTTTGCTTGTAGGGGCATTTCTCTCTTGCTATTTCTTCAAGAATTCTTTTGCATCCTGATGTTCTGCTTGGGTAGCTCTCCTAAGGCTAACACCAAGGGTATGATGAGTTCTTTCCTTGTGGCTAACTCAAAGGGGATGTAACCTATTTTTGAATGGATTGCGCTATTGTAGTGGAACTGAAGCACCTCACGGTACAAGGCCCAATCTTTTTGATCCACCTAGGCATAACTTCTAAGATAGTCTTGAATACCTTGGTTTGCTCTTTTTGTTTGCCCATTTGTCTCAAGGTGCAAGGATGACCTGAGCTACATTTCTAGATTCTTGAAAATTTCATTCCACATGTTGCTCATGAAGTGACCATCTCAATCTAATACGATGGCTAAGGATAGCCATGTAGCTTAAGAAATGAGTAAAGAAGAGGCGGGCTACCTCCTTGACATTCAATGGCAGCTTCACGGGTATGAAGTGTGGTTGCTTGGAAAAATAGTCCACCACTACAAAGATGATGACATAGCCATGGGATTTTGGGAGTTCCACAATAAAATCCATGTTGATGATGTCCCATGGGCAAATTGGCACTAGCATTGGTTGAAATAAGCCAATCAGCTTAGTACGTGGAGCTTTCACTAGTTGGCAAGTGGGACAAGTGTTGGCATAGGCTACGACTTCCTCCTTCATGTTTGGCCAAAAGAATTGTTTCCTTAGTGCCTCAAGTGTCTTGCTTTGGACCTTGTGTCCCCCTAGCTTCTCATCATGCACTTCATGTAAGATGATTTTCCTTAACTCCACATTATTGGAATTGTACAATCTCTTGCCTACAAATAGGATTCCTTCTTCTAGTGTATACATGCCATGTGGCATCTTCTTAGCTCACACATATTCTATTATTTTATGCATTTTGTGGTCATGTTCTAAGGCCTCCTTCACTAGCTCTAGAAAGTTGTTGTTGGCTACTCTCACTACTTTCAAATCAACCTTACAACTTAGTGTGGCTGATATCTTGTTTTTAGATCCTAGGTTGTGTTTGGTTTCCACGTGGAATTCTGATAGGAAATCTAGTCATCTAGCTTGTTTGTCAACAACTTAGGCTGGGACTGGAAGTATTTGAGTGATATATTTACCATGAACATGATTATGTGCTTGTCTTGAACATAGTGCTTCCACTTTCTAAGGCAATGGACGATTGCTCTAGCATCTCTTTCTCATATGTACTCCACCTAGTTTTTGTGTCTATGAACTTCTTGGATTCATAGGCTATGGGGTGCCCATCTTGCATCAATACTCTCCCAATGCCATAATCTAATGCATCTATGGAGATTTCAAAGGGGTTGGAGAAGTCTAGCACTTTGAATATAAGGGTGTGACTCGTATATTAGTTCATCAATCAAAGACGGCTTGTTGATCACTTCCCCATGTGAAATTTCCTTCTCCTTTGGGCTGGTGGGATAGTGGGGTTCTAACCATGGTGTAATCTTTTACCACCCTTCTACAAAATATAGTGGGCCCCAAAAATTCTCTAACCTCTCTAAAAGTCTTTAGGACTGGACCCTTCTTTGCTACTTCAGCTTTCTTGGGGTCCACTTTGATGCTTTTCTCTCCTTCCATGAACCCTAGGAATTCTAGTCCCTTCATTGTTGCGAACTCACATTTCTCTAGTTTTACATACAATTTTTATTGCATCGCCTTCTCAAAGACTAGTTTGAATGTTCATTGTGTTCCTCTAAATTTTTTCTATAGACCAATAGATAATCTATGTAGATGAGGATGAACATATCTATCTCTAGTCGGAATACTCCATCCATTGAGCCACAAAAGATGCCTTGCCCATTACTCTGTCCAAAGCCTAGGACGCACTCAAAGCTTCCATATCTAGTACAAAAAGTTGTTTTGGGGATATCTTCTTTGGCTTTATGGATTGGATGATGACCTAAGATCTATGCTATTGACGTATTGCTCCATGGAGTCAATCTAATAAGTCTTCAACTAAGGGCATGTGATATCTATTCTTGATAGTGATCTTGTTAAGGGCCCTATAGTCTACACACAATTTGAGTCCCCCATCCCTTTTCTTGACAAATAGCACTGGGGTACCAAATGGGAACTTTCTTGGGTGGATAAATCCTTGCTCTTCCAATTCATACAATTGCTTCTTCAACTCCATAAGTTCAGTTGGATTCATTTGGTATGGGTCCCTAGCTACTAGTGGGACCGCCCCTAGGATTAACTCAATCTTATGGTCTACATCTCTTTTTGGGGGGGGGGGGGGGGGGGGTGCAGGCCTCACATTTGCATACTTCTTAAGTATCTCTTCTACTTCTTTGTTTCCAATTTGTAGTTTGGGACACCCACCTCATGCTCCATAGGTCCGATCATGCATAAGTACACAGTATCTCCTTGCTTCACTCATTTCTCCATCTGTTTCATATTGTAGGTCATGATATGAGGTCTAATGTTTGTAACTTGCTATGGTGTTGGTTGGAACTCAAGCTCTTGGCTTGCTTGGACTTGACTTTGTAGCTTTGTAAGAGACTCCTAACTTGCTCTCCTTTATTAGCACTTTG
Organism: Lygodium microphyllum; assembly: GCF_053477565.2. Classification (NCBI taxonomy): domain Eukaryota; kingdom Viridiplantae; phylum Streptophyta; class Polypodiopsida; order Schizaeales; family Lygodiaceae; genus Lygodium; species Lygodium microphyllum. The sequence goes on along the minus strand of NC_141139.1, from coordinate 21,332,995 downwards.
ATTGGCATCATCCTGCCTAGCACTTACATCCTTTCACATGGTACTCTTATGCCCTCTCCTTACATATCCAACAACATCTCATTAACTCCTATTCCAAACATTGCAAAAACATACTTGTCATAGAACTCTAGACCCAAAATGACTTCGAAGTCATCCATAGGTATTACTAGAAAATTGAGCCTAGCCTTCCATTTCCCAGCTTCCACATGTAATGCAAACACTTTCTTTACTTCCTTTGGTTATCCTTGTGCAAAAGTCAATATTAATCCTTCTGGGACCTTAGACAATTTTAGCCCATGTTTTGTGCACAATTTGGTGTGATGAAATTGTGAGTGGCTCCAATATCTATCATGATCACTTGATTACCTTCATTAACTCTTCCCTTCAAGTATAGGTGATGCATTGCTACTACTCGAGTTGCCATGTATTGGGAATGTGCACTAACTTTCCCACTCTTGGATGATCTAGGTTCTCTTCACTTCCATTAGGGATCTCCTAAATGCGCGAGGATTGTGGTTCCTCTCTTCCATAAGTGCTTGTGAATATTGCTCTAGATCCACTTATTGAAGTTGTATCTTCCATGGGGCATATGTTTTGGTAGTGTGGTCCCCCGCACTTGAAACATCTAATCCTTGTGGTTGAGGCTTGGAGTCTCCACCATGATGTGTTTGATCCTGAAAATCCATAGGATGTACTAGGAGTTGGTATGTAGTGATTGTTCCCCCACCTTCCAAATGCTTCCTTTGGTACCAAGGTGGATTGTGAAGTGGTTGGGGTTACTCCCGAAAATTGACCTAAGATCTATTTCTATGCATAACATTTGATAGGTACATGTATCTAACTTGATAATAAACATCCAAATATGTTTATATACCTTCCTTGAACACGTAATATTTAAAAATGGTTTGATTAACATGTTAAACAATTACATAATGGACATATCATTCAAGGAAACCATGGTATGGATAGAGTATATGATTTCTTTCATAATATGAAAACTTAGAAGGTGACTTGATGCATTCCATTAAGTTTTCAAAAGCAATTTTCCATTCCATTTGATGCATTGCATCAACTTATGAATTTCAATGTATATTAGCATATATGGATGCTATACTAAAATTACATAAAATGGTAGACAAAAAAATAATGTACATAACAAGAGAGAGAGAGAGAGAGAGAGAGAGAGAGAGAGAGAGAGAGAGAGAGAGAGAGAGAGAGAGAGAGAGAGAGAGAGAGAGAGAGAGAGAGAGAGTGTGTGTGTGTGTGTGTGTGTGTGTGTGTGTGTGTGTGTGTGACCAAAGCACTCATTAACTTGATGATATTGAGATGGGTACAATGTGCATGTCATGACTACTAGCACTATTGTTAGATTAGGGATAGATTTTATGGTGATTGGATGCTTGAAAACTTAGTCTTCCCATTTGACTATCTATGACAATTAATACTCGATACAGTAGACCAAATTTTGTGAGCTCATTTGTCATTCACCAAAGTCCCTCATCATCTTGCTTGCCACATGTTACACCATATTTGTCCCACTCACATGTCTTCACTATTCATCTTCTAATGCTCACATGGTTTAATGTTAAGAATACTATTAGTGGGCAACATGGATAACCTAAATTTGGTTAATGAGATGCACATCTATAGTATGCCCTCAATATGCCTATATTTCATCAAAATCCCTCAAACAACATCTCCCTCAACCTTCTCTTCTACTAGTTTACTTATTGAGACTTCATTTAATAATAATCAAAAGAAGAAGGTCATGCTTCCCTATATCTCAACTTTAATGTTTTTTAAAAAGAAGTACTTGTCTTGAAGGTAGAATATAGAATGTCCTATTAAGAAGTCATAGTCTTAGAGGACAATTTTAAAGAAACAAACTTGAAGCTATGATATAAAATGTCCTATTAAGAAATGGTTGTTGTTCTTAGGGATAAAGATCAACAAGGAAAGATATGGAAATGAGTATGAGGCCTTTCTTTAGCAATGAGAGAGATAATGAAAATGATGTAAGGTCCTATTCTTCTTCTCTCCCTATGAACAAACCACCTTCCCCCCTTTTTCCTTGATCAAATTTTATATTAAAAAATTATCACATTTCCCCTTCAACCATGCCAATGCCAAGTGATAGGAAGGAGGAGAATAAAGGTGATGATAATCACGAGGTAGAGGGTAGAGGAGTGAAAGGGGAGGTGTGGAGAAGAGGCTAAGATGAGGGATTGGCTTCTATCAACCTCTGCTCCCCTAATATGTACGTACACCATATGCGCATGTGTGCATCTGTGTGCATGCATGTGTATGAACTCATGTAGGTATATGCATGCATGCATGCATATATGAATAAGTATGTATATGCATGTATATGAGAGAGAGAGAGAGAGAGAGAGAGAGAGAGAGAGAGAGAGAGAGAGAGAGAGAGAGAATATTTTCTACTCCACTCACAAATCCTTTAGTCTATAGAAGGCATGTCTGTCAAGAAACATGGATCTAGAGCTAGTTGGCTATGGTGGATGCAAATCATAGAACTGATACATGATAGAGAGAAGAGATTGTAGCTCAAGTGAATTAGGTTCCAAGATAGATTAGCTTGGACTCATAAACACAATCTTGAGTGACTCAAACTGAAAGTAACATTACATTGAAATAAGTGTCAAGTACATGCTTATATAGCATTTGGATAGTACCACTCTACCTCATTGTGCTTATGGGATTCTGTCATCTCTTCCTAGAGCATACATCACATGTCTATCTTCCATACAAAGCCACTTATGGGCACACATCCAGCCTCTATGGGCATACATATCAAGCATCATTTTTTCTATTCTTAACACCCTCCCTCAAATGATGAGTTCCTACACTTGATGGCTCCCCCCCCCCCCCCCCCCCACTACATGATGACATGGCTTGGGAGACTAGCTCATAGGCAACCTAGTCAAGTTAAAGCTTGAAACTTTACATCTTTGGTAAGGGCTTTTACATCTGCTATGGGAAACAAGATCCACTACAGGAAACATAATCAAATATGGGAAAATTCTTTGTTGTCAGCAACGGAAATAATTTCTTTATCTTCTTCTTGCTTCTTTGGCAACCTTTGGTAATATCCTCAATCTTCTGGGTGTCTTTGATCTTCTTGGACTCCTTCTTGGTCTTCATGCTCTTTTTCTTTGTTGTGATCCTTGTCCCTTTCATTGATGTGTTGTACTTCTCTTTTTACTTTAGTCTTCTTGACACGATCTTTGTGCTTCATGCTTTTACAAATGGATACGTTGATGGGTTCATGGCCTTGTCTTGACAATATCTCTTTTGACACAAATTTTGGGATACATGGACTTGGAATACATTATTTTTGGGATATTGGTTTTGACTTGCTGAAGGGAAAGCTTAGACTTTAGAGAAAGAACAATGAAGATAATGTCGAGCTGCTCCATGTGGCGAATATGATGATGAGCTATGGCACTGTTTTTTTCATCTTCTCCTCTTAGTCTGACTTCAAAGGTATCGACAGTGGTAAGTACAGCCTCTCGTAGCAGACGGATAGTTTTGGAGCTTGGAGCTTTGAGCTCTTCTTCTACCACTCCACCAAAAAACACTCCTCTCTTTTCTCTATTTGTTAGAGAACTGCAAAACTCTCTGTCTCTGTTTGACACAGCAGAAGCACACTTGTCACAAGAAAAACCTCTACAACCTTCTCTAACTATGCCAACTACTACATTGTTGAGAGCTGCCACTTCAGCAGTTCGAGGAACTATCCTCGCAAAGAAATTCATTCGTCTTCTTGTCAAATACTTGAAGCTTCTATTTGAACTTTTGTTGAGAACACCCTCTTTCACTTCTCTTGTTGTGTAGTAGTTACCTCGATTCATTGCTCCTTCACGATTCTTCCATCTATCTACAGATATGATATGGCTCAATGAAAGAGAATAAAGCACAATGATGAATAGTTGAAGCTGGTTACATTAATTGTTGCTAAGTTGACGATGGAAGTGGCTACTCTAGTAGATCCTAAGATAAAAAGTAGAGGTTGAACAAGGCAGTGAGAAGGAGATAAAAGATGAGGTGAAGGAAGATAGGGAAGAGAGGAATCAATCCTTCAACCTTACCAAGTAGTAATAACAAGAGTTGAGGAGATGGTGAGATGAGAGTAGAGAAAATGGGACTAAGATATGGATATGGCAGAGGGCCTTAAGGTATGTTCAACTCCTACTATCTGTTTACATTAGAATATGGCTAACTAATGAAGCTAGAATCAGCTTGCCATGGCTTTGATACCATGTCAAGAAACACAGATCTAGAGCTAGTTGGCTATTGTGGACACAAATCATAGAACCGATACATGATAGAGAGAAGAGATTGTAACTTAAGTGAATTAGGTTCCAAGATAGATTAGCTTGGACTCATAAACACAATCTTGAGTGACTCAAACTAAAAGTACCATTACATTAAAATGAGTGTCAAGTACATGCTTATATAGCATTTGGATAGTACCACTCTACCTCATTATGCTTATGGGATTCTGTCATCTCTTCCTATAGCATACATCATATGTCTATCTTCCATACAAAGACACTTATGGGCAAGCCTCTTTTGGGCACACATCCAGACTCTATGGGAATACATATCAAGCATCATTTGCTATTCTCAACAATGTCAAGCTCCCTTCATTGAATCCTCATGGCACACCTAGTAGGCATATAAACATGGAAATTGATTGGCAGCATAGAGCCCAATTAGTAACCGAATCCACATCAAGACCCCAACTCTTAAGTAGATATGTATGATTAATCCACTTAGTAATCTTGAAATTCGTGCCAAAAATCTCTCTTAAATGCAAAACGGATAGGAGAACTAGCGAAAAAAATATAAACATAAAGTATATGCCAATTTTGTAATTATTAGACCTTAGAAATTTTATGGAAGTCAGTATCCTAAGTTATCAATTGGAAGAGTAGGACCTTATTCACATGAAGTATATCTATATTATTTTGAGAATGGGTAGTGAAAGGTTTAACTTGATATAAGAATGGGACTAGGCTAGCACTTCAAAAAGACTAGAATTGAAATTTTTGTTTTCTATGATTTCAAAATGGGTGTACTTTTTTTTTTTTGAAATAAGGAATAATGTTGGGCATGAACCAAAGTAGTGGCTTGAACTAGCATGTTGACGATTAATTCTTTATGCATAGTTGAGAAGCATAGAGGGGCTTTGAGACATAAATTCTTAGTACAATCTAGGATAAGAATGTGGCCACAAATATGTTCATATTGGTAAACATTCAGTAGGCCTCAATTCTAGAAAGAGATAAGAACAATTTGGTAAAGAATTGGAATCTATAAAGGGTTTTCTCAGTAAGGATATTATTGAGAGTCAAGCTCATTTAATGTGATGCTTAGCTTGACATGACAGCTACAGTCCCTAGTTGAACACAAAGATGAGGTGTTTGCTATTTTTAAGGATTTCAAGAGCAGGTTGAAAAGGAGTTTGATTACTCTATCTCATGTTTGAGATCTGATAGTTGTGGGGAATATGCGTCTAATGGGTTTGATAGATACTTAGCCGAGAATGGCATTCACAGGTAGCTCTCATGCAAGTATACTCCATAGCAAAATGGAGTGGCTAAAAGAAAGAATAGGGTACTTATGGAGACTACCCTAGTCATCTATGTAGATGACCTCATTATTACAAGTGATGTTGATGACATTGGAATAGAAGATGTGATGACTATGCTAAGGATTGAGTTTGACAAGAAAGATCTGGGTGAGTTGAAATTCTTTTTGATACTCCATTGGATTAGAATACCAAATTGGATGTAGACATTAGAGCTGAAATTAGAGATGTTACCATGTATAGGAAAATGGTGGGAAGTCTAATATACTTAACCATCACTAGGCTTGATGTTAGCTATGCATTTGGACTTACAATTTAGTTTATGCAGAAGTCTAGGAAACCCCATTTGGATGCACTAAGATGAATCATGTGTTATGTCAAGGCAATAGTAGACTATGCGCTCTTTTATGAGAGAGACAAGGACTTGAAGCTCATGGGATACGTTGATGCAGATTAGGCAAGATGTCCTTATGATAGAGGGTCTACTAGTGGCTATGCATTCAATCTTGGTAGTGGGATGAGTAGCTAGAGTAGCAAGAAGCAATCGACAATTGCACTATCTAGTATACTGAGGTAGAGTACAGAGGTGTTGCATTAGCATCTTGTGAGATTGCTTGGTTGCTGAAATTGATGGATGACTTGGATATGCAGATAGAGGCTCCAGTGATATTGTACTATGATAAATTTTGTAGTGTAGTTCTGGCTACAAATCTTGTTTTTACCATGCCAGAACAAAGCATATAGAGATACACTATCACTTCATACATGAGATGATACTTTCAGGAAAGGTGAATCTCTTGCATGTCAAGACAGATGACCAAGTAGCTGATATCTTTACCGAGTCAGTAGTAGGTAAAGATAAGTTGTCCAGTCACTTTAGACAACTACTTGGAGTACAATACCTTTCTTAAGCTTGAGGGGGAGTGTTGAGAGTCAAGCTCATCTGATGTGATGCTTAGCCTAACATGAGAACTCTAGTCCATAGCTATCAATAGCCATGAGTAAGTCACTAATAAGTCGGGAAAACTAGGCTAAATAGAGTTAGTAAGCTATAATTAGGAAGTAAGGCCTAGCTTGATTTACTTGTTTTCTAGACAGTGGAGAGTAATGAGAAGGTGAGAAGAATAATGAAGAAGAAGAGAGCATGATGCTCTTGACCTCTGCTCCATCTCTATAGTGCTTCCTCTCTTGCATTTTTATCAGATATCATAATTGAAACTTACATTATGAGATTTTTTCCTTAAATATTTTATTAATTAATTTTTACTATGCACATAGAGGAAAGTTCAAAGGAATTTGTGTAATAGGAGAATCAAGGGATTATTTAGATGTGCATCAACCATGTGGTATTATAGATTTCTTAGGGAAAAATAATAACCTTGTGTGTGGTCTCTACACACGCATGTGCACGTGTGTGGGTGGGGGTGTGTGTGCACATGTGCATGGCGTGTGTGAAGTGGATGAATGTGACACCAATCACATTCTTTGGACAAGTGGACGTCATAAGTTGAGTAACTTTCTAATGAGTGCTAGCTAAGTTAAACATATAAAGCCACGAGTGACCTAGAACCTACATCGATCCCATATTTTAGGGGAATTGGAGTAATGGTGTCGTGCCTCATTGATAAAGGAAAGAAATATCATTCTCTTTAAACCAAGTGTGGAATTGGCTACCACTACACAAGCACCCACAGAATGCAAAAGGATAAAGTTTTCTAGAGTTTAAGAAACCTTAGCATGATTAAGAGGATTATATAAATTGCCAGATTGATCCAAGGGTAAAGGCCGTCATTTTGCAACTATGCTATCCTATTACATGAAATTAGAAACTATCTAATCAATTATGTGTGGTATGGATTAGAGTGTGATTGCCTACTAAACACAAGGTGAAGAAGTTTTTGTTTAAACAAGCCATTAAATTCCTCTACTACCAAGACAAGCACAAGTAACAAATCCAAGATAATGCATTTATAGTATGCTACTAGAGCTATGTTGTAGTGGAAGTAGTGGTACCATTAAAATGTGGCAACGTGAGAGTTTAAAACTTGGGATCTATTGAAAGATCTAGTGAGAGAAACATATCTCTCACCATCATGTATTTGAAAACAAATGATTCTTTGATCTTATGAAACTTAGCCTAAACAATGCATACTTTTTCACTCCACATAAGTGTGGTCCTTAGATGTCCATTGCATAGCCTTACAAGGTCCTACTAATGTTTAAACTCACCTCTAGATTCTCAACATGAAGCAATAAGCCCAATATCCTTGGAGCATAGCTTATTGGCCAAAACCCTTAGTAAAGAAGATCAATAGGACTAGCCAACATGGAACTTGTGGAGGTGGTTACATGCAATGGAGATCCAAAATCAATAGTCAAGATAATTAAAACCCTTGGGTCGATGCAATATTTTTGAACCCTCTTCAAGGATGACTACAATTAAAAAAAGTAAAAAGGAGTAGATGACCAACTCTCAAACTAAAAAAGCAAAGGTATACCAAGGACGCAGACTTCAAAAGCTATGACAGCATGTCTTTGGATTTTCAAATGCACTTTTAAAATAAAGTAAAAATCAAGTCATGCCAAAAGTAACCAAAAAAAAAAGTAAAAATTTATACAAAGAATAGAAGTGCCTAGGGACACTCCATAAGCAAGAACAACAAAAAAGTAACTCCAACAATTAATAAGCAGCCATTAAAATGAGCAACAAAGAAAAGCAAGTTTAAAACACGAGATGGAGGTGCCTGAAGTACATTGACCACATGTAAGCAATAAGAACTGAAGCTAGAAGTGGAAAAAGCACTTTAAATTGCAAAAAGCTAAAGGGACTCTCACTCCAATTCTATATCCTTACTACTCCAAGCCATTAAGTTGAAAGCATGAACCTAGGCAAAAGCTTAAGCCCAAAAGCCAAGGTCTGAATGAAAAGTAAGCATCCAAAGTGAAAAGTACAAAAGTAAGGAAAAACGAAAAATCAAGGAAAAGAAACATGTATGTGCATATAATCTCACAGCAATGATATGCTCTCCCTTGTATGTGCTTACTGCCCACCCCATCACTAACTTGTGAGACTAAGGTACATGATGCTCCTTGAGCCATATTGTTGTACTATAATTACAGTCATATGCTATTAGTTGATTTCTATTATTTAAATGCTTCTCTTCACAATCATGTCTCACACACCAAAACACCATAAGTATCCCCATCCCAAACCTTACTTTGAGTCTTTGTAAGACTCACCCCAAGCCCCATCTTGAACTTCACCTTGAGCTCACACCTCAAATTACCCACACGTGCCTCAAGGACATCTACCTTGAGTTCTTAGTACCTTGACTTGAGCTCAACTCTGTTATGTTGAGTCCACTGACTACCACCTATCTCAACTTCCATGTGTCCCAAATTTTATCTAAGACCTTGACTCATACATAAATCAAAGTCAGTGTACCTCAAGTTGCACTCACTTCCAATAGCACCTACACCTAACCATCACATTCTCTCAATAGCTTGAGCAAAGGTAATCTCCTACCTCACATGATAATTTTGAAACTTTAGCACCTTGGAATGAAACTATCTTGAGGCTTAGACTTTGAGCACTCATTCACCTAGAATGAGGGGTTAACACAATCACTACTTCTAGTGGTACCTACTCGAGTGACACCTACCTTGGTAACTTCAAGTTGTGAAATTCTATTGGCTCTAATTGCAACCATTTTCCTCAAATTTTTCATTGATCTTTGTCTTGAGGGGCACGCATCTAATTTGAGTAGATGTTATACATCAAAATATCACCTACTTGAGTTGAGATAGTGTAAAGACAAGGAACAAGAGATGAAAGAGGACATATAAAGAAATTGAACCTTGGAGGAGAATGATTCACTAAAATCACTTTTGAAGCAAATGGAGAAGGATAAGAACATTGCAAAACAAAGTTGCAAAGGGGCAAGCAAACTACTATGGGCTATAAGGAAAGGAAATGTCAATTACTACCAACCCGATCACTATCCTTGTATAGTGGAGAGTCAAAAGGCTATGTGCAATCATTAAGGTTCATCATTTTCTATTGAAAAATAATCTAAATTTACTATATTTCTTGAAAATATCCCTTTTTTAATGGGAAAATTTTCCATGATTATAGAGACCAACATGAGGTGAGCAGATGGAGCTTCTAAAGGTGTCCTTAAAATGCAAGTGTTTGATTGGAATTTTGAGAGACCCTCGACATAGATCCCTCTATCTTGTTGCTTTTAAATGAGGTTCTTATACATGTTCTTAATAGTTTATCAGTGGAAGAAGTTCAAATGGCATGTGATATAGCCAAGGTTAGTCAACAAGGCTATGAGACCATATAAAGTATGTAGGGTAAAATTTAAGGGTGAAAAATAGTCCAAAGGTAAAATTTTGAGGTTTTTTAAAATAGTTGGGCCAATATTTGACGTAAAAGCTTCTAAAAATTAGCCCTATAATATATAGCTTCTTCTTTCGTTCATGCTTGACTTTCGCCTCAAGTGCCCCAATAAAGCACAATCCTACCTCTGATGTTCGTCTCCCAATCGACACTGTCTGTATGCTTCATCTGGAAAAATCACCCAAGCTAGGTTGCATGTAAATCATGAGTAGGGGTTGAAGGAGAAGGACAACATTTGATCATGTCCAACCACCCAACCTACATTACAAGCGAGGAGGAGAAGAACAATGATACAAGAGGTGGCAACTAATCGTGTGTGCGTGTGTGTGTGCGTGTGTGCGTGTGCGTGTGCGTGCGCGTGCGCGTGCGCGTGCGCGTGCGCGTGCGCGTGCGCGTGCGCGTGCGCGTGTGCATGTGCGTGCGTGTGTGCGTGTGTGCGTGTGTGCGCGTTTGGGCGTGTGTGTGTGTGTGTGTGTGTGTGTGTGTGTGTGTGTGTGTGTGTGTGTGTGTGTGTGTGTGTGTGTGTGTGTGTGTGTGTGTGTGTGTGTGTGTGTGTGTGTGTGTGTGTGTGTGTGTGTGTGTGTGTGTGTGTGTGTGTGTGTGTGTGTGTGTGTGTGTGTGTGTGTGTGTGTGTGTGTGTGTGTGTGTGTGTGTGTGTGTGTGTGTGTGTGTGTGTGTGTGTGTGTGTGTGTGTGTGTGTGTGTGTGTGTGTGTGCGTGTGTGTGTGTGGGCATACAATGATACAAGTAACAAGTTTGTGTCTCCTTGATATGAAAGCTTTATTTATGTCTAATAGTTGCTCAAATGAATGCTTTATTTTTGTAGCATAGTTGCTAAAACTGATGCTAGCATCAATTTGGTTCATGATCCTGTTACAATGGTAGTGCTGCGGAGAGAAGCCCCTGCTACAAATTCCATCTATCTCTGCAACCTCTATCAGGCAATTGTGAGATCTTATTTGCATAGTCTTTCGATGCCATCAAATCGATCAATGTATGTTTTGGGCTCACAAGCTTTTCCTTAGTCTAAATGACATGGCTTTTTCTCACGTACATAAGTTAGTTCCTTTAAAGCCTTCATAGTCTCAATGCAAAATCTTTCTAACTGCTCTAGTAAGCCACCACTCAGAATTACACCAGATGGCCTCTGATTTACTATTGTAAACAACTACATTTTGCAATCTCCTAGTTATGGTTTGCAATCTGCTTACTAGAAAATAAGAGTACTATTTATTTTTCTATTGTTTTTTCTTTAGATTATGTTACAAGCCTTCAAATTATCTTGCTCAAATTAACCATTATTATTTATTAGCTGATAAGGTATTATATCTTGTGTAGTTGTTGTCCTTTATGACTAGTCACCATTATTGTAAACTCCCATAATTCTACAAACTTGCAACAACTATAGTGGAGTAAAATAAGGATATATAACAACATTGCTTCTTTGCAACTCTTATCTTGTTATATTTTTGTGTTGCTATATGCTTGGAATTCTTGCTGCTTGTTACTAGTTTGCTAATAAGATATTATATTTTGCTATTGTCTATTGTTGTACCATTGCTCTAAATGCATGTAGATCTCTAGTCCTACCTGTAGTAACTGAAATAAATATTACATTTTAGAGATAGTGTTATTGTAGTGTACATCCTTGCAATTATTGCATGCTTCTTGTTATTTCAAGAGCCTACTATGGAAAAGAGAAAAAAAAAATCCTTTGACAAGCTATCCTTACTATAATCTTATGACGAATATTGTTGTTTCTAGCAAGTATCTTAGTAATGATGTTAGACTTGGTTGTAATTGTATCCCTCTATATAGAGTAGATGATGGGTAAGAGTGGCCCTTTTCTATCATGGAGAAATAGGTCAAGAATCCATCTCATACTACAGACTCTAACTGAAGGCATTGATTCTCAATTCTATAAAGAGAGTTACCAACTGCTTGTTGCTGGTCAATGACTTGGAAGATCTATTTTAATGTTGTTGCTATTGAAAGCAACCTTCAATCAATCATATACTACTTGCATATTGTGGCATCCCAACAATTGTGCCAATCTATAGAATAAAGAAATTGTAATAATTTGCTGATGTAACAGACTTGTAATCTCCTATTGTTAAAATGCAACTACTATGGATTACTTGAGGTCTACTTGCAATAACTTGCAATTCCTACAATTGTTGCCTCTTGAAAAATAACTTGAATGACTACTATTGGAGTACTGTGACTAATTAACATCATTTAATATGTAGGCACTCTTTCGAGGGATAATTTTCACATATTGTGTTTTCATCAGTTTCCATGTCAGCCATTTAGTCCTATTGTGGTTCTTGTATTGTCAATCATATAGTCTAGTTGTACTTTTGTATTTCCAATGGTTAATACAATTACCCTTCATATGAGAGAGAGAGAGAGAGAGAGAGAGAGAGAGAGAGAGAGAGAGAGAGAGAGAGAGAGAGAGAGAGAGAGAGAGAGAGAGAGAGAGAGAGAGAGAGAGAGAGAGGGGGGGGGGGAGGGAGGGAGAGTTAGAGCTTGCAATCTTCTTGAAATTAAAGCTTTATTTGTGTCTATAGTTTTTGAAACTAACACCAACACCAATTGGTTCATGACCCTCTTCTAATGATAGTCCAAGGAGTAGCATGTTAGTGGATATGTTAGTTCATGTGTGAGTCTATGCATGCCAAAGAGGACTGGGCATATCTTAGATATTTTTTGAATTTATATTTGTCATTTTCATGGTGTTTGCAGCATTTGTTGTTGTTGATCAACCAACATTTAATGTTGGCCAACTTGACATTGTTTATGACATAGACTTTGCCTTTATATTCGGGTCACTCCCTTCTCCACTATCTCATTCATCTCCTACATGTTTTGGTGGAGAGAGGGAGCCAGTGTTGGTGCCTTCATACCCACTAACTCACGTTGGATATGTACTATTTCATATCTTGGTATATGGATTCCGTTTCCCGAGCATCTCTTTGCTTTTGAGTTCTTTGTGCATTGTTCTTGTCTTTTGTAGTGTTTCGCTTTTCCTTTATATCTTATATTTAGCAATCCCATTACAACAGTTCTATATGCTTCCATCACTGCATACACTTCTGACTTGCTATTAGATTTCAAGATCAAGGGTACTACTATTGTTTTATGTTGGTGTAGGTTTGCGTTTTGACTTTTTCTCTGCTAATTGGACATGTTCTTCGCTATTGTGACTACTCTCTCTAGCATGGGTGACCATCCTTTTGCTAATTTTTGGCCTATTTCTATCAACATTTTGTTATTTTCCATCTACATTTACAGTTTCTTGGGTTGTTTTAAGGCTAAGGATCTATTTTTTACCCTTCCACATCATCAAGGTTTTGGGGTCAGTAGGCTCAGGTGACATATCTTTATGCAAGTCAACTATGTTTATCGCAATTACTAAATGCATTTTGTCACCAACATCACCATTTTTCTCTTTTTCTTCTATGCAAGGTTGGAAAATAGTATTTCAAGTTGATTCTAGCTATTTTCAATCTGTCTTTTCACTTTGTGATAACTACTTAGCTTTAGAGAGGGTTCATGTGCATTCAATTGTCATGTTCCCATCACTTCATTTACTAGTCCCCTTGCTACTATTGGCACCCATGTTGATACATAGAGCTACATATCGGGCTTGACCATTGCAGCCTTGTATCCTTCAACCATTGCAATTAGATTGTTCATTCTCTCACATGCATTCTTCTTCAGTGTCCTTCTTTTCTCTATGTTCACTTTACTTTCGACTGCACATGCTCACATGGTGTAAATGTATGAATGTTGTAGAACACAAGACACAGAACACAAGCATAAACAAAGGAAGAAAGAGAACTTTGTAGTGAATGTATGAATGCTATAAATAAAGGAAAGAATGTGTAGAATGCTCAAGGGTAGAGTTGTCCAACAATTGATGGCTTTCATGGGAGCAAGCTGAGGAAATAGATAGAGTGTGACATCCATTGGAGATGGATCGGGAGTGCTGAAACCACTAGTGGGAGCTGAGAGAGTGCCAAATATCAAAGGGCAGTAGGTTGGTCACCAAAATGTAGTAGTTTGGAGGTTGGAAACTAGTAAATCTAGTAGTGTACCACCAATTTGAGGGTGAAATCTAGTCACTGAGGCTATAAGCAATAGGGCAACAATTGAAGAAACTGTATCAGATGCCAAGTGGGCCTGCACTAATGAAAATGCAAGCTAGCTAATGCACTGGAGATGGTTGAACAATAGGGTAGCCTATAGAACAACCTAAAAAAGAATTTGTCTAAGGTTGTGGGAGCAATTATCACTAGCAAACAACAGTGAGTGGTAATAGTGGATAGGTGCTAGGGGCTGATGATGATGTGGTAGAGCAGTCTACATGGGCTAAACAGCCATTAGAGCAAGGTGTTGAAGTTGGAAACTTGGAAACAAGGATATGGCTCAATGGTGGGTAGCATACCTATTTATAGATGTGGAAGGATTCTCCCAAATTAGGGTTTTTCACTTGGGAATAGAAACGCTCCAAAAGCGCTTCCTATTTTAGGTATTTTTTGTAATTTACATTAATTAATCATGTTTTGGGAATATTTGAGAGGTTAGTCAACATTAGTACATGTTTTAGCTCAACACCCTGTGTGAAGCCTAAAATTGAGCTAGAAAGAAAGGCCATCCCATTTTTACCTGAAGGCATTCCACCCCAAAGTAGCCATGGCATCGGACAAAGGGTGCACGTTAGCTACCCCAGTGGCCTACCAATTACCAAGTAAGTCTAAGTATTCACCCTAGAGAGTCTAGGGCAGCAAAAAAAGGGTGCATATTGGCTACCTAATGACCTACCAAGTTGTGCAAATGTAGATGGAACTATTAGTAGGATTGTTAGCTCATGTATGAGTCTATGCATGCGAGTCAGGATTGGGCACATTACCATTATTTTGGAAATTGTTGTAGTGATTTATTTGTGGCATTTGTGGCATTTTATGCTAGTCAGCTTGACTAGCTAATGTATTTGGCATATTTATTGCCTATTTATAGTGGGCCTCCTCCTCCTTAGTCATCATCAACATTATTCAGTATGTGGATTTCGCATTGAAGAGAGGAGCCGGTACCAGTGCCCACATGGCCTGTTACTCACTCTTATATGTGGTTGCCTCATGTTTAGTATATGGATTCCATTTCCCAAGCACAAGATCTAGGTTCCTACTGCTAGTTTTTTTTCTACTGATCTTAGGTCTTTCCTCCCCATGCTGATTAAGCACCATTTATTACAACTACTCAATAATTTGTTTGCTACCTGCACTTCCTATGTTTGTTGTATCCATTGTAGTGCCAGTTGATGTCAGCCCCTAAAGGACCTGCATTTTTCAAGCTATGGCCCTCTTGTCGCATCTAGCAGCTCTTGTATTGTCATTGTCTGCTATTCTTTACCTAGATTTTTTGTGTTCTTAGCATCTAATACTTCTCTCCTACTGTGTGACATCTTCTTACTGTTTTCTTGCATGTTTTCGTACTTATAGCATTATGTTGTTGTGATCATCATGTGAATATTGCATGTGAACTCTCTTATTATATGTAGCCTTTGCTGTTCAATTGGCTGTCTTTTCTCTCTATCTACCTTATGTCTTTTCTTCTTCTCCTATGCATATGGCTCCTCCATGTAGTTCTATAGATGATAAGTTACATGGACCTGACTATCTTACACGGAGTGTTATGATGAAAACATGGTTTGTGTAGAAGTGGATCTGGTACATTATTTGTGGAGCTATCCCAAGTCTTTAGCATCCTTTTCCACTTCCCAATATTTTGATGTATACAGCCATGAGGAAGCTTTGCTTACATGGGATACGAATGATGCACATGCCTATTCTACTCTTCTTCGATGCATTTCTAAATATGATTTAGCTGGCAGTTACCTCCTTCTACTGAACATCTCTTGAAATATGGTTGAAGCTTAGATGTTGCATGAGCCACCTTCCACCATGTGTGTAGTGATATTTATAGATAGCTTTAGCAAATGACGTTTGAGTCTAAGGATGCTATTTAGTCATTTTTGTTTCATGTTACATAGGTATAAGACCAACTTCGACACATGAAATCTATCCGTGAGCTAAGAAATGCACCTAGCCACTTAAATAGCCCCAAAACATCTTATTTTATGCCTATTTTAGGCTTATTTTAGTTAAAATCCTTAAATGGGGCACGAATCAAGAGAGTTAAGTGGGGGCTCCCAAACTTTCTATAAATAGGTCACGTGTTCCACTCTTTTCATCTTGTTTTTGCAGTTTTCAAGTCTTTCAACTTATTGCACATACCCCCGAATGAGAAGAACATTGCAATCCAAGCTGGCCATTACTATTTACATTAGTTTGGTGCTTCTTTTCCACCTTTTCCACGTTGATCGGAGCTAATTATAACCAGGTGACAGCTACTAAGTACTACTGCTTATTGACGTTAACCTACAATGTCATCATTCTTATTGGCGACTATTGTTTTGTTGCTGTGTACAGACAATTTTGTTTCTCCTCTAGTTGTCACCCCACTGTGTTTGTCAGTCTCTCACATCAATGAGCTGTCACCCAGCCTACACAAGTTGCATTTTGTTATTTTCTCTCTCCTCACTTTGCATTTTTCTATTTTCTCTCTCCTCTCACTCTACATATGTAGATTTTCTCTCTCCTTAGCTTAGGAGTGTTACTACACACTGCTATGTACACATTAGATCCAACATACCTACTACTACGTTTGCCGATGTTCGTTATCCAGAGGCTACTTAGCTACATTTCGGGATCCATTTAGAGTATGACACACTCTCCAGCTCATTACCCCTACCTTAATCCTCAAGATATAGGAGTTTGTGGTACAATATTCACTCTCTGCATAATGTGCTTGCTACATGAGCATTGTATATTCAACAGTCATTCATTTCATTATTCTCTACGTTCATTGTCTTTGGGTTACCCTAACCCGAACTCTATTGCGTGTTATTAGTTTGTACTTTGTCGTATGATTGGTATTGTGTTTTCTATGTTTAGAACCTTTCTTCATAGACATCATCTACACCTCTAAGCTTTAGCAAAACATCTAGATTGTGAACAAAGCTAGACCAAAGTGTGTACTTGAAGGATTGTATATTTGAATACTTTAACCTTGTTGATTTGTGCCAAACAATGATATTAGGCTCAATTGAGGATGAGTGCTTGTTTAGTAGCTTGACATTTATAAAAATCTCTCTTTGAAATAAACTCAACAAGAATTTGGATACATGTCTAAGATTGTTTTCAACAAAGCTAGCTTGGAGACATTTCCATATGAGGAAGCATAAGCAATATGGGAATCCCAATGCAAAAGAAGGGGTGAACATACATCAAGAGTAGTTGAGAAAGAACCAACAATTGATTTGGATAGCTTTCAAATTTAGAATTTATACAATATTTCTTATAGTCTAGGCTGCTTTACCATTTTCTACTTCTAAGGGTATGATATTTTCTTCCCTTCATGTATGGTTATATTATACTAAAAGGTTTTCTAAATAACTCAACCGTACTTCATCTTTGTGGAAGATTTTATTTAGGCTCCTAAGAATTTGTGTTTTATGGAAGTTTATATGTATATGTATGAAATCCATCCAAATGTATATACTATGGGAATAGTTGGATTTGAGAAAGCTTTTCTAGGGGGTTCCACCTATAAGAAATTATCTATATAACATGTGTTCAAAAGATATTGAGAAATACCCTTTCTTTACATACTATAAGGCCTTAAAATGACCCCTTTTACTTTACTGAGCTTATGGATTTTTTTAAATTATAATTTAAAAATCTATTTTGTAAATATAATCTTGTAAATTTTACTAAATATAATACCCTTTCTTTTGAACTCACGTGGTATCTTACATGTTCTATAAGGTGGAATCCCCAAAAAAAAACTTTATACAAGTATATCTCCTTTTTTGTATGCGTACACACACACACACACGTGTGTGTGTGTGTGTGTGTGTGTGTGTGTGTGTGTGTGTGTGTGTGTGTGTGTGTGTGTGTGTGTGTGTGTGTGTGTGTGTGTGTGTGTGTGTGTGTGTGTGTGTGTGTGTGTGTGTGTGTGTGTGTGTGTGTGTGTGTGTGTGTGTGTGTGTGTGTGTGTGTGTTAATTCTATGAATGTTGTTTATACTTTTACTATGTTATTTGAAGTATAACAAACAATACTAACTTTCTTTGGGTAAATGTAGGTTTTGTATTGGCTCTCAAAGGATAATATTGCAAGTTTTGGGTTGAGTCTCTAAATCATGTGGCTCGACTACTCTATGTAAAAGCTATTGCAACAAATTTAGATATAGTTTAGGGTTGGGCAAAAGTTGGTGGAAAAGCCTTTTTAGTTGCAAGTCCACAATTGATTGTTGGTTTTGTGCAGGATGTTGCTACTAAAAGAGATGCAAAGAGGTATTTGGAGAAAGAGAGAGCTGGTTATAAACATGTATAAACTTTAAAGGTCATCTTACTAGTGTAATGTACATCACATTTGCCATTTCTATGGTACATATGTTGATTGAATATACCATCCATGAGTTGATTGCTAGGTATTTGGTTTACCATTGTTTTGTGTGGGCTTCTCTGCTATTGAAAGGGATGCAAAGAGGTATTTGGAGAAAGAGAGAACTGGTTATAAACATGTATAAATTTTATCTTGTTGCTTTCATGTACATCACATTTGTTGTTTCTATAATACATATGTTGGTTGAATATACCATGCTTGATTTGACTATTGGTTATTTGTGGTTTACCATTATTGTAAGAGATGCAAATGAGAGAAAAAAAAATGGTGGCTATGTTGAAGTTGGACAATTTTAATTTGGGAATTTTACAATGTGCTCCATCAAAGATTGATATTGCTGACAATTTCAGGAGGGTTGGAAATTTGACTCTTACAACAGTTGTGCTTTTGATTATGGATAACATTGAATAAAGGAAGAGTACATTTGAGTGAATATGTTACCATCCTATAAATGTTGTCCTTTAAGTTAAAGCATACTTAAGGGGACATGTATGTGTCATATTTAGAGCTAGAGGTGGTATGATATAGATTGAGATAACATGAAGAAAGAAATGCATGTGCTCCTTGTGTCTCAAATATTGAAAGTGAACTAATTGATCCAAGCCTTTTGTGAAGAGTTACTAACAATAAAAAAAATAGATAGAAATTTATATAAAAATGCATGGCTATAGTTTGAGAAATTTTTTATAGAGAAAAGGGTAATTTTGAGTTCTCTAGATTAGTTCTACAATTGCTAGCTTGGAGAGTCATAATCTTGACAAATGCATTTTTTTGGTGTTGATCTTATGTATATCACTATGCAATGGAGTATGAAAGAGACTGGCAATTTTGATTGAATTTCTATTCATGATTAACCTTCTGGCTAATTAGATGTGATTACAACTCTACTTTAGTGGATGGTTAGTGTGATTGCTTAGCTTGCATTATGGTGAAGATGTTTTTATCTACTCAAATATACAATGTTGAGTTTACCTTGAACTATATCTAGTCAATATCAATGACTTAATATATGTTTTCATCACTTTTGGACTTAATAATGAGAGAAAAATCCATAACATATTTTGAGGAAGATGTTTAAGTTTACTAGGATCATGATTGTCTAGTGGAAATTGCAAGTTAGATGTGTAAAAAACATATAGTGTACATAGAGAATAAATTGTGGATCATCTTTGTGGTAGTAAACAATGAAGTATGCAAAACATATTTCACATTGTTATTAGAGGACTAAGATATTGATATTTTGATGTTCAATCAACACTATTACATGTTATCTATCAGACTACGAGTCCTAGAGTTGGAATGTTACATTTTGAAATGTTGACATGATAAAGTGCAGCATAGGAATGAACTATATTCATTTAAAGGACTTGACATGTTAATCTAGATATAATGCTAAAAAGAACTTAGATTAAAGTAGAAATTCAAAATGATATAAAAAGGACTTAAACGAAAGTACAAATCAAAAGTGATATACATTTTAGCCTTTTCAATTCCAATCTTGCATATCATGAAAAGGGCAAATGAAAGGCAATTGTATTTCCTTCCTATTCCATGCATATCATACTGATTTTTAGAGCTAGAATTCACTTGCCATGTACTTGCCCACGAGGAAAAGTGGATGCCGGGCGAGTCGGTAGGACAAAAGAGAGGTGACCCTCCCCTACCGACGAGGACCCTGAAGGGGAGCGCAACCCGGCCCGAGAGGGAACTTTGCAAACCCCTCGGGTCTCGGATCCCACGTATTTTCAAGTTTAGGTGCAGGTACAAATCTCAAAGGCACTTGAAATCAGCCTACAGCATGAGTTATGGGCAGTGAGTTCTTGAGATATTGGCAAATGTATGAAGACATGTGGCTACAGTAAAATGTATGCATCCTATGGTAAAGACACTATGGTTCAGCATTAAAGTTTGGAACAGAGTATGTATACATACCCTCATTAAAGATTGCAGTCTACATTGAGTTAGACAGCCATTTTACTGGTCACAGATGTCATTTTCAGTATGGGCAGACGTATGAGACTCTCCTACAGGGTTATGAAGTTGGTACATGCTTGGTATTGATGGTACAAGCCATTAATTGACTAGAACAGGGTATTCACTGCCTGCAGGAATTTTCAGACAGCAACAGAAAATCCCTTACAGAAATTTCTGTACTCATCCAATTTCTACACTTGATAGATCATTGGATAGAGGGCTCTTCAAGCTTTGAAAAGAGCCAGAGACCTCGTAATTTGGAGCTCTAGAAGTAAAGATAATCAAGTTTTTCTACTACAGGAAATTCAGGACAGAAATCAACCCATGGCTAGGAATAAGAAGAGAGACCCTGTTTTGGATACTATCAATGAAGAATTGAAGGAATATCAACAGGAAAGGGATGAACATCAACAGGAAAGGGGTGAACATGACACTTCTCAAGATGCCATTTACCAAATGCATTATGAGAACGATGAGGTCGATGCAAGTTCCACCCACTCCCCTACCAATCAACCCATAGAGAGGTCTCATATTTCAATGAATTCAAACAGTTTTCAACAATTGTCAAATGACATAAAGGATATGAAATCAGGTTTCGAAGGTATGAGGTTGGGTATTGACAAGCTTGTAGCACTTCTTGGTGAGAAAATGTTGCCTACAGCTGGTCTTAATATCCCACATCCTCATAGGGCTGAAGAACCACCTAAACCACCTACTCCTAAGGTGGTAGGTCAATTTGAAGTTGGAGAGTCATCTAAAGCTAAGGATTTTGTTCATCTCACTTCACTTCAGCCACAATTCCATCAACAAAAGGGTCACTTTCAGCCATATGGGCAGGATCTTCAAGAAAGAGTGCAAACAAACTCAAAGCATGATGAAGACATCCATGGGTGCAACTCTTTCTACAAGCAATTTTACCCTCAAGCAAATGTTGGTGGCTATGAGCAAGGGCATGTTAATTCAGCCCCAAACTCTTATGGGCAGCCACATGGACATGTGAATTCAGCCCCAAATGCTTTTGGACAGCCACAACAAAATTTCTCTACTCAAGTGCAGCCCAATAGGCCAAGTCCTGTGTTAAATCATGGTTGGAATCAGCAAAATAATGGGCAGCAACCACCTTTCAACTCACCGATGCATGGACAACCTCCCAATGTGAGCAACACATACTTTCAGCCTCAAGGACATTGTTTCCAGCCACAAAGTCATGGTATGCATTATGGACAGCAAACTCCTTATGCACAAGGGCATGGAAATAATGAATATCCTAGGCAAGGACCTTTTGGCAATTCTTTTGGGTCACAACACCATAGTGGGCAGCAGCACCCTAATGGACAACCTCCTCAATACGAGAGAGAGTACAAGGAGAAAATAATTATCTCAAACTTCAAGGGAGAGAACCCTTCACCCACGGAGTTGGAGGAGTGGTTTGACAAGTTAGAGATGTATTTTTCCCTTTACCCAAGGCCCGAGAATGCCAAAGTAAAATTTGCAGCTCTTCATCTAGAAGGCTATGCTCACACTTGGTGGAGATATATGGCGAGGATGGGACACGACTTCTTGTCTTTGGATGCATTGAAAAATGCTATGATTGAAGTCTTTGTTTCTCCTATTGAAAAAGAGCGGTTAGAGAAAAAGTGGTATGCACTTGAGCAACGTGGTCTCTCGGTTAGAGAGTACTCAAATCAGTTTTTGAACCTCTCGATGTATGTTCATGGGGTTTCCAATAGTGCCAAGTTGAATAAATACATATTTGGTTTGGAACCTATTCTTTCTTCTGAAGTTGGAGCCATGAATCCTACATCTCTACAAGCTGCCATTCAATTGGCTGAACGTTATGGGCAGAAATACAAGGGTTTTCAGCCAAAAACAGGGCATTCTTTTCAGCCTACGCAGTTCCCAAGGACATCATGCCATTATGGGCATGCTAAAACTGATTTTCAGCATATTTGGAAGCCATCAAATACTTTCAGCAATACCTACAGCAAGATACCCACTTTTCCTACTGTGTTTGGGTCAAAACAAAGCAGTAATTTCAGACCTAATGCTGAAAATAGATTTGATGCAAAGAGGACTGATATAAATGCCAAAACTTCGGCCCCTACTCAAGGCAAACATGTATCGAATGACAAGCTCAAAGATATGTATGCTAAAGGTCTATGCTACAAATGTGGAGAGAAATGGTCGCCCGATCATAAGTCCAAATGCAAGGCCAAAAATATGAAGATTAGCATGATCATCGAGGATGACTCCGATGTTGAATCTATTGAAGGAAGCTTGGCTCAGCTTGATGTCACAACAACTCAAGAAGAGGCGCATGAAAATGAAGAGAATGGCCATGATGAGTTCTATGATCCGATGGATGGGTTTCCTTTCGACCCGGGTGGCCATTATTTGGATGATTCATGGACTGATTTACATCCATCGCTATGTGCCATATCAAGTGATGCATGGAGTGGTTCAAGAGGGGATAATACCCTACGCCTTAAAGGTCAAATCAAGGGAAGGACCGCTCATATACTCATAGATACGGGAAGTACACATAGCTTCATTAATGCTAAGTCACTCAATGGGCTGAAATTGAATACGCATGAAATGCCTACATCACTCAAAATCCAATGGCAAATGGAAATTTTGAGATGAGCAATCAATGCTGTCCAAATGTACCTATCACCCTTTCCCCATTGTGCACTACATCAGTGAGCCTAATTGCATTAGAAATGGGTCCCATTGATATAATACTTGGCTGCAACTGGCTGAAATCTTTGGGCAGATTTACCATGGATCTCAACAACATGGAAATGGAGTTTAAATGGTGTGGACAACAAGTAACACTACATGGAGCTGAAAAGAAAAGAATGGAGATGATCAGTCCCAAGAAGGTTAAGAAAGAGATAAATGCAAAGGCATGTATGTTCACCATTCTTCTTTCCAAGATTGAAGAGGATCAGCCCTCTTCTCCTACCAACAATATGGACCCATGTCTTTGTAAATTGCTGAAAGAATATGATGATATTTTTCAGCCACCTACCTCTCTTCCTCCCAAAAGAGAAGTGGATCATCCCATTGACTTGCTGCCCAATACAAAGCCCATCAACAAACCACCATATCGCCTCTCCAAAGTGGAAAGAGAAGAGGTAGAACGCCAAGTCAAAGAGATTTTGGAAATGGGTCTCATTAAGGCAAGCCAATCACCTTTTGCTTCTCCAGTCCTTCTTGTGAAGAAGAAAGATGGCTCCTTTTGAATGTGCATTGATTACCGCGATCTCAACAAGGTCACTATCAAGAATAGGTATCCCATACCTAGAATAGATGATCTCTTAGATGAATTGAAGGATGCCAAGGTGTTCTCAAAAATTGACTTGAGATCGGGATATCATCAAATACGCATGAAGGAAGGGGATGAATTCAAAACAGCCTTCAGGACGGAGAGGGGTCTTTATCAGTTTATGGTTATGCCTTTTGGGTTATCAAATGCTCCAGCCACATTCCAGTCTCTCATGAATAAGATACTTCAGCCATTGCTCTTTAAAACAGTTTTGGTATTCTTTGATGACATTTTGATCTATAGCAAGAATAAAGAAGACCATTTACAGCATGTAAAAGAGGTCTTTGACATATTGAGGATACACAAACTGTTTGCCAAGGCTACTAAATGCTCTTTTATGACAAAGGAAGTGGAGTACTTGGGTCATATAGTGGGAGAAGATGGAATCAAAGTGGATCCTAAGAAGGTTCAGTGCGTTAAAGAATGGCCTACACCAACCAATGCCACTTCATTAAGAGGTTTCCTTGGTTTGTCTTCTTTTTACCGACGGTTTATGAAGAACTATGCTCATGTTGCAGCTCCTCTTACCGATCGGCTTAAAAAAGAAGCCTTCTTTTGGGATGAGATCGTTGACAAGAGCTTTAATGAGCTGAAGCAATTGCTTGTTTCAGCACCCATACTAGTTTGCCCTGACTTCTCCAAGACTTTTACCATTTATGCAGATGCCAGTGGTAGAGGTTTGGGAGCAGTTTTGGTACAGGAGCATGGTGTCATTGCATTTGAGAGCAGAAAATTTGATGACAAAGAGAGAGAGATGCATGTTTATGAGCAGGAGATGCTTGCTATTTTACATGCAATCAAGAAATGGCACCACTACCTCTATGGGACACACTTCAAAGTCAAAAGCGATCATAGGGTCTTGAGATATTTTCTCTCGCAGCCCAATCTTTCTCCCAAGCAAAAGAGATGGTTGGCTACTTTGCAATCATATGATTTTGAAATATCATACATGGCTGGCAAGGATAATGTGGTGGCTGATGCGTTATCAAGAATGTGGGCATGCAGTCTATCTACTGTGTCCACCATCTATAAGGAGTGGATTGAAGACATTCAAGAGGAATATGTGCTTGATGAGCATGCTGCCCATATTTTACAGAAATTACAGCAAGGGTGTGATGCTGAATTTCCTAATTTTAAAGTGCATAATGGCCTCTTATGGTTTAAGGGTAAAGTGTACTTGATTCCCAGCAGTAAATTCAAGCTGAAGGTGCTTCAAGAGATGCATTCATCGCCAATGGCTGGTCACTTGGGCCTTTTCAAGACGTTTGATAGAGTTCATCAAAGTTTTTATTGGAAAGGTCTATGGAAAGATGTTAAAGAGTATGTATCTCAGTGCTTGGAGTGTCAGCAAAATAAGGATTCCACTCTATTACCAGCTGGCTTACTTCAGCCTTTACCTATACCTACGGGCAAATGGACAGATATTTCCATGGATTTCATAACGGGATTGCCTACTACCAGTCATGGATGGAATAGTATCTATGTGGTAGTTGATAGATTGACCAAATCAGCCCACTTTATCCCAACTAAAGTCCAATATTCAGCAAGACAAGTCACCGAGCAATTTATGGAAGGTGTGTTCAAACTACATGGTATGCCTATGAGAATAGTATCAGACCGTGATTCGAAGTTTATGGGCAACTTTTGGAAAAGTCTATTCTCCTCTATGGGTACTTTCCTCACTCCTAGCACGGCCTATCACCCTCAGACTGATGGGCAAACGGAGAGAGTCAATCATTGGGTGGAAGTGTACCTTAGGCATTATTGTCATGACACACAAGCTTCATGGGATCGTTGGATCCACCTTGCTGAATTTTGCTATAATAACACGCATCACATGAGCATTGGGATGTCTCCATTTGAAGCTCTTTATAGGTATAAAGTCCAACTTCCATCAGTTTTATTCCATGAAGACATCAACCCACAAGCAAAGGAAGAGTTGGAAAGAATGGAGTTGCTCATGAGGCAATGCAAGGACAGCATAAGGAAAGCACAAGACGTAATGAAGGTCTATGTTGATGAGAAAAGAAGACATTTAGACTTCAAGGTTGGAGATTGGGTATTTCTCAAAGTGCCCAAGACGCATTATGCTTCACTAAAGGGTGGGAATAACAAGCTTGCTCATAGGTTTTATGGACCATATTTGATTCTGGACAAAATTGGAGAGCTTGCTTATAAACTTCAGCTACCATCCTCCACTAGAGTACATGATGTATTCCATATTTCACAGCTGAAGAAGTATGTTGGGCCCGATGTACAAGTATTGGAAGAGTTACCACCATTGGATGAGGCAGGACTGATCATATATGAACCTGAAAGCATTATTGGAAAGAGAGAGAAAGTTCTCAGAAATCGTACTCTCATTGAGTATCTCATTAAGTGGAAGAATTTGCCCATTGAAGAGTCTTCTTGGCAACCATCCACTTATATCAGTAACTTTCCTTGGCTATTACAGGATGATATATGATGCAGTATGCAGTGACTGTGCAGAGACAGCTTGCTGTATGAAATTTTTGCAGACAATAAAACTGTCCTGACTTCATCAAAATTTAATTGTGATGTTATGGGGTGATGCTTGGGAGTGTATACTTCATTTCCACACCTCGTACGCCTTATTTGGACCAATATATCAAAAGTTATGGCAGTTTTAGTGAATCAGCCCTGTTTGGACAGCAACCAGTTTTCTCACAGTTTGGCATGCAAAAGGTCTTCTTTTCATGGACAGTGCTTTCTTATCATTTGGAAGATGAATGGGCATGATTACTATCATTCTTGACTTGGATATAGGCCATTACTTCTTGGTTTTGAGGACAAAACCATCTTCAGGAAGGGATGGTTTGTCATGAAGGAAAAATACAACATTAATATTTGCACCTTGGATTAATTCCAGCCTTTGTAAATTTAGCTTTAGCCTATGTGTACATGTGTGAACAGCCCTTAAGTTTGGAAGAGGGTTAGAATAAAAGAGACTAGAGGCCAAAGGCAAGACATCTTTTGATCATTCAATAATATTGGCTTTACCATTTTCTTGGAGTTAGCTTCTTTCTAGCCTATGAAGCACTCAGCCATGGCCGTCATGTATTCTTGAATCCCCAACCATTAATACATGATGAGGATGTCTTGGTGCAATAGATTTGTTAATTCTTTGTGGTAGCTTAGTTAATTTTCAATTTCAGTTAGATTTCATTCCATGGTTGATTGCTTTCATTACAAAAGCCATCTAGCAAGGTGGTGCCATCCACCTATATTGATTGGATGAGTAATGAAGACTCCCCAAGACAGGGGTATCAATACACCTTTTAGCTTATGTACACATAGAATTTCTTAATATTGACCAAGTGTATCATGGAAGGATCCTTTGCCTTTGTGACTGTTAAGGTCAATAGAATTTCATTTTTCCTATCTTGAAAAGAATTGAAAGACATAAATTTAGGATACTAATAAGGTTTGTTAGATTGTAAAATAGCAACAAATACATCTTATTTATATATGATTACCTTTTGGGCATTACATTGCTATTACAAATTGTCTCTTTTTTTTTCCTTTCCATTTTAGCTCATAAGGGATAGAAAGACAACCTCTTCATGAGCTGAATTGGATATGGAGAGGATTTATAATCCCTTTCCTTGAGCTTGTCCTCTTCTTTTCCAATGGATGACTTTCTTTTTGTGTCATACGTAGCATTAGGTAAATACAACTCTCTCAACTTCTCCTCTTCTTTAAAAAATGTAGTATTATAATCATCCTAGAATAAAGCAAATTTTATACATTACTACCACTACACATGTAAATGTTAACAAAATTGGAGGCACCACATTTAGCAAACCCTATTTCCAAACAATAAGAGCTAGCAAGATGTACGGGGATTTGTACTATTGAGAATTTCCATGTTGGTTTTAGAGTCTTTCTATTTCGTATTCAATCTTGGCCCTCATTCTTTGCTTAGAGGTGAGTTTTTCAAGAATACTCTCCTTATTGGCAATTCCAATCTTTTGAAATAGGAAGATCTTGTCATCTAAATTGGACTTCACATGTTCCCTTGTCACTTTATGAAAATAAGACACTAAGAAAAACACACAATCAAGAAAACCAATAACATTTTTGCACTTGTATTTATAGTACATGTGCTTGCAATTGTGAGATTAACCTATTACACCTACATGGTCCACACACACACACACACACACACACACACACACACACACACACACACACACACACACACACACACACACACACACACACACACACACACACACACACACACACACACACACACACACACACACACACACACACACACACACACACACACACACACACACACACACACACACACACACACACACACACACACGTGTACATGTGTATAAATTGAGGGATGTTTTATGAGAGGTGGCAGAGAGAGTGACCAAAATGAAGAGAGACATTGAATCGTATGATAATAATTTATTTATATTGAGTGATAAGAAATAACTAAGAGACCTAGATAAGGAGAACCTATTCTTGATATAATGGAGCAACACATGTCTATTTTCAACCAAAAAAGAGGAAGCTTATTTCATAAAGTGCAGCATATGGATTAATGTTATGATAAATAACAAAGTGCAATCCTATGTTACACATGAAAGTTACTTTCTAAATATAAAGAGGTTTGAAATGGAGCATGTTATTAGTAAATCATGATATACATTAATTTCTAAACAAAAAAGTAATGAGATTGACACCTTGTGATTTGTAAATTGCAATATATGATTAATTTCAAAATGCAAAGAACCATTGAAATTGAACTTGTGATTATTAAATAGAAAAAGCTAGAGGGAAAAGGAAAGAACAAGAGGTGTATAGAATGAAGGATAAGTTATGCAATGATACCTAACAATTTATTCACGTAGAGCAAGAATGAAAGGTAAAGAGGCAAGGGGAGAGAGAGAAAAATGAAGAGAAAATAGTAATAAGTGTATATTAGTCTTATGTCTAATTATGTTGTATAGAGAGAGAAGAGATTGAGTGTAGTACATAGTTCAATCTAATGTGAGTTCTAAATGGTGGAGCTAAGAAATACTCTCCTAAGTTTTTGAGGGATCATAAAGTTGAAGGAGATAGGGAAATTAGTCATGACTTGTGCCATTTTGGATTCTCTAGCACGCACCTCAAACTCTTCATATATGTTTGTCTCAACCATCTCCAAAGGAATCTCAGTGGACACATGATGGTTTGAGGAATCTAAAGGCTTGGGTCATGTAGTTGAGTACTTTTGGGTCTAGTGGTGGTAAATCTATTGAGGCCTTTGTCTCCACTTTGTTCTTGGGACCTATCCTCTAGGTCCATGTTTGCTCGTGGTGGAGAAGCCATCCTTGGTGGTTCTAGTGCCTTTGATGGATCTTGTTTTACCTTATGAGGTTTGATACTAGATATAGATGGCTCTCCTCACACTATTGCTATGCTGAAGCCCCTATCTTTTATCTCTCAATTGCCACAACTTATATTTTGGTACATTCTAGTGAGATCCTCTTTGGAACATGCCATTACTATCTTGGGTAGTATGTTGTCGATATTATATTGGAGAGAAGCTTTGGTTGTGTCCAAATTATTCCTTAAGCTCTCCATGTCATCCTCCCCCAATGGATTTTTCGTGATCTATATTGCCTCTAAGTACATATCATGTTGAATGAAGATGAGATGGCTTGTAATTGCCTCTTTCTCTTTCTCCAAGTCTGTGTCTAGAGTTATCTAATTCAATTGTAGGCTAGAGTTTGTATGAGTGCTTTCCTCTTCTCTTGTACCTATATTGGTTGCTCATTGCTTGGATCTTGTAGGTTGATGGTGAGCATAGTAATCTTGTTTTCCTTGTGTAACTAAAATCTAGAGATTAACAACCCACTTTCCTAGTGCTAGCTAACTTTGTAACGTCTCCCATGAAATCTCTTCATTTTGACTCCTAATTATTTGTTCTTATTCTTCCAAGGTTGTTTTGAGAGTATTGATCACTTGAGTTAACTCAAGGATGTCTCAAGATTCCTTCTTTCTCTTTGCTTGGTGTAATGTTCTCCCCTCATCTAGTTGTCTTTATGCTTCCTATCTCTCCTTGACCGCTTTACCATTGCCTTCTTATAAATAGAGTTTCTCAGAGTAATAGCAAAATTTTGCACTTGATACCTTGATAGGATGAGTTGTTTTGTTTTTGTATTAGTTTCTTTTTTGGTTGTGGAGACTAATGTAATATGTTGGCTTCCTTCCTAGTGATTCCACCTTCTTAGTAGCTAGTTGCTTCACTATGGTATCTTGGCCTTGTAAAAAGTCTAAGATCTACCAAAATATGCTATATCCCATGGATGAAATCCCTTTAGGTGCTTTCTTCTTGTGCTTCCATACACTTGTAATCACTTACTCCTATGCCCTTTATTACCTCTCCTTGAAATCTTGCTACATTGAGGCTCTTTCTTGTCTCATTTGTTCTTCAAAGGATATTCTAATTGTGTGCTCATATACCTCCTTTTCTTTTTAGCTTTGGGCTTGATTAGCCTCTTGTTGTTTCTTAGATTACTCTAGCACTACCCTTAATTCCTCTTCCTCTTGTCAATCTATCCTATCTTGTTTCTTCAATGTTGTCTTAGCCTAATACTCTCTTCTTTCTTTCTAGTCTTGATGGCCTTCTTCTTCTAGGTCTCTACAAATTGAGTACTGGAGTAGAAGAGGAGCACACATATGGATTGGAAGGCCATTGAGCTCTCCTTTGGTGATAGACTATAGTGAGGAAGAAGAGAGTTGGTGAGTCTACTACAAACTCTTGAATATCTATTGCTTTCTTACTTTCATGGACCATGTTAGATGCTCATGTACTAACTATA
Source organism: Lygodium microphyllum (assembly GCF_053477565.2). Lineage (NCBI taxonomy): Eukaryota > Viridiplantae > Streptophyta > Polypodiopsida > Schizaeales > Lygodiaceae > Lygodium > Lygodium microphyllum. Next base: position 21,302,294 of record NC_141139.1, on the reverse strand, counting down.
TGCAATGCCAACATTTATGTATATCAATTTATGCCCACTTGATCTATTGATTCTTCATGGTTTGTCACACTACAACGTGTTTGTGCCTCAATCATCTTGCAAACCTAGCCTAACCAAAATTTCTACTCTATGTTCAAGCATGTCTACTGAAACAAAGGAAAAAAAGTATATGGGTATAACAAAACTCACCATGTTGTAGTCTAGATATTTATCAATGAGCTTCAAAGATCCCATTAATTTTGATGGTGTGCCTCTTTGTGCCTCCATGCTTCTTCATCTCCATGAGCTCCATTGAAATCAACCCTACCACAAACATAAATAACTACAAAACCAAGGTAGAAGCATGCAAAATCTATGCACATGGCTGAACCATTAATCTCAAAACAAGAAAGAATCATAAATCTCGCACTTAATAACAAACAGAATCATCATCATCATCATCATCCTCTATAACTTTAGTTCTACAAGAGAAAAGGGGAAAGGGAAAAGAGAACTTTTACATAGAGGAGAGAGGAGAGAGAAATATTGGCACCATCCAAAAAGGAGAATGTATGTATCTTGGAAGAAAGGAGAGAAAGGGGCACATAATTAGCCGTGCACTCCACCCCACCTCTTTCCCAAAAGACACACAACCTTTCATATTTTTATTATTTCTTTGATTTTTTGATAAATTCGTATTTGTAAGGCTTTAGCCTTCTCATTTCAATTCTTTCTAACCTTTTGCAAATGTAGGCACGTACACTTTTGTGTATACCATTTATTAATGATGGATGTGGATGTGGCCCCCTTATGTGTAAGGTGTATTTTAGTGATTTTTGCAACGATGCATATTATTCCCATTACAAAAACTAAAAATGTGATGTATGCATAGACATATTTGTGCCTTGTTTTTATGCTTCTTTTGGTGTCATCATTTTCTCCCACACTAAAACTTGAAGTGTCCTCGCCAACCTTGTCAAAGTGTCTAGCACAAAACACTTCCAAAATTGTTAGTAAAACAACTTCAAACACAAGGCCTAGCCATGGTAGGATATGGAACTCCAAAGCCATGACAAGAAAGGGAGATCGAAATAGGGTTCCACATGGGCAATCCATGGTGTTGATAAGGAGGTGGATGGGAACCTTTAATGGGTAGGTGAGGATAATGAGGGAGATATGTGGGTAAAGAGGGTAGAGCATATGAAGAACCATTTTGATTCTATGTGTTTAATATTTTTGGTTTTTTTAAATGTATTTATCTTTATCTTAATTGTGAAGTTATAGAAATGTTCTTTTAAATCGTGTTTTTTAAAAAAAAAACGTATCTACCATTTGTGAAGTTCGTTGCCACATGAGATGAGATAAAAGGAGGCGAATGGAATTGGTAGAGGAGAATGAGATTAGGGGGTGGAAAGTAGGTGTATGAAAGGGACAAACGAGGAAGGGGCAAATCCTTCTTTTATTGTGGATGTTTGCAATTGGATGATGAGAGGAAGGGGTGTAGGTCCTCAACACTATCTCCTACGGGGTCTTTAAGACCCCGGGGAGTTGGGATCAATGGCTGTGGTTGAGGCCGAAAAAAGGAGTGCATCTTGACCTCTACTTTTTAACAAAGTAAACCCAGACGACATAAAAAACTCGCCCACCAATAGTAATCCCAGCCAATCGAAAAAGTGGGGGTTGACCAACGAATGGTGTCTCGAATTTTCACACGGTTTGCTGCGACGACCAAAAGTAAACCCATCCAACCTTGTAAACACAACCAGCCCGACGATAGGTTTTGTGGGGCCCACCTTTAATGGGGCATTCAACGAAGCCTCTTGTAGGGTCCTGAAGCAAACTAACTCTAATACGAGTTTTTGAATTGCACATCAAAAGTAAACCCAGCCATTGTGGTAAACTTGGCCTTCGAAGTAAACTACGCTACCTGGAACCAAAAGCCGAAAACTCTCGATATAACCCGTAGGAAACTCTCGGTATACCCTGTAGGAAACTCTTGCACACATGGCGCATTCGTGAGATATTTTGAATAGAGGTCTGAGGCCCATATTGCTACAAAATACGAGCTCACGACATCATCTGAACGAAGGTTTGAGGTCGTTTGCCATTTGTTGCTCATGGCTTCCACAATAAGGTGCACATCTCTCTCTCTCTTTCTCTCATGTTTGCATTGGACGCATTGTGACATTGGCATGATGTTTTGGTCTTATGTACATATGTAGTCAACACCTCATCGTTTGATGATCCATCTGATGTTTCTTCCTGGGTGTCAAGATCATCAATCTCAATGTCACTTTTCGTAATCCATGCGTGTTGACTACAATGTACGTACGACCAAAATATCATGCCAATGTCACAATGCATCCAATGCAAACATGAGAGAAAGAGAGAGAGAGATGTGCACCTTATTGTGGAAGCCATGAGTAGCAAATGGCAAACGACCTCAAACCTTCGTTCAGATGATGTCGTGAGCTCATATTTTGTAGCAATATGGGCCTCAGACCTCTATTCAAAATATCTCACGAATGCGCCCTGTGCCCTGTGTGCAAGAGTTTCCTGCAGGCTATACCGAGAGTTTTCTGCGGGTTATACCGAGAGTTTTCGGCTTTCGATTCCAGGATGGCGTAGTTTACTTCAAAAGCCGGGTTTACCACAATGGCTGGGTTTACTTTTGATGTACGATTCAAAAACTCGCATTAGAGTTAGTTTGCTTTGGACCCTACAAGCAGCTTCGTTGAATGCCCCATTAAAGGTGGGCCCCACAGAATCTATCGTCTCCTTGCATTGGCAGCCCACGCAATCAATTCCGCCGGGCTGGTTGCGCTTACAAGGTTGGATGGGTTTACTTTTGGTCGTTGCAGCAAACCGCGTGAAAATTCGAGATACCGTTCCTTGGTCAACCCCCACTTTTCCGATTGGTTGGGATTACTATTGGTTGGCAAGTTTTTAATGTCATCTGGGTTTACTTTGTTAAAAAGTAGAGGTTAAGATGCACTCCTTTTTTCAGCCTTAACCACGGCTGTTGATCCCAACTCCGTGGGGTCTTAAAGACCCCATGGGAGATAGTGTTGAGGGGTGTAGGTGGGGTGCTGAGAGGAAGGGGTACATAGGTAGGTGGAGGAAGGAGAGAGAAACACCCTACTCTGTTGCACTCTCATCCTTTGGTCCAAAGGAGTGCTATGGCTCTATCTTCGCCTTGCTCATTTTGTAAGTATCTTCTTCTTTGTGCTTTTGGATCCTTCTCACATTCTCCCATCAATCCAGAGAACAAAGCCTTTGATGAAGCATGTATCTCATCATGTACGAAGATCTACTGATTAGGATGCCGTCTCGTTGCTGTGCCTATCCATTTCCTCCATTATCGTCCTAGCCCTCCTAAAAATGAGGCCCATAATCTCATCGTTATCATCATCGAGGTCTTCCCCTCTATTCCGGTAATTCAGTTCCTTGTTCTATTTCTGTTCCCTCCTCCTTCTCCTTCCTTTCCTTTTGCCATGGATGCAGAGTCCACAGAGAACAATGTTGATGCAATGTTTATCAATTCAACATTTGGTGTAAGCCTGATGGGAAGTAATGCTTGCCATGTGATATAGAGGGGTTATTGAAAGAAGGGTGTGGAGGATGAGGGTAGCAAGTTCTCATAGGCTGGGCAAAGCAGTTGTTTGTGCTGATGCCCTTATATGGCTCGCTCAAGTAGCCCAACCTGACAATCTTGTCCTGGTTCTGTGGTGTGAGCAACTTCATGTGCTCGATGGGTGTGGCCATTGTCTTGGACACGATGGTCGATACCCCATTGATGATGAAGGTAGACCTGCCCTTCTTTTCTTTTGATGATACCTTACTGAGAGAAAGGGGCAAACTGGGAGCACCATGCAGAACTGGTGGGAGCACTCTTGGGGCGATTCGTACAATTCACCAAAGTAGGCGATGAAGCGCTTGAAGAGTGACTCGCTATAGCTAGCAGTAGCGGCATGGGGGTCGCCGCCGACAGGGAAACCTGATGATCCTGGGAGGGAGGAGGAGCCTTGGCAGGCTTAGATTGGTGGTTGGTGACCTATATGATGAAGGGTCTCTCGGTCAACCCTAGCAGCAGACGCCAGTGCACATGAAATAAATCAGAGCAAGCACAAGCACAGAAACAGGGTCGAAGAAGCCATTGGTAGATAGATCCACAGGGATGCACAGAGAGAGATGGCCCTTCTTTTTCTTCTTCTTTTGGGCTTTGTTGCCTTCCTTGGCAGGCTTCTTCTCGGCCTTGGAATAAGGAAAGACAAAAGGGTGCACGATGATGTGTGATTTCAAGCGCTGGTGAACCTGGTGACGACCTTCATGCCCTCAAGATGTCGTTGATGCAGGAGTTCGTGATGCCCATGGCCTTGGAGGAGATGCTGGTGTCTGGGTGCACTTGCTTCAGCACTTCAAAAATGTAGATCTCATAGCTCTCCATCAACCTCTTGGCCTTCTTCTTCTTCTTCTTTTTCTTCTCTCCATCCCCCGCAAGGCTGCCTACACGTTTCTGTTCTTCTTCTTCTTGTTAATCTTCTCGCTGAAATAACCTGGTATTGTTGATGCCGAGGAGAAGATGCCCTGCCCTTATCCTTCCTCTTCTTGATATTGGCTCAATGATTGATTGGTGTTTAGCAGTTGGATTTTTGGCCATGTGGGGAGCCAAAGAGGGGAAACGTCTTCTTCTTCCTTGTTATTTTGCATGGGAGAAGATTGAGGGGGAGTCATGGGGAAGCATGGGGTACTGCAGGGATATGAGATGTACAAAATGCTGCACTTCTTCATTAGGAGGCAAGTCGATGTCTGGGGCCAATGAGCAACCATAGGTCACGTATTCCAATCTGCATCTCTTTCTTTTCTTTGCCCTACAATGAGACCTTGCAAGCACTTGAGGTTGTCCTATCATTGACGTCCAGCTCAAGGGAATTATATGTCTTTCACCACAAATCTACAATAACAATAATCCTTCTTCTTTACATCATTAACAATTTGGTGACCATTTTCTCCACCTCTTAGTGCCTCTATGCTTCTTGCAGCAGGCAGGGTGCATACACCTTTTTCATCTTCTTTCTGTAGATGATGCGCAAGGCTCGTGCTTGAGATGGCCCTTTCCTTCTTCTACTTCGTCTGAAGCTAGTCCTCATTGAAGAGAACCGCCAATGGATTTTCTCTCTTTTGGCTGGTGCAATTCACAATGAGAATCTCTTCTTTCTATTTTGTTAAATTTGTTCTTGTACTTAACTTATTTCTTTATCTTCAACTCTGTCTGCTTTAATGGTAGACAGATCCTTCCTTCATAGCCTAGGTAGCTTGCAAATGCATGCAATAAATTTACCTTGTCTCTCTTTTTCCACTCAAATCTGGTACCTCTATTCTTCTTATGGGTTTGCTTCCCCTCCTTTTGCACTACGTGTGGTTCTAGAATTTCTATTCCCTTGTATTATGCTATCTCTTCCTCTCCTACCATTGGCCTCGTCCTCCTTTCCTCCTAAATAAGAGAACTTGTTTCGAGACTCCTTTTAGCTTTGAGATCAGCTTCTTCCCCGGTTGCTCACCAAAACTAAAGCAACCCTCCCACAAACAAAAATAACTACAAAACCAAGGTAGAAGCATGCAAAATTTATGCACATGGTTGAACAATTAATCTCAAAACAAGAAAGAATCATAAATCTCACACTTAATCACAAACAGAATCATCTTCATCTTCATCCTCCAACAAGAGAAAAGGGGAAAGGGAAAAGGCAAAAGAGGAGATATTAGCCGTGCACTCCACCCCACCTTTTCTTCAAAAGACACACAACCCTTCATATTTTTATTATTTCTTTGATTTTTTTGATAAATTTGTATTTGTAAAGCTTTCTCATTTCAATTTTTTCTAACCTTTTGCAAATGCATGTACATATACTTTTGTGTATACCATTTATTAATGATGGATGTGGATGTGGCCCCCTTATGTGTAAGGTGTATCTTAGCGATTTTTGCAACAATGAATATTATTCCCATTACAAAAACTAAAAATGTGATGTATGCATAGACATCTTTGTGCCTTGTTTTTATGCTTCTTTTGGTGTCATCATCCATGCACAAGAGAATGGATTTTACCCCCCTCACTATTGAATGCCAATCAAATGGCACTCGATGGAATGGTTGGAACCTGAGTGGAATGGTGGAAGAAGGTAATAAATAGATTGTGTTGGAGATGAGGTTGGGGTGGTGCTTGGTAGTGATTCATAGTGACATGGTGTATACCTATAAGATATTGTGCTCCTATAGCAGTGCTGCCTAATTGTAAGGGTAGGTGGGTGGATGTGCAATTGGTAGTTGGTTGTAAAGCTAGGCAACCAAGGCTTTCTAGGTGTATCCCACACTTGAGGAACAATTGGTGTGAAGTTATTACTTTAATGCTATGCAGTGATATTTCTATCAATTCCTTAGATCATCCTACCCTTGAGAACCTTGAATGATATGTAGGGGAAGAAGAGGGGATTGGTGATGAGCAAAACAATCAAAACCACTAGACATGTCTAGCTTGAGGATCCCTAGCTATAGTGCATGTATGTGCTCCTAGATTATGAGTCTCCACTTTTTCTATTTTTAAAAAATATTTATTTTAAAAAAATAATATATTATTCTAGTTCTCCTCCTTGTCTAAGCGTACGATGAGTGGTCTCAAGTAGACCACCTTGCACATTAAGTAACTCTTCATGGCTAGCTGATTCGCCAATGGAGTCAGTGGGCAAGAATGGGCAATTTTTAGCACTTACATCAAAGAATAAGGGGTGGAGAACTTCCTCTTCAAGGGCTTGCCATTGGTTAAGTAAGATGATAAAAAAGCTTAGATGATTGTAGGTGGTGTCAAGGCTAGGTTTGTGGACTTGGTCTCACAAAGCTCTTAAAGGAGAGAACTGGGTCTTGATCTTGAAACTTGAGCTTCGATGATTGCAGGTGGTGTCAAGGCTAGGTTTGTGGACTTGGTCACAAAGCTCTTAAAGGAGAGAACCAAGTCCCGATCTTCAAACTTGAGGTTATCTTTCTCCCTTAGGACATTAACATTGAATAAAGGCATGTGGGATCTCCTCTTTCCAATGGAGTGGTAGTGCAAAAAGCAAACCAAGCCTCATGGTTGGTATTTAGTATTTTCACCCACCTCTCAAGCTATCCTCCATACACTATTTTGGGCACTTCAAATATGTTATTAGCCCAACATCCTTCTTACTCATCTAATAGTGACCCTAGATCTAGCATATTTTAGTTAAGTCAATTCTTTCCCTAGTAGTGTTGTACCTATTTCTATGATATGTTGAACAACATCTAGTGGAAGCACCATTCTATGCTTCTTTGGGATATTGAAGGTGAAGACCATAGGCTCCATTTGAGGTTCTCATATCCTATCCCCAAGGCCAAGATCTCTCTTTCCAATTCATATTTATAGGCCCTTTGTTGTTATGGAGCAGTATATCAGGCACATGTTGGGGAGAGGCCCCAAAGTTCCTCTTGATTTCTTCAATTGTCTCCCTTGGGTGCCTAGTATTGACTCCTAAATTTGTTAAAGAGGGATCATTTTGCAAACTTCTTGTTGTTAACTTCTCTTTAGGATCTAATTCTAATGCTCTCGTCACCTTCAAGTCATCAATATCCATTGTTGGAGGTGACAATGGCGGCTCTATGATCAACAAATCTTGAGCAACTTGATCTAAAATTGAATCTACATTGTAGGTGCACTTTGGCCTCTTTTACTCAACCTTTAACCTTCTTCAGTATTTGCATTGATGATTAGGGTCATGATACTTCTCTGTGATTTGCATTCATAGTCAATACTTCCTTTTGCCTCAATTTTGGGTGCTGAGGTTTTTGCTTTAGCAAAGTTGACATGTCTTCCCATATCAATATCTTTTGAATTGAAGAAGCTTCCAAGTTTCTATGTCCTCATATTGACACTCCCACTATCTTTGCTTGTGCTCTAGAGATCCTCTATCATAGTGAAATTGGAGATTCATTTGATAAGAATTTTAATGGCAGGGTTGAGGATACAAAAGTCTCCTCAGCAATGAAAAAGTAGCTACACCATTTTCAAATCTCCCACAACTGTTGCAAAGATCTCCATGGAGATTTGAGGCTCTTGATCAAGGTTAGAGGTTTCCCGTGAAAGGCTATTGCTCCAACTTGAGATTTGACATCTTTTGGAAGAGATATGTTATCTTTTCTTTCTCTTGCTCATCAGGAATCATTCATTCACAATGGATGGTGGTTCATTCACGATGAATTGTAATGATGCTTACTAGTTTGAAAGGCTTTATTGTTCCTTTCCTTCAACAAGTCATAGACTTTGATGGACACTTCATACACCTTTGCTTATCTATCTTACCTTAGGCTAGAATTGCTGGCCAGAGCTCTTGGCTAGAGCTCTATATAGTTCCTCATTTTTTGTCTTGTTTATGGAGTCATGGCCATTTGATTGTGTTGTTTTGCCTAGGGATTCTCTTATTGATAGTATGTGCATAAACTATGTGATCTCAAATCACCTCCTTGTCTTTTTGGCTCATATGCATGAGCTAATGATGAGGGTATTTGCACATCTAGCTTTAGAGAATCATCTTATGAACATGTAAGTCCTTTAGTACATTGAAATTATTCTTTTTGATATCATCAAGACTTGTAACCCAAGTCTTCCCTTCTCTCCCAAAGATAACCGAAAAGCTTATGCTCTTTTGTTAGCATCCTTGAGGTTGTTAGCCTCACAAACCTACCAAGATTGCTTGACAGTTGTTTGGATCATCCCACACTCTGTACTTTTGACTTGCTTGGTGATGATAGAAATATTGTTGTTAAAGCCTGATATCACCCCTAGTCATGGAAGCAACTAGAGTATCACTAATTTTTTTAGTTTCATTTATGCTTGAGGAGATCACTATGTAGAAACCCTATATATCACATATGTTCATGGCATGTTTTATATATCCCCATGTAATCTATTTTGTGATATTTACTTAACCCTTTTGTGACTTTTTACCACAATGTAATGTTTCGACTTTCCAAACTTCCTGTACATTATTTTTGAAGAGCTTAGACTATCAAAAGTGGTGTCTCAAATAAAATAGCATATACCCCGTACCTCGACACCTTTTGAGATCGATACGGCTATGAATACCTCTACACGAGAAATGCCATGTGTATAGCCGTTATGGCTAGTTAAGTCTAGATTAGACTAGATGTGTTTAATAACTTGGGCAAGTCAAAACTTATTGAATATTAAGGCCAAGAAAAAAAAATCTTAAGCTTTTAAAAAGCTTACTACATGAAGGAGACGACGATTTGGATGTGCCACCCCCCGCCCCCTCTCCCCCCCTTTTCGTCAATTTGTCACCATCATTCTCTCCTTCCTAAATTCAAAAAATAAAAGGCAAAAAAAAAAAGCATGAGATCTCCCTTCATAGTCTTAACAAAAGACACTAGCAATCTCCCCCTTTTCTTAGCGACAAAAGGCCTAGATTGAAGGAAGATCACCCGAAAGCCAAGCGAATCAGTCATCAGGCATCTTTGGCAACCTCTCTGGACCTCAAAGAACTGATCGCTAGCATGAGATTGCATCTTGAAAGCTTCCAGATAGCTGAATTGGCAAGATACCTCCCATTAAAGAACTCCTCTTCTTGGCCCCACGACTCATGAAACAACACCCCCCCCCCCCCCTTCAATTAAATTATATATATGGGGCATGAGAAGCCATAGAGGACATTAGCTTGAATCAAGGGAAGAGACTCTTCTTGAATCGAGAGAGAAGAACAAGAGAAAGAGAGGCGCGAGGAGAGCGAGAGAGAGAATTCTTATTGTGAAGACAAGGGAGATACTTCACCACCTTTCTAAATCGAATCCTATCTCTTCTACCTTCATTCCCTTGTAGAATCAAGTCTCTACTCGATTTCTTCTCAATTTCTATTTTCACCATCTCTATTGATCAAATCGAGATGACCCATAGCTCTACTATGGAGGTATTCTCTACAATTTCTTTATCGAAGACCATGGCCCTGAAGGGGAAAAATTACAAAGGCCATGGAAGGGAGAGCTACTAATAAAACTGCGGGTACAACCACTACAAATAGAATGGCAAGTACCAGAATTACAAATGAAGCTACGAATACCGACGACAACCAAGTGCTTGCCTGCAAATCCCCAGGTGCTATATTTGACTAAAATTTTAAATATTAAATACAATGAATAGATCATTATCTCATGAAGTGGCAAAGGAAAATTGCATCCATGATAATAGTAAGATGAGAATTTTGCTTATAATCTCATGCATAGAAAAATTAATGAAGAGAATTCTTTTACCTGATAATCAAAAATTCAAAGGGATTAATTTGGATCACATGAGATTTATTAGGAATAGGATGCATGGAAATTACTGTACTACTTGAAAAGAATTTGTGATTTTATTGCATCAAATAGGAATTACCAAGAACTAGATTAGGGAACTATGATTTTTTGCAAATTTTGAATCCAATTTGTACTAAAATGATGGAACCTCCAATTGATAAGTATGAATGCTAATTCTTTGAAAAATCTTAAGATGGAATTACTAGAATACTTTCCGTAATAAAATATCCGAGGGTTTTGGATCTAGTGAGTTTTCACTAGATAAGGACCAACATAATTCCGTTAAGAAAAACAAAAGAAAAAAGTTCATCACAGAAGTTTTGCTTATAGAAGTCCTTTAGTAATCTTGGAAGGATCGATGGGGTGTCCGAAACCTAGAGAGGAGAGCTTTGAAAAATAAACTCTTGTTAAAATTTATCTTGGGATAAATCCCAAGGGAAAGAGTAATTTGAGAAGATTATTGGAATATTTTAACACTTACACTAAGTTTAGCTTTGATATTGTCATTCTAGGAAAAGGGTTATCCTTGGAAGGAAATTCATTAAGACTATTGTACATAGTACCTTTGGAGTAAGATATTTGTGATTGTAAATTAGATACTGATTTTTCTTAAATTATCAAGATAAAAGTATTGCATCGTTTTAGGGGGTTGGATTGGGATTTTGCCTTACTGGCAGAGGGTTCGACGTGCTACACTCACTCTCATCTCCCATTCTCTTTGAACCAAGTGCAATGCAAGTCCGCTTCAGTTTGAGTGATCCTATGAGAAGTGGGAACTCGAAATACTAATGTTAGTAGTTGAATGATAGGTGACTTGGCCAATATTAGGAACCCAAAACTCAATTCAGGTCCTCGTGGGAATGGCTAGAAACTTCCACTACAGGGTAGACTTAAGTGAATCTAGATAGCAAACTTCGAGGTATTCCACAAAGTCCCAGAGGACGTTGTCTAGGATATCTCTTGATGGACTACTAAGAACATGTCAACAAGGAAGCCTCGGGCAGGCACGTCACAATTGGTATTAGAGCCTATGTTAATATAGGTTACGATGCAACAAGTATAAAAACTAGTACAAATTTGCAACTACAGCTTAATATATCTTTTTCTTAAGTTATGAATTCTTCTCTTTATTAATATATATTCTTGATTTCTAGTAGGACAAACCTTGGGAACAATTCTTGATTTTCCAAGTCATGTTTATGTTAGCCATGCACTCATTTAGTTTCAACTGGAGAAACTAGATGATGCAAATCTCGATGCAAACATTAGATCAAAGATACAATCCTTCACCTTGTATTGTGAAAGACGATGGATGTTAAGTAGAGGGTACTATTACATTGTCGCAAACCATCACGCTTACCTCCCGAACAATTTAAAGAGGTTGAAATGGATGGAAACCCTTAAGGTTGCCAAGATTTATCTATTCTACGAGGCTAGAGTAAACTCAAACATGTTCACTGAAGGACGACAAGTCAAATTAAACTAGTACATATATGAAGAGATCACAAAGGTTATAATAGCTGACCAAATGATGGCTGTAGGTCACTCCAGTCATCGTAACTACAAAAAAGATGGATTACTTGATCTTTCCCTAAAATATAGATTTTTGGATATCCATTCTCACAACCCTAATTATTATTTAATGGATGTATCACAATGCCATGCCTACATTGTAATAGGAAATCTCTTCCAAGAATAATATAAGCCTCTAAGCTACTCAAATAATATATTCTCTTCCTATTGACATAAGGAATTACTTTTGTCCATATGTTGTAATCAAGACTGGTTGTCACCTTAGCAATTGAGAATAATGGAAAAATACTATCTGTTTTGTTGCAACTTTTTAACTTTTTAAGAAGTTTCGATTTGTTAAACCCTAGTGGGGATAGGGTGATTACAAATTAATGGCAATTTATTTCAAGGTAATGAAGCTAGAGAGAAATTCCTTATATTTTAGGCCATGTGTGTATCTACCATGCATTCGTTGGATTATGGATGGTGAAATAATTGTATGACTATCTTTGAGAGCATGTATGGACCTTATCCTTACTATCCAAAATAGCATTAGGAGAAATATGGGATAGCTTGTTACATTGAGGCTGATGGTCTCGACTATATCAAGATCAACCTTAGGCGAATCCAATGGATGGAGAGCTTAAACCTTTTTGAACTATTTCCTCTTGATGACTTTGAACAAAATCCCATTCTTCATATTAATGGATGACTAGATCGCCAAAATCATTACGTATATAAAGAACTAACTAAGTTTGTCCCGATCAATAGTATTTTAGTAATTCTATCTTGAGATTTTTTAAAGAATTAGTGTTCATATTTATTCATCAAAGGTTCCATCAATTTAGTACAAATTGATTTAAAATTTTAATTCCGTAAATATTTATTTTGCAAAAAATCATAGTCACTAGTTCTTGGTAATTCCTATTTGATGGACCATATCTTCTTGTGTTAAAGGCAATTTCGGGGATGTCTTCCTTCTTAATTCTTATTTGATAGTAGTCGGATCTAAGGTCGATCTTTGAAAAGATCTTTGCTCCCTAGAGTCAATCAAGTAACTCATCTATTCTTGGGATTGGATATTAATTTTTCACTATCACTTGGTTCAACCCATGGTAATGAATAAAAAGGCAGAGTGTTCCATCTTTCTTTTTTTGAAATAGGACTACTATCGCGGCTCCCCATGTTAAACTACTTGACTGGATGTATCCTTGTTCTAATAATTGTTTGAGTTATTATTTTAGCTCAATGGCTTCAAGAGGGTTGCTTGGGCTATAGGAGTAGTGCTTGGAATGAGTTGAATCTCATGATCTACCTCACTTATTGGTGGAAGCTCTGTCAAGTCTTCTAAAAAATGTCTTTATATTCTTTTAGCCAAAATGGTTGGTCCTTGGCTTCACTATCCCATTCAACATTGTTGAGCTTAATTATATAGACGGTAATCCTTTCTTTAGTCCTTTCACTATTCATGAAGCTTTAGCTAGTTGAACTTTAGGTTTTCCTACTTCTCCTTGACTGGTTACTTGTTCTTCTTCTAAGTTTTGAAATGTAATTTGACCCTTTCCGCAATGGTGTTAACCCTCAAGCGAATAAAGTGGAAAAGCCGGAAAATCTAAAGTAGAAGACAATGCCAAGGCAAAAGTGAAACAGAAGACGAAGGCGCGCCAAGAAGAATTTGGAAATACAAGAAGTGCAACAAAGTCTTAAATCAAGGAAAAAGGCACACAAGAAAAAGCGCGAGTCTATACTTTTGTAAAAAAACGCAAGGTGCACCATGATTTATTTTAAGAGTACCGGGCTCTCACCCGTGCAATTTGTAAAGGTAGATGGGCGGTAGGAAGGAAGCTAGGAAGATAGGAGGACAATGGGAAAAAGGGCCTAGGCCACGGTCGGCCATGTAAAAAAGGGGATAAGGGGATGACCGCCCAAAAGGGATTTAGGGTTTTGTATATAAAGTTGAAAAGTGAATGAGAAGCTCATTCTTGTGTGTGGCCAAAAGTGGCTCTCCTCTTCTTCTTCTTCTTCTTCTTCTTCTTCTTGCTTTCTTGAGCTTGTGCTTGAGAGAGGGAGTGTGAGAGTGTGAGGGAGTGAGTGTGTGAGGGTGAGGGACCGGGAAGGAGAAGCTCTCCATCTTCTCCTCTCTTCTTCTCTTCTCTTCTCTCCTCTTGTCTTGTCTTGCTCACGGCAATGGAGCTTGGAGCGGGTAGTTTGAGGATGGAGCTCGCTTGAAGCTTGCACTTGGATCGTGGAGCTACCGGAGTGCTCGGGAGAGGAGGTAACTCGATCGGGCATGGAGGTAAGCTCACTACACCCGTAGAGATGGATGGGTCGTCGGCTATGTGAGAGGTACCATTAGTGCTCGGCTTGGAACGCTTGAAGCAATAAGTGATCCGTGGGTCTTGGCGGTTGAGCGAGAGCTCCCACATTTTGGTTCCATTGCCAGGACCAACGGATTCAAGCCTTGAGTGCTTGCACGGTGCTTGAGGTAGATAAGTAGGAAGCGAGGGAGTTTGAAGAGGCATACAATCTCCTTAGCAAGTAGGTTTTTGGTTTTTGGACTTGGAAAAGCATGTTGGAGTAGTGTAGATATTTCCCTTATGATTTTGTTTCTTGCATTTAGGAAGGATAGGAGCAAAACATTGGAGCACGCAATAGGGTTTTCTGTTGCTATATAATATGTTGAAACACGGAAAAGAAGGGCAAAAAATGAAAGTTTGGGTTAAATATTGGTGAGGGGAGCAAGACTAAGGTGAGTACAGGCCTGGGCAAGGTGATAAGGGGCCAGGAGTGGCAAGGAAGACCACATTTTGCATTGGAGGGTTTTAGGAGAGCTGGAGAGAGGGAGAGAAAGCTTCATTGCATGGACCTGCTTCGATCTTGCCATCGAGGAGTTCTTTGCCCACCACAGGTAATTCCACACCTTCCCCTGCATGAGTAGCTTGGATCTGGAGGTGCTCAACTAGTAGGAAGGCATCGATCACTCGGCGTGAAGAATTCTGTGGAGTTCGGAGAAAAACGCATCGTGCTCAGTCCGTCTGAGTGACGACGATTCTGGAACGAGTCCCAGAATCGGCCCTTGGCCCCATCCTGTATTCGGCCCTCGGTCCACTTGACTCGGACACCTACTACTCGGCCCGTCCGAATCGACCACTCGGATGAACTTAATATTTGGCCCAACTTGGCACTCAGTACTCGGCCCTCAACCCACTCGGCCCTCGGATCACTCAGCCCATTGGGCCCTCGGACCATCGAATTCACCCTTCGGATCGCTTGCATTTGGCCCACCTGACTCGGCCCTCAGAAGGGCTGAATCTACATTCGGCCCCTGCAATTTGGACCTACTGGGCCAAATTTGGATTTTTTCAAGCTTCTAACATTTAGATTCTGAAATCGACCAGAGACCACATATAGCCAAAAGCACATCATAGATCTATCACTAGATTGAAATTTAGAGCAAGTAGTTCAAAACTTAGCTACGAATAGTCCTTCCAATCATGCATGGTGTTTAGCGTAATGGCCCTACAAGCCAGGGGGGACTACCCCCCGAACCCCCCGCAGAGGGGAATTTGCCCCCTTCGCACCTCCCCCAAGTAGGTTGGAGAGAAAACGCGCACCATGACAAGTCCTCCAAATTAGATCCTAGTGTAGTAATGGCTTTACACAAGCATGGATTCTCACTTGCAAAGGAGCAACCAAAAGCCCATACCTGAACAAAGACAGACAAAGACCCTAGAACCTCAATGGGCCAATCTAGCCAACAAGGGAAAAAAGATCACATAGCAAAAACACATATGTGTTGCATTCGGACTGTATCTAGTCAAAGCGAAAAGCAACAACATCAAGCTACAACCACGAGGATGACTAAATATGGCATTCCTAACGATAGATGCACCTTGAATAGCACTGCACAGACAATCCAAGACATCAGTGGAGAATCCACAATTGGTCGTGCAGTTGGGGACTCAAAGGTATGCATCAAAAGGCTGGAATTTACAAGCCAAGATCCGAAAGATGAAGACATAGTACCAGCTGCTTATCTTAGGGTCAAACTCACCACAAAAAGAGAGCACACTATCGATGCCCTCATTGATAAAGGAGCTGATTTTAATATCTTGACCTATGACAGATGGACCCTATTAAGCCAAGTAGAGCTCACACCAACTAATGCAACTCTTAGTCCTTATGGGGGACACTCACAAGCACTTATAGGGAAGTGCAAAATCCTTGTAACTATTGAAACGGAAAGATTTCCTATCCTATTCCATGTTTCTCCAAATAGTGCTAATTGTGGAAAGGAAACCCTTCTTGGACGACCTTTCAAAAGGGCGACGAAGTGTGAGGCTGACTATGTAGCACAGAGGATACGCTTGACACTACCGGGTGTGAGGATAGTCATAACCTTTAGCAAGGGTGACCTCATTGAACCTCTAGGGAAAGGCAAGGAAGGTGTTGATATAACATGCAAGCCTACTAACGAGAGCAAGGACTTGTTGAAAGAGTTGGTACAAGCGCATGTTGAACACAGAGAACCAGCGAGCGAGGCCATGCTTGAAACAAGAAGGTCAGGAGACAATGCCAAGGATAGGCTTTGGACTTACAAATATCGTAGAAGACCACAAAAGAAGCCCAGGACTTATAGACAAAGGTATCGATGGAGAGGCAGCACAACGCCACGATGGATATCCAAAGCGTTGCTACGTGCTCAAGGATTACACAGGTAACCAATGGATTTGGGTGCCAAAACCCATGGCTAAACCACCTTTGTTAGCTAAAGGCCAGATCGTATCAAAAGCGAAGAAGTGCAGGAGGGAATCTAAACGAAAAACCAAGTCTCGAGTCAAAAACATTGGAGTGACCAAGCCCCTCACAATCGAAATCAAGAAACCAAATGGGACTAATCGAAGGGTAGATCCTCAGCCTAGCGTGCTTGACAAGCAGATATCAGATGTAATCGTTGAGGGTACGCAAAAGCCACTAGTGCCCAAGGAGCCTTTGATTTCCCAAGTGGATAACAAGCATCATAGGCACAACATTGCTCATGGCAAGGCTAAATGCTCAACAAAGCAAATGGTAGAATCATCTAACAGCCATGAGAAAATCTCCCAGCCAGTATCAAATCCACTTAGGAGTCCCAAGTCTCCTACACCATCTTTCCCTAAACGCACACATGAAGCACAATAGCAGTCATCAAGTACAACTGCTCAATCCCAATCTCTATCTCCAGCTAAGCTTCCAAATGTCCAAGAGGTGGGACATGACACCACTCATAGCTCTCGGCCCAAGGATATGCATGTGCAATCTATTGTGACTAGATCAACTGAGGCTCAACCTGCACAAGTGAATGCTCAAAGGGAAACAAAAGACACAACCACTTTTGATCCGCCTAAGGACTTGACACCGCAATCTACCAATAGTAGCCAGTCCATTGAACTAGCCATTACTACTTCCAATCAAGGATCACAACAGTCATAGCCTTTGGCCATGACGACACCCATTGCGGAATATATCCTTAGCAATTCACCTATGGAAGAGGTGTCGCAACCAACATCCTTGACACCTCCAGCAATTCCAAAGCACCTAAAGCCTAGGTTTGAGGAGAAATCTCTCAAAGAGGTGGCCAAGGAGAGGGCGCATCTAACAGATCAACCTAGCAAGGCTATTTAGCAGGCCGCAGCTATGTCCCATGAGGACACACTAGAGAAAGAGAATACAGAGGCCCATCCAAGCACATCAACGATTGACCTAGTTTAAGGTCCCAAGTCTTCAACGGATACACCTCGATTGCCTAAGAAAAAGAAGAGAAAAGAACGAAAACAACAACGGCAGTTGCAAGTGGTAGTAGACCCCTAGAAGATTGAGACCAAGAGTGCTGAAGAGCTGAGGAATAAAGCATCGAGTCCACCCATGAATGAACCCATTGCCATATCTCCTAGTAGCGGTGAAACCTCAAATGCATCCATGTGCTCTGAAAAATGAAAGCAACCATTACCATCAACGGTTGCTTGCAACACTCAATCCACCGACAACAGAACTCGCATTGACCAATCAAGAGTGGATACAACACTGTCACAACAGGTGGCAAGACTATACCCGTCATATCCAAGGAGAACCATGACATAATAGTAGCAAGGCCTCAGGAGAAACATGGAAACCCCAAGAGCATAAGCAATCCCAGTGTTGACCAATCTTGCTCATCTAGACATGAGCCCCCAGCTATGCTAAAGCCTAGGGAAACTAATAGAACCTTGCATGAGATAGCAACTAAGCAAGCCCTCATTGAACTTAGAAGTGTCGCAAAATGCTCAACTGAGTTGAATGCTAAGCTCAAAGTGTTCGCATGTGTCTACGTTCTGGCAGACATGGGCACATTCCCTAGGGAGCAGCTTGAAGAATACTTGCCATTTTCCCTATCCTGGGAAGAGCAAGAACATCTCGAAGAGCACTATGACAAGCTCCTGCATGAACGCATGCGACTCATCTCTGACGAGGAAGCCGATGAACTACGCTTAACTGTGACATTCAATGATGTGCTCTACCAACCAAATCTCTTAGAGATAGAGCAACTAAAGCGACAATCAGAGAGTCAAAGTCAATTTGAAAAATGTTAGTTTGAAAACCGAGTTACAATGGCCGAACTGGGAGCCCAGTCTCAGAGGAGCGATTGGCCAAATGGCGGTCTCAAAGAGACCCAACCTATGTGGCGCCAACTTCCTTTCGAGTGCTAACTGCCATTTGGGGTACGGACTTAACTGAAACTAGCCAAGAATGATCTATCCTTCTGGGGAGCCCTGCCCCATTCCATCACAACCAGTCCGTGAAACTTGGTGTGAGCAAAGATTTGCTACTGGCTGGAATACGCCTCGTAGTCCAAGCAGGATGAACATCATCACGGGGGCCGTCCCTCTACAACAAACACTGCATGCCTCACCGCACCCCTCGTCATATGCCCTTGATAATCCATTGTTTAATCCCTTCCATGTGAATAATTCTATCCTGCCTCAAGGCCTAACCCTTGGTTCACATTTTGTAGGTTCCCCCACAGCAGTCGTCATGGAGCACCCAGTGTAGCTGGCTACATAATGAACAGGACTCCCACTGCAGCAATACATGGGATGAATCCAAAGGAGAGGTATACTGGTAGGAAACCAGATATTTCTCATTTGAAGATTTTTGGTTGCATTGCCTATGTTCATGTGCCAGATGATTTGAGATCCAAGTTGGATCCAAAAGCTAAGAAGTGTTTCTTTATTGGTTACTCTCTGCAACACAGCAGAAAGGGTATAGATGCTATAACCCTTCAACTCGTAAGTTTACAGTAAGCAGAGATGTTTTTTTTTATGAGATGAGTAGCTGGTATAAACCAGTAAATGTGATTGATGATGTAGATGCACAAAATGGTAATGCTGCACAGAATTCACATCAACAATCACAAAATATTAGTGGACCTAGAGTGTCCTCTAGCAGTGGTTCACATTCTTCACCATGGACAGGCAGATTGAGATCAGGAGAATCTCCTCAAAATAATGCAAATAGTGGTATGCAGGTTTCACGAAAAGGAAAACAGAAGGTAGATCAGCCTATGTTTGATGTGAATGCAGGTCACTCTTATGTGGATGGTGAATCCAGTGGCTCAAAACAGAGCATTGATGATGAGTTGGGTATTCCTTCTATTGTTACACTTGGAGTAAGGAAGACAAGGGATGTTTTGAGAGCACCTGGGAGTGAACCTACTTTGCGCATGTCTACCAGAGCTAGGTATCCTGTGGATAGGCTGAAATATGATGGATTTACAGCCCTTCACTATGCCTATATGGTCAAAGTGATACAGGAACCAGAACCTACTTCTTTTGAGCAAGCCATGGGAAAAGAAAAATGGGAGAAAGCCATGGATGAAGAAATGGATGCCTTGGAAGCAAATGCTACATGGGAATTGGTACCTTTGCCTAAAGATAAGAATGCAATTGGTTGTAAGTGGGTTTATAAGGTGAAACACAATGCAGATGGTTCTGTGAATAGATACAAGGCAAGATTAGTAGTCAAGGGGTATGCACAAACATATGGCATTGATTATGAAGAAACATTCAGTTCGGTTGCAAGGATGGCAACCGTAAGAGCAGTCATTGCTATGGCTGCATCAAAGGGATGGTCTTTACATCAGATGGATGTAAAGAATGCCTTCTTGCATGGTGATTTGCAAGAAGAGGTCTATATGGAGCAACCACCAGGTTATGTGCATGCTGTTCATCCTGAGTTTGTTTGCAGGTTGAAGAAAGCCTTGTATGGCTTGAAGCAAGCACCTAGAGCATGGTCTGACAAGATAGGACAGTATCTTGTCACTATTGGCTTTCAGATTTCCAAGGCAGATTTCTCACTTTATGTGAGAAAAATAGAGAAAGGCATTATACTACTTGTCATTTATGTTGATGATTTGATTATGACAAGTGATAGTGATGAAGATATCCTTCATGTGAAAATGCTATTGAAGCAGAAGTTTGAGAAGGATTTGGGAGAGCTGCGTTATTTCTTGGGCATTAAGGTGATTAGATCACCAAGTGGGATACGGCTCTTGCAGAGGCAGTATGGATTGGACATGCTATCCAAATATGAGATGACAGGCTGTAAGCCTATTTCAGTTCCTTTGGAGCAGAATGTGAAGCTGAGCACAGATGCAGGTGAGCTTCTGGAAGACCCTACTATGTACAGACGCATAGTAGAAAGTTTGATTTATATGACTATTACCAAGCCAGATTTGAGCTATGCTGTTGGATTGGTAAGTCAGTTTATGCAGGCTCCAAGGAAACCGCATTTGGATGTGGCTAGACGCATACTCAGGTATGTGAAGTCCACATTGCAGTATGGACTATTTTATGAGACTGGGGTTCAGATACAGTTGCATGGATACACTGATGCTGATTGGGCTAGTAGTATTTCTGATAGACGATCTACCAGTGGATATGTGTTCTCTTTTGGGAGTGCTGCAATCACTTGGAGCAGCGCAAGAAACAGTCTACAGTTGCCTTGTCAAGCACAGAGGCTGAGTACAGGGGTGCAGCAATGTTAGATATGATCAATGCCCCACCCTCATTAGGTGCTACCAATGATCCATGTTGCTCAAAGTTGTAAGGCCCCCATTATGAGGAGAAGCCAAATGTGAGCCCGGACATTGGCTGAGTCCTGACTTGTATATCAGATGAGGTCTATGTGACCGGATGGCAAAAAGGTGACTGTTGTGGGTCTAATCTTTGGGTTAGACGGAGTGGTTAAGCTGGTAGCAACTCGAGGCACATTGCATTGAGTTGCGTGGTAAGGGAGTTAAAAGGGGCCCCTATTGTGGGGTTCGAGGGCCGCGCCCCAGCCCGATGGTAAAGGGAATATTCCCTGGAATATTCCCTGGCCGACTAGTGGAGGCTCATATGGTAGGTCGGTCAGCAGGCCGACCTAACGACCTTCGCGGGCTATAAAAGCTAAACCCCTTCGCAGCCATCACTCACTCATCTTTCACCCAGTCAGAGTTGTTGTTCCAGCTAGCCTTAAGCTCTTCACCTATCTTCTGTCTAGATTGCCATCTAAGCTTCACACAGTGGAAGCACACGGGTGGACAGAGCCATCTTTGTATCAGTTGTTTGGAGTTAAAGAATTTACTGTTTCTCCTCTTATCTGTTGTGTACTCTCTATCTCTTTCTCAGATTCTGTTCGCTGCGTCGTGTATATTTTACAAGTAATGGCTGCATGTGAGGTAACTTGGTTGCATAAGCTACTTTATGATATGCATCAGCCTACAGATGGGCCAGTTGTCATTTATTGTGACAACATGAGCAGTATACACTTGGCAAATAACCCAGTCTATCATGCTAGAACAAAGCACATTGAGGTGCATTATCACTATGTGCGGGAGAGGGTTTTACTAGGTCTTATTGATCTAGTTTATGTCAGCACAGAGGATCAGGTAGCTGACATATTCACAAAGGCATTAGGCACAGAGAAGCTGCGCAAGTTCAGAGACCTGCTTGGTGTGCAGGAATTAGGATTGAGCTCGAGGGGGAGTGTTGAGATATCGAGCTCCACTCGTGATATGCCAGGGTGACCGTTGTGCATTTATGTCACCGACTTGTTAGGTGCAGATGCGGTTGGTACACCACCCATGAATAATAGCTAGATGACAGCTATCCTTATCTACTCTAGTTTGTGGCTTAGTTAGTATGCCACCTTAGTTAGTTGAGTTTGGTTTGAGACCCATATATAGGGTTCTTCTATTTCTCTGTACTAGAGTTCTTTTGGCTTACACAACTAAGAAGAGGAAAACTGTTTTCAGCCTCCACCTTTGTGTGTATTCCCCCATTATGCAAGTGAGAAAGCTACAAGTGAGACTCCTTCCTTCTCTCCCACAATCTTGACAGAAATTCGAGACACCGTTCGTTGGTCAACCCCCACTTTTCCGATTGGCTGGGATTACTATTGGTGGGCGAGTTTTTTATGTCGTCTGGGTTTACTTTGTTAAAAAGTAGAGGTCAAGATGCACTCCTTTTTTTAGCCTCAACCACAACTGTTGATCCCAACTCATCGGGGTCTTAAAGACCCTGTGGGAGATAGTGTTGAGGACCTACACCCCTTCCTCTTGTCATCCAATTGCAAACATCCACAATAAAAGAAGGATTTGCCCCTTCCTCGTTTGTCTCTTTCATACACCTACTTCCCACCCCCTAATCTCATTCTCCTCTACCAATTCCATTCACCTCCTTTTATCTCATCTCATGTGGCAACGAACTTCACAAATGGCAGATAAGTTTTTTTTTAAACACAATTTAAAAGAACATTTCTATAACTTCACGATCAAGTAAAGATAAATACATTTAAAGAAAACCAAAAATATTAAACACATAGAATCAAAATGGTTCTTCGTATGCTCTACCCTCTTTACCCACATATCTCCCTCATTATCCTCACCTACCCATTAAAGGTTCCCATCCACCTCCTTATCAACACCATGGACTGCCCATGTGGAACCCTATTTCGGTCTCCCTTTCTTGTCATGGCTTTGGAGTCCCATACCCTACCATGGCTAGGCCTTGTGTTTGAAGTTGTTTTACTAACAATTTTGGAAGTGTTTTGTGTTAGACAATGGTTCTTCTTTGACAAGGTTGGCGAGGACGCTTCAAGTTTTAGTGTGGGAGAAAATGATGACACCAAAAGAAGCATAAAAACAAGGCACAAATATGTCTATGCATACATCACATTTTTAGTTTTTGTAATGGGAATAATATTCATCGTTGCAAAAATCACTAAAATACACCTTAAACATAAGAGGGCCACATCCACATCCATCATTAATAAATGGTATACACAAAAGTGTATGTGCCTACATTTGCAAAAGGTTAGAAAGAATTGAAATGAGAAAGCTAAAGCCTTACAAATACGAATTTATCAAAAAAATCAAAGAAATAATTAAAATATGAAGGGTTGTGTATCTTTTGGGAAAAAGGTGGGGTGGAGTGCACGGCTAATTATGTGCCTCTTTCTCTCCTTTCTTCCAAGATACATACATTCTCCTTTTTGGATGGTGCCAATATTTCTCTCTCCTCTCTCCTCTCTCCTCTGTGTAAAAGTTCTCTTTTCCCTTTCCCCTTTTCTCTTGTAGAACTAAAGTTATGGAGGATGAAGATGAAGATGAAGATGATGATTCTATTTGTTATTAAGTGCGAGATTTATGATTCTTTCTTGTTTTAAGATTAATGGTTCAGCCATGTGCATAGATTTTGCATGCTTCTACCTTGGTTTTGTAGTTATTTATGTTTGTGGTAGGGTTGCTTTCAATGGAGCTCATGGAGATCAAGAAGCATGGAGGCACAAAGAGGCACACCATCAAAATTAGTGGGATCTTTGAAGCTCATTGATAAATATCTAGACTACAACATGGTGAGTTTTGTTATACCCATCTACTTTTTTTCCTTTGTTTCAGTAGACATGCTTGAACATAGAGTAGAAATTTTGGTTAGGCTAGGTTTGCAAGATGATTGAGGCACAAATACTTTGTAGTGTGACAAACCATGAAGAATCAATAGATCAAGAGCGCATGAATTGATATACATAAATGTTGGCATTGCATATAGTTAGTACATGAGCATCTAACATGGTCCATGAAAGTAAGAAAGCAATAGAGATTCAAGAGTTTGTAGTAGACTCACCAACTCTCTTCTTCCTCATTGTAGTCTATCACCAAAGGAGAGCTCAATGGCCTTCCAATCCATGTGTGCTCCCCTTCTACTCCAGTAGTCAATTTGTAGAGACCTAGAAGAAGAAGGTCATCAGGACTAGAAAGAAAGAAGAACGTATTAGGCTAAGACAACAGTGAAGAAACAAGATAGGATAGATTGATAAGAGGAAGAGGAACTAAGGGTAGTGCTAGAGTAATCTAAGAAACAACAAGAGGCTAATCGAGCCCAAAGTTAAAAAGAAAAGGAGGTATATGAGCACACAATTAGAATATCCTTTGAAGAACAAATGAGACAAGAAAGAGCATCCATGTAGCAAGATTTCAAGGAGAGGTAATAAAGGGCATAGGAGTAAGTGATTACAAGTGCATGGAAGCACAAGAAGAAAGCACCTAAAGGGATTTCATCCATGGGATATAGCATATTTTGGTAGATCTTAGACTTTTTACAAGGCCAAGATACAATAGTGAAGCAACTAGCTACTAAGAAGGTGGAATTGCTAGGAAGGAAGCCAACATACTACATTAATCTCCACAACCAAAAAAGTAACTAATACAAAAACAAAACAAGTCATCCTATCAAGGTATCAAGTGCAAAATTTTGCTATTACTCTGAGAAACTCTATTTATAAGAAGACAATGGTAGAGTGGTCAAGGAGAGATAGGAAGCATAAAGACCACTAGATGAGGGGAGAACATTACACCAAGCAAAGAGAAAGAAGGGATCTTGAGACATCCTTGAGTTAACTCAGGTGATCAATACTCTCAAAACAAACTTGGAAGAATAAGAACAAATAATTAGGAGTCAAAATGAAGAGATTTCATGCTTGAGGGAGACGTTACAAAGTTAGCTAGCACTAGGAAAGTGGGTTGTTAATCTCTAGATTTTAGTTACACAAGGAAAAACAAGATTACTATGCTCACCATCAACCTACAAGATCCAAGCAATGAGAACCAGAACATATGTTTAAGAGTATATATGGAACAACTAGAGAATCACCAATATAGGAACAAGAGAAGAGGAAAGCACTCATACAAACTCTAGCCTACAATTGAATTAGATAACTCTAGACACAGACTTGGAGAAAGAGAAAGAGGCAATTACAAGCCATCTCATCTTCATTCAACATGATATGTACTTAGAGGCAATATAGACCACGAAAAATCCATTGGGGGAGGATGACATGGAGAGCTTAAGGAATAATTTGGACACAACCAAAGCTTCTCTCCAATATAATATCGAGAACATACTACCCAAGATAGCAATGACATATTCCAAAGAGGATCTCACTAGAATGTACCAAAATATAAGTTGTGGCAATTGAGAGATAAAAGATAGGGGCTTCACCATGGCAATAGTGTGAGGAGAGCCATCTATCTGTAGTATCAAACCTCATAAGCTAAAACAAGATCTATCAAAGGCACTAGAACCACCAAGGATGGCTTCTCCACCACGAGCAAACATGGACCTAGAGGATAGGTCCCAAGAACAAAGTGGAGACAAAGGCCTCAATAGATTTACCACCACTAGACCCAAAAGTACTCAACTACATGACCCAAGCCTTTAGATTCCTCAAACCATCATGTGTCCACTGAGATTCCTTTGGAGATGGTTGAGACAAACATATATGAAGAGTTTGAGGTGCGTGCTAGAGAATCCAAAATGGCACAAGTCATGACTAATTTCCCTATCTTCTTCAACTTACTTAGGAGAGTATTTCTTAGCTCCACCATTTAGAACTCACATTAGATTGAACTATGTACTACACTCAATCTCTTCTCTCTCTATACAACATAATTAGACATAAGACTAATATACACTAGTTACTGTTTTCTCTTCATTTTTCTCTCTCTCCCCTTGCCTCTTTACCTTTCATTCTTGCTCTACATGAATAAATTGTTAGGTATCATTGCATAACTTATCCTTTATTCTATACACCTCTTGTTCTTTCCTTTTCCCTCTACCTTTTTCTATTTAATAATCACAAGTTCAATTTCAATGGTTCTTTGCATTTTGAAATTAATCATATATTGCAATTTACAAATCACAAGGTGTCAATCTCATTACTTTTTTGTTTAGAAATTAATGTATATTATGATTTACTAATAACATGGTCCATTTCAAACCTCTTTATGTTTAGAAAGTAACTTTCATGTGTAACATAGGATTGCACTTTGTTATTAATCATAACATTAATCCATACGCTGCACTTTATGAAATAAGCTTCCTCTTTTTTGGTTGAAAATAGACATGTGTTGCTCCATTATATCAAGAATAGGTTCTCCTTATCTAGGTCTCTTAGTTATTTCTTATCACTCAATATAAATAAATTATTATCATACGATTCAATGTCTCTCTTCGTTTTGGTCACTCTCTCTGCCACCTCTCATGCTTCATTCTCTCTCCTATCTTTCACTGTCGTTCCCACTCTTCATAAAACATCCCTCAATTTGTGTGTGTGTGTGTGTGTGTGTGTGTGTGTGTGTGTGTGTGTGTGTGTGTGTGCGCGCGCGCGCGCAGTTGGACCATGTAGGTGCAATAGGTTAATGTCACAATTGCAAGCACATGTACTATAAATACAAGTGCAAAAATGTTATTGGTTTTCTTGATTGTGTGTTTTTCTTAGTGTATTATTTTCATAAAGTGACAAGGGAACATGTGAAGTCCAATTTAGGTGACAAGATCTTCCTATTTCAAAAGATTGGAATTGCCAATAAGGAGAGTATTCTTGAAAAACTCACCTCTAAGCAAAGAATGAGGGCCAAGATTGAATACGAAATAGAAAGACTGTAAAACCAACACGGAAATTCTCAATAGTACAAATCCATGTACATCTTGCTAGCTCTTATTGTTTGGAGATAGGGTTTGCTAAATGTGGTGCCTCCAATTTTGTTAACATTTACATGTGTAGTGGCAGTAATGTATAAAATTTGCTTTATTCTAGGATGATTATAATACTACATTTTTTAAAGAAGAGGAGAAGTTGAGAGAGTTGTATTTACCTAATGCTACGTATGACACAAAAAGAAAGTAATCCATTGGAAAAGAAGAGGACAAGCTCAAGGAAAGGGATTATAAATCCTCTCCACATCCAATTCAGCTCATGGAGAGGTTGTCTTTCTATCCCTTATGAGCTAAAATGGGAAGGAAAAAATAAGAGATATAACTTCAAACAATTTGTAATAACAATGTAATGCCCAAAAGGTAATCATATATAAATAAGATGTATTTGTTGCTATTTTACAATCTAACAAACCTTATTAGTATCCTAAATTTATGTCTTTCAATTCTTTTCAAGATAGGAAAAATGAAATTCTATTGACCTTAACAGTCACAAAGGCAAAGGATCCTTCCATGATACACTTGGTCAATTTTAAGAAATTCTATGTGTACATAAGCTAAAAGGTGTATTGATACCACTGTCTTGGGGCAATATAGGTGGATGGCACCACCTTGCTAGATGGCTTTGAACCATTTTTTAAAGTTTAGAGGCACCTTCACATGCTAAAGTTGTTCTCCCTCTTGCTTGCAGACATATAGAACATTGCGAGCTTAGACAAAATACTTGAGTTCATGCTATCTGCCAAACATTTAGTATATAGGTAAAGAGATTGGTTTAAAATTGGGTCATGATATGGTGGCTTGACATAGTCTCTAATGCTTGTTATGATCAGTCAATGTGAGAAATCGTCTAGCTATTGTAGATGGTTGTGTAGCCTCCTACTTAATGGAGGTATTGAGGCTCTTCCTCTCCTCTCTTGAAGGAGTGGCTTGACCTACGTATTGAAAATTACATAAACTTGAAGGCAATGATTGAATGGGAACTAACACCATGGGAGAGTCAAGAGTATCCATGGTGATTAGAATGCCTTTGAATGATATATTTAAGTAGGAGATTGAGCTTTGTGAAAGTATGTTTGCATATATGGAGACAATGTGTAGTATCATGTCAAAGATAGAGATCGCAAAAGGTAGCAAAAATTGGAAATGAATATATGGTTTGTAGTAAGCTTGCATTCTTTCATATGGCATATTATGGTATATGGTGGAAAATCGAGCAAACACAATAAGCTTCAGGAAGTTACAAAGACAAAGAGAGGGCCTCCATTTGTCAAAAATGGAACTGGTTTCATTGAAATTTATCTCCCTGAGAGTAAGAATTTGCAACAAATATCTAATATATGGGGTTTATTTTATTTATTTTTCTTAAGTATTTTTCATTTTTATTACACTACAAGTTATATAAATAATTTAAAATAGAAATTGCCAAAAAAATATACATATAGGACACAGTGAGCTAGCCCTATAGGAGTCTACTCCATTGCATGTGTGCTCCTTGGTGTCTTTGACATCCATGCCATATGACAAGTTTGCTAGACACCTACCAAAGTGAAAAATAATCATGCATGAACTTCATTGGGTGTAATAAACTTTTTAATATATCATGTAAGTGGGTAATAAACTTTCTATTTGGAAAGTATTGTCGATGCTTTATGCAAGTACATCGGATACATTTGCCTTAAAGGGGTGTGAAATCCCTGTCTCTCTTCTTTTTTTGAGAATTTACTAAAAGTGAATCTTAATTGACATGTTTTTATCAAAATAATATCTCGCACTTCATGAAGAGAGTACCATGTATGACATGTACACCTATGAGAATGTTCCTCCTTTGAGGTAGCCCGACTCTTATTCATTGATTTTTCTGCATCCCTCCTTGTTGTAATGATGGACAATCAAGGTTGTCGCTTAACTTTCAATTGTAACTCTTAGTTTTTATTTGTGTTTAATTTTCTCTAATAGAATTGCAGTGGGAGCTCCTTATTGTTTCAAGCATTTCAAGTGAGCTCTCATAGCTATCTCTCACCTAGCTGATGCGCCGTCGATCCTCTCGTGAGTTGTCTCCTCTCTCACACATGCCAGTAGCTCCACGATCCTAGATGCTAGCTCAAGCATCCTCAAGCCTCCTCCATCTCCAAGCTCCATCCACCATAGCCGCACGTGCGAGAAAAGAGAAGAGAAGAGAATAGAAGAGAAGAGAGAAGAAGAGATGGTGAAGAGGGTGAAGAGCTTCACCCTCTTGATCCCTCACTCCCACACACTCACTCACTCCCTCACACTCTCACACCCCCTCTCTCAAGAGCACACACACAAGCAAGGTGAAGAGAAGAAGAGAAGAAGAGAGGACTCTTGTTAGCCACACACCAAAGAATGAGCTTCCATTTACTTTTTGAACTTTATATACAAACCCTAAAATCTCATGGACACCCATCCCTTTTTACATAACCGGCCATTGTGGCAATGTTCCTTTTTCTAATTCCCTCTTCTTGCTTCATACCCTAAGCCTATACCCGTCTATTCTTTTACAAATGGCACAGAAGGGAGCTTGGCGCTCTTTTACAAGAGTTTTTAGAGTTTTATGAGGCACCTTTCATTTAAAATTGTGCTTTTTGCCTCAGCTTAGCTTTAGGGGCTCTACGCCTTTACTCTTTTTTCATCCTTTTTTCACTTTTTCCATTATTTTTTCGCCATCTCGAATTGAGGTTAACATTATCTTCCTCCGAGATGAGTGCCAATCCCATGGCACTTCTAGCTGTTTGTTGGGAAAGGGTAGGCGATTGGCAAGTTGTTGGTCAGGTAATGGTTGGGACACATGTGGACTCAGATGCTTTGGAAGCTTTGGCAATGATGTTTAATGGAGAAGTCAATCATATGTCAAGTGGATGATAGGGCCTCCGAAGTTGGTAGGTTGCCGCATTTTGTAGTACCTGAAAGGAGAAGGTGCAGTGCTCTACCTAAGGGGAGTGTCTACATTACTATGTGGTGCATTGTGCTCGTGCTGGTGGAATGGGAAGTTGGGTCTAGGCCTGGGTGGTGTCTCACACTTGAGGACCCCGTTTGTTCGGTAGGGAGGTGCGGTGTGTTTAGCGTAGGGTGACAGGTCTAAGTGTTACCTCCCTAGATATGTCCTACCCTTGATGTGCCCTAAGTGTGAAGTGGGGAATCAAAAAGGGGCTATGGGATTAGGAGTGGAGCCGGTTGACCGAAGCCATTGGAGACGCCTAGCTTGAGGACCCCTATGTCCAGTGATCGTGTCCTATGTGGTCCTGGTTGTGTCTTCATGTGAGTCTTTCTTTCCATGTCTTTTTCTTTTTGTGATGTGTTTTCTTGCCTTCCTTTCTTTCTTTTGTTCCTCTCGTAGCGTCAAAATCCACTCCTACCCTATGAGGGTATGCCATAAATGTAGGGTTGTTCCTCTCGTAGGGTAAGGTGTTGCAAAAGGCCATCCAAGCAAGCATGCTAATATCGCACACCCGTCTCCTCCACGTGGGCTAGCAATTATAGCCTTGTACAGAATGTGGCACTTCAAAGACCTTATTCTGCCAAAAGTATGCATCTTCGGTCCCCCAGACAGTGGGATTCTTTTCTCTCTCTTCCAGCCATTGCTGGCCTAGTCGGCTTCCAATCACAATCACTTCCTCCACTACTTTAAGTGGCATGACTCTCCTCAGGCTGTTGGGCAGAAGGAAGCTAAAGAAGAAGGGTTTTTTGTCACTTGCCTGTCACTCCCAAACTATTAATTCAACGTGGAAACCTGTTGGGAGGTCATCTGGGCATGGTGGTAGTGGTGCGGATGGTTGCATGACTAGCTTGGCTCTCATTTGTTTCCTAGTTTCTTCCACCAATTTCTTCCTCCTTTCCCTGAGGGCGACTTGTCTTTCCACAGATGTGTCAATTGATGGCTACTCTTGGGAATGTGGCAAGGGGGGTTGTGGGATCACCACTTCTTTAAATCTGCCCATATCAAATTGGAGTTCAGCTTCATCCCTCTGTTGGTTTGCTTGTTGTGTTTCCTCTTCAAATCCTAGTGCATCAATCTTCTGAGTGTTGGAAAGTAGAGTTGCAGCATTGGAATGTGTGCACGAGAGGGAGAAGAGAGCTCAAAGTACAAGAACAAAATCTTGCTTACTAAGTTTCTTAGAGTACAACTTGGGTACACTCTCCCACACTTGATAGTGACCCATACGCTGTTTATATAGCATCTGCCAAGCTAGGGTTAGGGTTTCCCCTGCCCCTAGGGCTATTCACACTCATCTGCCCTTATACCCCCTTGCTTGTAGTGGGTTCCTATGCATGTCTTCTAACACCCCCCCTCAATGCCAGGGTGGCATTGGATTACAAAGCATGTAAGAGGTTCCCCCCCTTCTTGGGATGCCTTTATAAATCAAGCTTACAAGGTTGTTTTAGGTAGATGATTTTAAAGATTCAAAATAGTCGATCTTCAGATGGATTGGAGGCATAGTTGGCCACCAATTCTTTGGGTATATCAGGAGTGTTGGGGTATTTACTAGTGATATGCCCTGTCTTCTTGCATTTGTTACATTTCATCTTCTCGGGATACTTCTTCCATTAGTTGTTTACAAGATGTCCTTTTTTCTTATAAAAAGAACATCTAGTGAGAGCTGTATGTACCAATACTTGATCATGGGAAGTTGAAGATGCCTGACTGTTGCTCCTTTCTTTGTGGTTTCTCTTTTCTTCATCCAAACAAGATTGAATGGTACTTACCAATGTAGGATCTGGAATGTTGGTGAGAGTGGTTACAAGAGTAGGAAACACCTATTTTATAGCTTTTAGGAGAATATCAATAGCATCTTCTTCATGTATTGGAGCTTGTACTGAGGCAAGCTATGCCATAAGTCCCTTCATATGAGAGATGAATTTTCCCAAATCTTCTCCTGATCGATATTCCAAGCTAAAGAATTCAATTTTAAGGAAGATTTTAGTATTTTTACCAGTGGCTCCATAGAGCTTTTCAAGCTCATCCCATTTTTCTTTAGCAGTGTTTAGTTGATCAACATGATGAATCAGGGATTCATCTAAGTGTAACATTATGATTGCTTGAGCACGTTGGTCATCCTCTATATCAACCAGATTTGCAGAGTTTACAACTCTACTGCCTTGAATGAGAGGCCAATACCCTCTCTCCATCATTTTGTATTTTATAAGTACCTGCCATGGGTGGAAATCTTTGCCATCAAACTTTCGAATTTGAGGATGGACATCAGCATATGTTGTGGTCATTGGGAAGGTCTTACCACTTGTTAGGATAAGGGCAGTGTCTAGTCCCTTACAATTTTTCCACTGAATGCGGAAGCAAATCAGACAATTTGAAATCAAAGTTGCAATGAAGAGAAAGGCTGAAAATCATATAAATGTAATATTTCAAAGTATGAATGTGGTGGTCCTTTCTTATGTGCAAACTTCTTCCGAGGTTTAATAGTCTTTTTAGGTTTTAATGAAGTAAACCTAGACTGAACTTCAGGCTCCTCCTTGTGGTATGGCTTAGTGGATGAAGCTTGTGTTGGACAAGGTTGGTCTATGATCTCAATGCTTGTTGTTGATGATTTCGAGGAGAGTACAATGGCACTCATCCTTTTGATTTCATTGACTAGTGTACTTGAAACAAAGTCACTCACACTAATGTCAAGCTTAGTGTAATGCTTGAATGAAACCCCGTTGGAAGTCGGCTTCCCGATGCATTTAGTGATGTCCATTGAGCATGCCCAAGAGCTTTTGAATCTGGAATAAGATTCAGAGAATATGCTTCAATGATTAGAATCACTGTTAATGAAGCTCAGAGTGAAAAAAATGACAAAATGTCAAACTTAGAGCTTGCTGGCTATGGCTGCCACAAGATACAGAGTTAGGGTTTGGCACAGATCTCTCTCTGTGGGAGGAATTTCTGGAAGCCCTCTTGTGGGAGGATGGCCCACTAGAGGGCCTATCAAAGCCCTATGGTGATGGCTGAGATTGCACCGCCTGCTGCCCACGCCACACCTGAAGATGCCACGCTGTCAGAAACTGCGTTGTTTTTGGGATTTTGAACAATGCTGCCCACGACGTCAACTAATCCCGAGGTTTATCATGCTAGGCTGATTTGCCCTGGGATAGGCAAGAAGTCCCTAGAAGAAATCAGAGGGAGATATGGCCTCCTTTGTCCTCTCCAAGCCCTCCAATGGAGGTAGGTTGCAGGCAGCTATGGAGGAAAGAAGGATAAGATGAAAGAGGTAAAGGCTCATGTGCACTTAGTGATAGCTGAGGCTGAGGGAAGCTAAGGAGATTAGAGATGGCTCTGATACCATGTTGGAAAGCAGAGTTGCAGCATTGGAATGTGTGCACAAGAGGAAGAAGAGGGAGAAGAGAGCTCAAAGTACAAGAACAAAATCTTGCTTACTAAGTTGCTTAGAGTACAACTTGGGTACACTCTCCCACACTTGATAGTGACCCACAGGCTGTCTATATAGCCTCTGCCAAGCTAGGGTTAGGGTTTTCCCTGCCCCTAGGGCTATTCACACTCATCTGCCCTTATACTCCCTTGCTTATAGTGGGTTCCTATGCCTGTCTTCTAACACTGAGGGGTTAGGCCGGTCATCAATAAGTACTTCTGTTGATCATCAAGGCTCAGCCCCACAACATCGGGTTGGGGTGGCATGTGCAGTCTTGCTTGCAGGGCCCTACGAGCTATGCTTAGTTTCTTCTTTCCCACCTCGAGGGACTCCCCTTCCTTTGAGTGGGTGGTATCCATTAGTGTATTCAAGAAGGCTTTCTGTTGAGTGTTGAAGGCTACTTGGGCGGCCTCTGCTCTACGGATTTTCTCTTTTTCCATGAGAGCCAGGCGATGTGCCAAGATCTTCATCCTCCGTTCATTCTGTCCCACCCATTCTTCGGCTCTCTTCTTCATTTCCTCCATGCCTTCCCCCTTCCTTTGCACCAAAGCTATGAGTCTCTACTCCTAGTCCTTCAATTCTTTGCTCATTCTCTCCTGTTCTTTTCTTTCTAATTTCAGCTTCTTAGTCATGGTCTCCATCTCCTTGTGATGTTGTTCTTCCTCTTGCTTCCTTTCCTCTTCTTTGGCAGCAAACTCCTCCATGCCTTGTTTGATCTAATCAGTCTTTGCGGTTAGCTCTTCATGTTGCATGATCAAAAGTTTATACTCCCTCTATATTTTTACCAACTCCTAATTCTCATCTTCCAACTGCTGCCTCCAACTTTCCTCCCTGTCATCCTTAGCCTTCAGCTCCTATTTGAGATCAAAGATCTCCTTTTGTTGCATGGCTATCTGTCGGGTCTTTTCAAGCTAAAAAGCTACCGAATCTTTTTCCGCAACTAACTCAGCCCCACAGCTATCTTCCTCTCCTCTTTAGCTTTCTCTAGTTGAGAGAGAAATTCAGCAACGTATTCGTCATAGTTAGCTGGTGGCATCATCGTCATGTGGATCGGAGTGGTTGAGGCCTCCACTTTCTGGCATTTTGGATCTTGTCTAGATTCGGCGTCTGTGGCTAGCCTCTTCTACCCTGTGGCCGTGGTTCCCATGCTCTTTCCTTGGTCTAATTCTTTATTGATGAAATATTACATCCAGGCCACAAAGTTTGAGACCTCGGAACTAGTGGGGATGCTTGGGGTGAGGGTGGTTGCTTCGGTGGTAGGCACCAGGAGGGTCAGGATAGGATAGATGGGGGCTTTACCCTTGCCTTCAGTGACGGCTAGCAGTATGAACTCCGACACCTGAGTGCTTGAGCTTGGCCCCTCCTCCCTAGGCGGGCTCAGAGCTCCTAGGTCATCTGCCTTGCTTTGTTGCCCTATAGACCAATGTGTGGCTTCTTCTCTTCAGTCTCCTATTTTGACACCTTCTTGGCTTTCTTGACTTCTTCCTTCAATTCCCTTTTTGCTCTCTCTAAGTCCTTCTTCTCCTTTTTGTGGCCTTCATCCTGCTTCTTCTTTTGTTTCGTCCTCTTCTTAGGTTTCTTTGCTTGCTTTTTGCTTGACTGTTCCTTCTGTTCTCCCTCTTCTTCATCACTTTCGGTCATGTTGCTAGACAACTCTTGGTCCTGGTGAGGGGGCGATCTGTCGGGTGTTTCTCTTTCTCCTTCCTCTACATCCTATGCCTCTTTTAGTGCCTCCTGGATGAGGGTAGTCAAAACACTTCCATATCTGATGAAAGAGGCTTTGGATGAGGCTTTCTTTCTCTCAGTGCTTTTAGATGCTAGGGACTCCCCGCCTGTTGGCTTGCTCCCCAAGGCTAGTGCTTTCGATGCCTGGTCTATGGTCTTGCGCACATAGCCATTCTAGTCAACCTCATCCAGGGTGCGAGCTGCCACGTTCTCCAACACAGGCACGCTAATCCGGTGCATGAGGGAATTGTAGCGCTAGCTAGAGAACAGTGAGTGCATGAGAGCGGATTTTTGAGCCTGGGATACGCCTAAAATTTGCCAAAAAATCCAAAATTTAGGGAAAAAATATTTAACATCAAAGGCAGCGGCTGCAGCTAGGACGATTTTAAGCACCAAGTGAAAGACGGCTTTTAAAAGGCGCTCGAGCGACACTTGTGGATTTTTGATAATTTTTTCGATTGCCGTGCGGGATGTCAAGAGTTTCCAGTCAGTGCAAGATGTCAAGACGGACGCCCATGATTTTTCAGAGCTCGAATCGGAGTCCAAACGAGGAAGGGACCGCAAAATGGTCAAGATACGAAGAGGTGGACATTAAGAGGACCAAAGGGGGGAAGGGACCGCAAAATGGTCAAGATACGAAGAGGTGGACATTAAGAGGACCAAAGGGGGGGTGCCCTTTGGAGCCTTGACCCCCCCCCCCCCCCCCTCCCCCCCTCAAATTTTATGCAACCAAGATGAAGAAATCATGGAGAGAGACGAAGAATGGCGACGTCTACACACGGCCAAAATTTACGCCCTCCTCCATGATCATCATGATTGTGGGCTGTGAAGAACCCATGAAACCGACATTACCCCTCATCTTCTCCCTATGGGCTGATGATTTCACCGCCCTTCGCGCAAAGAATGGCTGTCCGGATGAAGAGAATAGATTTTAGTCTTTCTCTCTCCTCCCTCTTTCTCTTCCCTATGGGCTGTTCATGTGTGCCATCTTGATGAAGGAACCGGGGAAGGAGAATGAAGAAAGTGGTCATGGAAATTGATGGAGATGCTGAAGTTTGAAGCACAGCATTGGATTGAGAGCAATGGAGGCTCCATCTACTGGTTATGAAGTCATTCAAGGCATCTCGGGTTACGTAAAAACACAGTATGACCATTTTTATGAAGAAAATGAAGGATTTTTTATAGTTTATGATGATAATTATGTTCTTATTGGATGAAAATTTGTGTGAGTGTTGTTTGCATTATGAGTAATTGCTGTGTATCAGAAAATCTTGGTTTTACAATGATTTACATGCTTTATTTAATTCTCATAAACCCGAAATGCTGTTTTTAAGTGGCAAAATGGTAGTTTTTTCCGTTTCGGGTGGGGGAAAGGTGTTCCCATGGGGGGAATATGGAAGATAAATTGAATGTTAGTATGCTGAAGTGATTGGAATAAGAAAAACCAAAAATTAGCATATTTTATTGCCAAATAAATCAAGAAAATAGAAAAAATGAGGGAAAAAATAGAAATACGTCTTGGAAAAATATGGAAAAATAAGGAAAAATATAATAATTATTTGTGGATGTATGGTAGTGGCAAAGCATGAGGTTTGGCCTCAGTTTGCCCTATCTCCTTGTCAAAGTTTGTAATTTATCGCTTTCTATACATCAAAATATGACAAAATGAACCTCTACACCTATGCAACGAAAGCAATACCTAAACGTAGGGGGTTGGGATGTTTGAATGGTGTGATTTGCATGCTGATTGTTGCTGATTTTCTGATGCATATCATGACATAGAGTTTGTGTTATTTTAATTAAGAGGGTAGTAGCACGATTGTTATCTTGGTGCTATCCTTTCATCGCTACAACTGGTTAGTAGAAGCATTAAAGCCTGGTTGTGCACAAGCACGTTGCTGATTTGAAAATTATGTTTGAGCGCTTTAGAATCATTCACTTTTGCATGTGCATGACGATCATGATATCGGAATAAGAAAACCTGGATGCATACCACATGTTTTCAATGACAATGACCTATGTTGAGTGTGAAAAGGCATCCTTAGCCGTAGGATAGACGGTCATTTCTTGGGAAATTATTTGGTGAGGAAACATGGTATCTCCTGGATTTGAAATGAAGAGTGGAGTTTGTTCATTTGTTTTATATGTTGAGCAGTGCATCAAGGGGCTAATCCCTGCGATGTAGGAGAGCTGCAGTGGGGCCGCGGTGTTTCTACCGAGAGGTTGCCTCCCATGTATGTGATTGTCGTGGTATTTATTGCCAATATGTAAGGGTTCTCCCTCTATGGAGTTTATATAAAGGGAAACGTTGGACTACAAAACTATAAAACTATAAACCCATAGATTAGGCTTTAGGGCAGTTTGTCCTTTAGCAGCATATAGACGCTCCTGGTCCGCGAGGCCGTGAGGGTGTGTTTGTCTGTCATGAGCATGAGGTCCAGCTAGTGCCATAGCCAGTGCCGGCCCATTTCAGGTCCCATCAATGGCGCATCTGTCGAGAGCTGCCAACAAGTGGTGGTTCTCGAATCTAGGGTTTTTAGGGACCAAAAGAAAGTTGGTTTATGTCCTCTGACAAGGACCGTCAAGCCGAAATACAAAAAGATGAACGTGCTGAGAGGGCTAGACGGCGGTTGGAGATTGTAAGTCGCTATTCTCCTCAAAGGAGTAGCCCCATACGCATAAGAGAAGTGGTCTTAGTAACCCAACTGCTGCACATAGTCCTTCAGGTGCAGGAGGAAGCGCAAGGTCTTCCTCTCTTCCACCAAGTCAACCCACTTCAAGTGGGGGTGTGATCCCATCAGTTCAAACTCCTATTGTCAATCCGATTGTCGTCATGGCACGACCCATTGCAATTCCTGCAGGGACGCTGGATCTTCCAGCTTTAGGAGTGCCTTTGCCCATTTTTAATAGGTTAGCTGAAGAAGATGCGGAGTTTTACATTTGTGAATTCCAAAGATTGATGTTTAATTACCGCATCCAAGATGAGGGACATCTTATGATGTTCTTTAATATGATGTTAAAAGGAAGGGCTGCGGTATGGTATCATAGCATAGAGACTGGAACCATAACTACAATTGACCAATTTTATGCAGCTTTTTGAGCAGAATATGCCCCTGAAAGAGGTGGCCAATACTGGTTGCATGTTTTAAATGTAACACGTCAAGACCCCCATGAGAATGTGAAAGCCTATGCCAAGAAGCTAAGGAAGTGTTTCGTAAGTTACAAACTTACATTCCTATTCCGCCGGCTGCCCAATTGCAATACTTCTTGCATGGATTGGATTTCAATATTCAGGTGTAATTGAGCAGTGTGGCTTTGGCTAATATAGATATCGCCATTACGCGGGCAGAAGGAGTAGAGTCATGATTACAAATGGCCTACTCCTCTCGAATAAATCTTAATGCGAATTTAGTACCTAGAGGCAATTTACCATTAATGAATGGAAGTCAAGGGATGCCTATGAATAACCCTAATGGGAGAGGAAGCATGGTTCAAAATGTACCTTTGATGCTAGCTCCTCCTAGTGTGACTATGCCTATGGCTAGTTAATTGGCTCCACCAAATGTTGGAGGCCAAGTTTCAAATCCTAATGTTGTTCCTGTGAGTCAACAACCAATGCCCAATCAAGTTGTTAGGCTAATAGAACGACGGATAGACGATCAAGGCTATGAGTCAAGTGCATCTAATGTCCTCGGCAAAGTTAAGGATATGATGAAGCATTACACCGACATGATTTCTGAACAATATCGGCAAATAGCTATTGACGTCAATTTCCTGAAGAAGCAGTAGAATCTGATAGGGAGTCAATGCCCTAAAGAGGGTGGTCCCTCAAGATTTAGCTGTAAGTGGTGTGGCGGACAACATTTCCCTAGGAACTGTCCAAATGTTAAATGTGATATTTGTGGGAAGTCGGGCCACTTAGCTGCTACCTATTGGAGTAAGATTAGTTCTCTCTAACAAGGGAGTAAATAGCCAGGTCCAGTTAATCATAGAGCGCAAGGTAGTAACCTCCAGCAAAATGATGGACCAAGACAAATATTGCAAAGGGGAAAGACCTCTATAGAAGAGTTGCCACAAGGCAATGGAGTCAACCTTATCGAGGCTGTACGCGTCAATGACGCTGAAACCTCTAACCTACGAGCAGTGACAAGAGGCCAAAAGGCTAAAGAGGTTGATAAAGATAATGCAAAACCGGTCGAGGGAAACCCTAAGCAAGGGGACAAGGGGACGCAAGTCCTGAATCCTGGCATGGAAGGTGGACCTCTAAGGCCTGTTGACAAAAAAGTCGATCCTAAGAAGGATGAGGAAGTGCCAAGAAAGAAGGCAAGAGCTAAAAAAGAAGCACCAAAGCCGGTCCCGAGACCAAAAGAAAGGATGGTGTGTCGAGAAAAGAGAGCTTTGGCTACATTGGAAATTGTTCTACAATTACTTCAACAAAATCAACTCTTGGTAAATGGTAAAAAGAGTGAATTTTTCATGCATATCATGATTTTGATTTAGCAAGTTCTCTTTGCGAAGTCAAACCAGATGTAAACCTCTTACAGTTGATTAAATTATCTCCAGGAGTATGCAAGGAATTCAAGAAGATCCTGCGTATTGGGTATATTGTAGAACCTTTCGACATAGCACGAGTAGGGGAAGATTGGTTTGATCATGCTGAAAAGAATTGCCCTAGGGTTCCAGCATACGTGGATGGAATATTAGTAGAGCATGCCATCATAGACACTGGGTCCTCCGTCAATATCATGAGTTCAGAGTTGATGGAGAGGTTGGGTCTAGGCATCCAAAAAGATAGCTCCACCCTTCCTAGAATGGCTGATGATAGTCTCACGCAACCAAAAGGTCGCATTACTAAGGTCCATGTTACAGTTGCAAGTGTAGAATGCTTCTTGGACTGTAGGGTGATAAGATTTGCAGGATGTCATAGCTATCGAGTCTTCCTAGGTAGGCCTTGGATCTTACGAACAGATTGTCAAGTCGATATACCCGCCGGTCGAGTGGTTCTAGGTAGAGGTGCTAATTGAGTAATAGTCAATGCTTACCCTGAGTCTCCTCAGAGTGAGAGAGCTCATTTATCCTCTACTGAATTAGAGACAGCAGATGATCCATCTGGTAGTGAGACATCATCCAACGATGAATCTAAAGAGGGGTCCACTACATAGGATATTTATCAAATAACCCTAAATGAGCCGATAGAGCCACAAGATAGGATAAGAGACGCAGATGTGATTGAGTTGGACCTTGGCATGCCGAATGATTCACGGCCAATTAAATTAGGTTCCATGCTCAGTTCAGCAGAAAGGGAGGACTATGTGTCCTTGATTCAAGAATTCCGCGATATCTTTGCTTGGAGTTATGATGAGCTGAGAGGCATTCCTCCCAGCCTAGCTGTTCATACTATTCCTGTAAAAGAAGGCAGTCGTCCTGTGTGTCAGAAAGTAAGGCGTATGCCTTTTGAATTGAGAGACGTGTTGTTTGAGGAGTTACAGAAGTTACGGAAAGCTGGTTTAATCTTCCCTGTACAGCATACGGAATTGTGTTCACCAGTTGTTATCAAGAAGAAGAAAAACAACCAGATCCGATTATGTGTAGATTTTAGAGAGCTGAATAAGAAGACGATTAAGGATTACTACCCGTTGCCGTTTATTGACCAGATTTTGGATCAATTAGCAGGTAGGGAAATATATTCGTTTATGGATTGCTTTGCAGGATACAACCAGATGGCAATTGCAGAAGAGGACAAGTTGAAAACAACTTTTATTACTGTCTTTGGTACTTTTGCGTACCATGTAATGGCCTTTGGATTGTGCAATGCACCTGGATCATGGCAACGAACAGCAGACAAGACCTTTGGTGACATCTCCCCAGACGAGTTGAAAGTATTTATCGATGACCTGGGGGCAGCCACTGTAAGGGAAAGGATGTTGATTATTTTGAGAAAGTGCTTTGAGCGCTGCAGACAATTTTGTATCGCTCTTAACCCACGGAAGTGTGTCTTTGGAGTGCCTTATGGGCTATTACTAGGCCATGTGGTCAGTTCAGTAGGGATCGCAACTGACCCTGAAAAGATCAAGGTTATAGTCGCTATGAGTCCACCACGCACTCCGAAAGAGGTACATAGCTTTCTGTCATCGATAGGGTACTATCGGAGGTTTATAAATGCCTTGGCAGAAAGGACGTTTCCATTAATGAACTTATTATCCTTTAGCTGTCTATTTGTATGGAGCGACCCTTGTAAGGTAGCTTTTGAGGATGTGAAACATGAGCTAGTAAAAGCACCAGTTTTAAAAGCACCTAAAAGAGGCGAGGTATTTTACATATTTTCAGTAGCCACCATGCATAGTATCAGCTGCTATTTAGCCCAAATCTGGGAGGAAAAGTGGTATCATCCGATAGCTTTTGCTAGTCAAAAATTGGGCATATCAGAAATTAACTACACCTACATGGAGAAGTTGTGCCTTGAGATGGTCTTTGCGACTAAAAAATTCAAGCACTACATCCTCTATGAGAAGGTAGTTTTCTATACGAAGGTGGAAGGGCTTAGATTGCTTATGAACAAGCTACAACCGCCTGATCGTTTGGCAAAGTGGTTAATCACTTTTGTAATAGTTCGATTATGAGATTAAGAGTGAGCCACCGAGGTTGCAGGGTATTGTGGAATGCCTTGTGGATTTCAGGGAGCCGAAAGAGACTTTGGCTGAAGGAAGTGATATTGAAGAAATGTTTAAAATCGATACAGCTTCTATCCCATCTTGGTATGCTGCTATCACACATTATCTATCAACAGGAGAGATTGGAGTTGGTTTATCAAAATCAGAAAAAAGGAAACTCAGACAACAGGCTTTGAAGTTTTCCTTGATCGC
The DNA here is from genome assembly GCF_053477565.2 of Lygodium microphyllum. Lineage (NCBI taxonomy): Eukaryota > Viridiplantae > Streptophyta > Polypodiopsida > Schizaeales > Lygodiaceae > Lygodium > Lygodium microphyllum. The sequence continues at coordinate 21,260,402 of NC_141139.1, read as the reverse complement.
ACGGACACTATATCGGCAGGGTGTTGATGATATCTACCACCGATGTGTGATGCCTAACGAGGTTCCTTTCATCTTGGAAGAGTGCCATGACTCTGCATGTGGAGGGCACTTCGCTGGACGGTTGACGGCACAGAAAGATTTAAGAGCTAGATATTGGTGGCTATCCATCTTCCAAGATTCCTTTGAGTATGTTAAGAGATGTGATACCTGTCAAAGACATGATGATGTGTGATGCCTAACGAGGTTCCTTTCATCTTGGAAGAGTGCCATGACTCTGCATGTGGAGGGCACTTCGCTGGACGGTTGACGGCACAGAAAGCTTTAAGAGCTAGATATTGGTGGCCATCCATCTTCCAAGATTCCTTTGAGTATGTTAAGAGATGTGATACATGTCAAAGACATGACAGCAAAGAGAATAGGAAACGCCCACTTACGCCTATCATGGCTATCCTTCCATTTGAGAAGTGGGGCATTGACTTTGTGGGTCCTATCACCCCGTCGTCTACTACCCAGAATAGATACATTATAGTAGCAACTGATTATTTTACAAAATCGTTAGAAGCGCGGGCGACGAGGCAGGACAATGCAAAAGAGACTGCAAGTTTTCTTTTAGAGCAGATTATCTGCCATTTCGGTCCACCGAAGGAAGTATGTCGAACCATGGAACTCACTTTTTGAATAAAGTGATCAAAAGCGTGACTAAAGCTTGGCAAATCAAGCACAATAAAACGACCCCTTATAATCCGCAAGCCAACAGGCAAGTCGAAAGTACTAATAAGCAGCTTGTGGGTATCTTGTCTAAAATAGTATCTGAGAAGAAGCGAGACTAGGACAGGAAGTTATATGTGGCAGTATGGGCGTACAATACAACGTTCAAGCGAGCTACCGGCCATACTCCATTTAAATTAGTTTATGGGGAAGAGTGTGTGTTACCCCTCAAAATCGAGTTGCCAACCATACGGTTTGCAATTAACCACTCTTTGGGAGATAAGGATGCACTCTTTGAACGTTTCATGACCATAGCCCACCTGGATGAATGGAAATTGCAGAGCTTATTACACTAGGAGGTACCTAAACATCGGATGAAGCAGTTGCACGACCTTAAAGCAAAGAAGTATACCTTTAAAAAAGGGCAATTAGTTATGTATTACGATGCGCATAGGGAGCTGCTTCCAGGGAAGCTGAAACCTAGATGGGCCCCTACAAGATTGTTAGGATAGGGAAAAATCGATCTACGGCTCTACTAGCTGATCTCCACGGAGAAGAATTTAAAAATAAGGTTAATCTTAATAAGATTAGACCTTATTATTTCTAAGTATGCTGACACAGGAAAAATGCATTGCAGGTCCCTGTTGAGGCTGATTTGAGACCTGCAAAAGAGCTTAAAGCTGGTTGATGGGGCGGTTAATTCCTTATTTGGAGCACCCATATCTGGAGCAGAGATACCATCAGGGAAAACTTATCTGGTGGAGCAAAGGATACAAAGTGATTGAGCAAGAAGACGGAACCTTTGTGTGGGAGATCAAAGTCTTCTGCCATCACTGCTTACGAATGTTGACAAGTATCCCTGTTGAGTTTAATGAAGAAGGTGGGATGGAGCCGTCAGTTCACCCTCTGAACATGCTAAATTTTGACTATCATACTTACGAATAGAGGAGTTCGTGATGGCAGGCTATGTAAACCCATTGTGGACGTACACATTATATTTTGACGGAGTGTCTAGGGGCCCTAATAAAAAAGGGAGTGTTGGAGTAGTAATCCGAGATCCCTGACGTAGAATTACGATGAAGTTAGTTGCTTGCCTCAGGGTAGGATTCACTAACAATATGGCGGAGTATAAAGCCTTGATTATAGGACTGCATATTGCCAAACAAGGTGCTATTCGGCGGTTGTTAGTAAAAGGGGATTCCCAGTTGATCTTGAATTAGCTAGATGGGACATACACAGTGCGAAATCCCATCCTTTGTATGTATCATCGAACTGCGATGACCCTACTTGAGGAGTTTGAGAGAGTGTCTTTTCAGCTGATTCCACGTTACTAGAATCAATTTGCGGATTCACTGGCAAATCTTGCTTATGAAGAAGACCTTTTCTTCAACTGTGGTCCTAGTTTGGATATTGCTATCAATAATGAGACAGGTCCTGGTCGCTTGTGGGGAATGTTATCAGAGCATGCAATATATGGCAGGCAATGGTTGATATGGGTGATGCAAAAAGTAGCCGAGACCAATCTACCATTGTTATCCTGGACCCATAGGCTGATTAGACAACATGTTATGCATACGCCTCTTGCTATATATGCAGGAGGGATGGGTCATAATCTTATGCATTTAGTTTAGGGCTACAAGTCCTATTTTTCCTCCTTGGGAAGGAGCATATTATTGTATATCTGACTATTTCAGAGAGGGATGTGTAGGTGCTATGATGTTTTATTTCATTAGGCCAAGAGGGCCGATCAGTTTTTGTAGTGATATATTTTATTTCGTTAGGCCAAGAGGGCCAGTTTTCTATTTAGTACAGGTGCGATTAATGGTTTCTTGTTTTAGTCTTGTGCTAGACAGGTTTAAAGAAGAGCTTAGAAGGAGTCTATGTCGCGTGGAAGCTTCTCGTGGCCCTATCCAGGTGATATTTCTCCTTTATGAGTACCCTGTTTTTATGCTATATGTGTCTGTGTACTTGTAGGAGGTTTTCTTTTCTTGATTGGGGACCGGCGTCCAAGGCATGAAGTCCCAGATTTAGGTTAGGTATGTCTGAGGGAGGGCTGAGTAGTCATTGCTGTTAGCAGAGTATTTGGCAGCTCATGTGTGAGTCTGAGCTTGATCTGGGCTGGGCATTTTTATTAGGTATTTTAGGTATTTTTCTGGTGTGGCATTTTATGCCAGTGGGACATTTTATGCACCAATCGGCCAGCATTAAATGATGTCCGACCAGCATTATTGCTCCCCACTTTTTCAGCCTATTTATACTCAGTGGCTCCTCCTCAGTCAGTCACTTCATCTTCACCATCTGCAGACTCTGTGGAGAGAGGAGCCAATGCTAGTGCCCACGCAGCCAGTGACTCACTGTTGTATGCGACTGTCTCGTGTTCAGATATATGGATTCCATTTCCCGTGCATACATCTGAGTTCTCATCTGTATCGTGTTCTTTCTTTTCACTTTTTGTCTTGTGTTTCAGCAGTTTATTTCAGCACATGTTTATGCTTCCACCACTGCTCCACTTCTGACATGGTATCAGTTTTCAGGATTTGTGTTTCTGCTATGTTTTCTTGCTGATTTCAGGACTGTTTTGTACCCCTGCTGATCAGACGACTGCTGTCGCAGCCAGGCGACCTGTTTTGGGGCTGTTTTCAGCCTGCGTTTTTTGCAGTTTTGCCATCGCCTGCTGCCTCCGCACCCTCTGCTGCCTGCGTTTTTCATCTGCAGCTGCTGGCGACAGTTTTCTACTTGTTTTTCTCCAGTTTACAGCCTGCGTTTTTGCTGATTCAGCATCTCTCGTGGCTGGGTGACTGTTACTTCAGGCCGTTTTCTCTGTTTTTGGCAGTTTTTGACTGATTTTTTAACTTTCTGCAGCAGATTTTGTCTTCTATTGATCAGATTTTGGGTTCTATTGCATGTGAACTCTCATTTTCTGCAGTCTGTGCTTGTGTTTTGGCTGTGTTTCCTCTCTAAATTCCATCTCTTCTCTACTTCTCTTCTTATCCTCTCCATATGGCTCCTCCGTGCACTTCCACTGATGATAAGTTACATGGACCTGATTATCTCACATGGAGTGCTGTCATGAAAGCTTGGTTTGTGCAGAAGCGGCTATGGTACATCGTCTGTGGAGCTATTGCTCGACCTCTCCGTCCTTTTCCTCTTCCTGAAGACTTTGATGAGGACAACCATGATGCATCCTTGAGATTACAGGGGCGGCTTCCGGCACATTATGGAGGTGAGGCTTATGTAGCTTCAGAGAGGGGTGACGGGAAGAAGAAGTCGAAGGCCCAGTGTTACCACTGTGGCAAGAAGGGACATTTGCGGAAGGACTGCAAGAAGTTAGCGGCTTCCAGGAAGAAGGAGCAGAAGACGAAGCGGGATGCTGACTCTACCGATGAGTCCTCTCCTTCATCAGACTCCAACTCCGATCCTCTGACCAAGGTGAAGTCCAAGGCGCGGAAGGGATCCTCTTCTTCGGATCGCGGGAAGGGCTTGGTGGCCCCTTCCTCGGCTGCTTTCTAGTGGTGGTGATGAGGTCATCCCTCACGACTCTCTTGTGCCAGAGAGGGAGTGTGAGCGGGTGTTCAGATGGGGCAGCCGCGCCTCATCTATATTTTTATACAGGTGCATAGGTTCCAGAGAGGGACGTCCCTGACGCATCGACTTCTGGCGGAATCAAATCCTGGAGCTGGGATTGACATCCAGGTTCATGCTGAGCTGGTTATCTGACAGAGAGTGGGAGGCTTTCATCTGGAGCTCACATGAGGGGACACTTTGGCGGTCTGGCCAAAGGCGGGGACTCCATGGTCACATATGTTCAGAGGCATTTTTGACAGGATGGTCTTGTATGCTCCTGCGAGACATTGATGATGGACACAGAGACATGCTATGATCTTCTCTATTTTCGGGTGTTTGGTACGATCGACATCGACATCAGGTTCTCTCCGAGGCACCTTGGTGGTGGCTTGATCACCCACTGCTTGGGTATCCATGGTTCTACTTGGTGGTTCTATGTTGTATAGTTTCTGATCCCTTTTCATTGTACTATTGTATTGTATCAGATCACTCATGATCTGAGAGAGGGTGTTAGCAGAGTATTTGGCAGCTCATGTGTGAGTCTGAGCTTGATCTGGGCTGGGCATTTTTATTAGGTATTTTAGGTATTTTTCTGGTGTGGCATTTTATGCCAGTGGGACATTTTATGCACCAGTCGGCCAGCATTAAATGCTGTCTGACCAGCATTATTGCTCCCCACTTTTTCAGCCTATTTATACTCAGTGGCTCCTCCTCAGTCAGTCACTTCATCTTCACCATCTGCAGACTCTGTGGAGAGAGGAGCCAGTGCCAGTGCCCACACAGCCAGTGACTCACTGTTGTATGCAACTGTCTCGTGTTCAGATATATGGATTCCATTTCCCGTGCATACATCTGAGTTCTCATCTGTATCGTGTTCTTTCTTTTCACTTTTTGTCTTGTGTTTCAGCTGTTTATTTCAGCACATGTTTATGCTTCCACCGCTGCTCCACTTCTGACAATTGCCTCCTGCAAAGACATTGCCAGGCATCAAAAGACCTGTTTTAGAAAGTAGTTCTAGTGACCCTGTTCTGCTAGCCTGCTAGGCAGCCGTTCTAGGAGTTCTTGTTAGTTGTGAGGCAGTTAGAGAAGCCTGCCGAATAGAAAAATGATGATGATATAGAGAGGAAAAAACCCTGAATATCTCAAAAGAAAATAAATATATACAAAGGTGTGTAAAAAGGGGTTCTAATCCCTATAAAAATAGAAAGAAAAAAAATAAGAAAATGTATAAGCAGTTGATCATCGCCTTGCGAAGGCCTGGTAGGTTCCTGGGGACGAGTCTGACCCGAGGCTGATGCCTTGTCTTCCTAGGGGTGGAATCTCGCTGGAAAAGAAGAAAGTAAGGAAGGTTGGAGCAAAAATAAAAGCGAGCGTCAGAAAAGGATTAAGTGTCACCTTGCGAGGGCTTGGTAGGTTCTTGGGTACCGAGATAGGACCTGAGGCCAATGCCCTGTTCTCCGTGGGTCACTACGCTCAGCTCCCTCCTTTTTACATGCCCGAGTATGGAAAATAAAAACCTAAAAGCAAAAATGTGCTAAAAGAAAATACTTTTTGATCAGGCTATAGGAGTCCTTGCCTAGTAGGAGCTCCTGGTTGTATTGTCCTTAGTTAGGTAGGTAGTTCAGACCACCACTTAGGGCGACCTCTTTGATAGTTCTTTTTAGTTTGGTCGTGTTGGAGCAGTCGGTTAGTGACTAGCTTCGGACCTTCTATCAGATTATGCTAGGCCTACTCCTTGTGGATTTCATGCCTTGGTTTTGTCAGGGGGTAGGGTGAGCATTGTGCTGTGTTTTAATATGTGTCTATTTTGTATCAGCTTGATGCTTCCTTTGGTTGTTTTGTGCAGATCTGTTGTGGGATTCGACGGGCTGAGTCGCCCTATCCCATGGTCGCCAATGAGAGCGGAGTTTTGAGCCCGGGATGTGCCTAAAATTTGCCAAAAAATCTAGAATCTAGGGGAAAAATATTTAACATCGAAGGTGGCGGCTGCAACTAGGACGATTTTAAGCATCAAGTGAAAGATGGCTTTTAAAAGGCGCCCGAGCGACACTTGTGGATTTTTAATAATTTTTTCGACTGCCGTGCGGGATGTCAGGAGTTGCCAGTCAGTGCGGGATGTTAAGACGGATGCCTAGGATTTTTCAGAGCTCGAATCAGAGTCCGGATGAGGAAGGGACCGTAAAATGGTCAAGATACGAAGAGATGGGCATTAAGAGAACCAAAGGGGGGGTGCCCTTTGGAGCTTTGACCCCCCCCCCCCCCCCCCCCCCCCCCCCTCAAATTTTAATGCAGCCAAGATGAAGAAATCGTGGAGAGAGATGAAGAATGGTGACGTCTGCACACGGCCGAAATTTGCGCCCTCCTCCATGATCATCATGATTGTGGGTTGTGAAGAACCCATGAAACTGACATTACCCCTCATCTTCTCCCTATGATTGTGGGTTGTGATCATCATGATTGTGGGCTGTGAAGAACCCATGAAACCGACATTACCCCTCATCTTCTCCCTATGGCCTGATGATTTTGCCACCCTTCATGCGAAGAATGGCTCTTTGGATGAAGAGAACAGATTTTAGTCTTTCTCTCTCCTCCCTCTCTCTCTTCTCTATGGGCTGTTCATGTGTGCCATCTTGATGAAGGAACCGGGGAAGGAGAATGAAGAAAGTGGTCATGGAAATTGATGGAGATGCTGAAGATTGAAGTGCAGCATTGGATTGAGAGCAATGAAGGCTCCGTCTGCTGGTTATGAAGTCATTCAAGGCATCTCGGGTTACATAAAAACACGGTATGACCATTTTTATGAAGAAAATGAAGGATTTTTTATAGTTTACGATGATAATTATGTTCTTATTGGATGAAAATTTGTGTGAGTGCTGTTTGCATTATGAGTAATTGCTGTGTATCGGAAAATCTTGGTTTTACAATGATTTACATGCTTTATTTAATTCCCTAAACCCGAAATGCGGTTTTTAAGTGGCAAAATGGTAGTTTTTTCCGTTTCAGGTAGGGGAAAGGTGTTTCCATGGGGAGAATATGGAAGATAAATTGAGTGTTAGTATGCTGAAGTGATTGGAATAAGAAAAACCAAAAAATAGCATATTTTATTGTCAAATAAATCAAGAAAATGGAGAAAATAAGGGAAAAAATAGAAATATGTCTTGGAAAAATATAATAATTGTTTGTGGATGTATAGTAGTGGCAAAGCATGAGGTTTGGCCTCAGTTTGCCCTATCTCCTTGTCAAAGTTTGTAATTTATCGCTTTCTATACATCAAAATATGATAAAATGAACCTCTACACCTATGCAATGAAAGCAATACCTAAACGTAGGGGGTTGGGATGTTTGAATGGTGTGATTTGCATGCTGATTGTTGCTGATTTTATAATGCATATCATGACATAGAGTTCGTGTTATTTTAATTAAGAGGGTAGTAGCACGATTCTTATCTCGGTGCTATCCTTTCATCGCTGCAATGGGTTAGTAGAAGCATTAAAGCCTGGTTGTGCACAAGCACGTTGCTGATTTGAAAATTATGTTTGAGCACTTTAGAATCATTCACTTTTGCATGTGCATGATGATCATGATATCGAAATAAGAAAACCTGGATGCATAGCACCTGTTTTCAATGACAATGACCTACGTTGAGTGTGGAAAGGCATCCTTAGCCGTAGGATAGACGGTCATTTCTTGGGGAATTATTTGGTGAGGAAACATGGTATCTCCTAGATTCGAAATGAAAAGTGGAGTTTATTCGTTTATTTTATATGTTGAGGAGCGCATCAAGGGGCTAATCCCTGCGATGTAGGAGACCTGCAGTGGGGCCATGGTGTTTCTACCGAGAGGTTGCCTCCCATGTATGTGATTGTCGTGGTATTTATTGCCAATATGTAAGGGTTCTCCCTCTGTGGAGTTTATAGAAAGGGAAACGTTGGACTACAAAACTATAAAACTATAAACGCATAGATTAGGCTTTAGGGCAGTTTATCCTTTAGCAGCATATAGACGCTCCTGGTCCGCGAGGCCGTGAGGGTGTGTTTGTCTGTCATGAGCATGAGGTCCGACTAGTGCCATAGCCAGTGCCGGCCCATTTCAGGTCCCATCAATGCACCAGTTTTGCCTACATGCGGGCTTCAGCATCAAGGATATCCTCGATGCTGATGTCGTCTTTGGTGAGCACCTCTTCCCTCTTCATCTTAAGCATGGCATAGACATCTCTTTTTTGCTTCTTCTCCACCTTAGGCTCTAACCCTAGTGTCTTCTCCACCAAGGCTGGGTTCAAGGGTACCTGTATCTATTTGGCCTTTTCCCCCATTCCCACTGTTACAATTCCACATTCCTGATCTAGGTTGTAAGTTCTGAGGAATTCCACACACTTTGTGTGGTCAAGCTCTTGTGCGAACTTCTCGAGGTACTTAGCGAGGTTGCACTTCTCTACGGCCCTCTTGGCTGCTTCCTCCTTGGCCACTACTTCCTCGATGTTATGGATGGTTCGAAATTTTAGTTGGTTGTAGGCACAGCTTGCCAAGGAGATGCCGTACTGGGTCCTCTCCTCTTCCATGAAGGGGAGTCGATGGGCACAGTCTTGTTGCAACATCTTTCATTCCTGTCATGAACCATAATTCCCATTAGTGCTTTTAAAAATAATAATTTGCTAAAAAAGAAAGACTTTATGTTTGTTAAAAGAAAGCATTAAGATCCAACATAGATTCTTCCCTTCAGAATTTTTGCCTTTTATTTCAAAGCTTTTGTGACATTCCTCCTACATCACCAGTTTCTTATGTGTTTATGCGTTTGCTTGATCTTGATTGGTTTTAATTTGATTCGCCTTACCCCTACATTCCTCCTACATCACCAGTTTCTTATGTGTTTGTGCGTTTGCTTGATCTTGATTGGTTTTAATTTGATTCACCTTAACCCCTCCCCTTCCAGATTGAGAAGAATCCTTCCTAGGATTGAAGGTTAGGAGGTCAAGGGCATTCACCATTCAGATATAAGGGTTACTTGTGCATGAGCCAAATATAGAATTCTGGGTTATACTCTAGATGAGCCTTGCGGTCCAGATCGAAGGGTCGGGTACTTACGAGTGTGATGTAAGTGAGGACGTCTATTAGGAAATTGCCAGAATCAACACGGCTAGCGATGTGTAGCTCTTCTTCGGTCAAGAGACGATCAAGATATGGGTGTCCTTTGACGTGCTCTTCCATGGGTCAGCCACAAAGAGTGGTTAACACTCTATATGAGATGGGTGCGACATAGGTTGGGTCATACTCCGATGTCTTGATTGCATAGTGCTGCTCAGCGTTGGTCATGATTTAAGATCCTTCGAGTTTCCACTGCAATCGCAGAGTGTACCAATTTCGTAAAAATGGGGAGTCAGTGTCAGCTAATGCTTTCAACTCCTCGACTTCTTTGTCAGTGATGGAAGAAGTCACGTGCTTATCGTAGAACGTAATGAGGTGCTGTTTGATGGCTTATTCTCTTGATATCTCAGTGCGTGGCAACTCGACAACTGAGTGGGGTGTTTTGACAAATGCGAATTTGAATGTTTCCTAGGAACAAGGCATCGTGCAAATAGTTGCTAAAGGCTCTTGCAACAGGCCTAAGTCCAAGCGGTCATAACTTAGAGCCAGCGACATGAACGTGGCATCTAAGCGTCTAAGACAAGCAATAACGTCATCCCCTGTGTCTTTGACTAGGTCTGTGGCTAGAGTTAAGAATGATTTCCGCTTGTAGGAGGATTGAAGGCCTACAAGTGGCTGGGGTTTGATGGGCTAGAAGGCTTGGCGGTAGATGGTGCTAGTTGCCCAAGAAGTGATGGTTGAGCCTCATGGATGAGCGTCAGAGTAGTAGCTGCTACGGATAGGCTACTACACTTGGATTGGGTTTGGCAAGTCTTATCGGCACTAGCAGGGGATGAAGTGTGTAAAGGTGTTTGTGGTTTAGGCCGATAGGCTTACTCAACTCTTCTGGGCTTATACGTGGATGAGCTTGTAGGAGGCGAGTCCTGGAAGCACTGCGGCTTCTGGTTCTGAGGTTCTATGGGGCTTGGGGTGATCAAGCTTGAGGGCGGCATGTGAGTAGTGCCTTGAGCCATTTGGGCCTTAGGGATCCATATCCACGCATTTCCCTCATAGTAGCCTTGCGCATGCAAGAGGGTTTTAGAAACCCATCTTGGCTTGATCATGCTTCGATTTCTGTAACTGCGTCTTGGCCTCCTAGGTTTAGAGTTTCTTGTGTTACGAGGACGTGAGTGTCTACTCCTAGGTGGCGGTTGCAATTGTTTAGGCCTCCATTGAAACTTAGGCTGTTGGGCCTTAGCTTTTGCTGCTGTGAGCGGCGGCTCGTGAGATTCGGTGGATGGTGGCCGAGCACTACTCCCCTCCTTAGACTTGGCTGCAACAAGTATTTCTACCGGTGGCCTTGCAGACTTTGATGAGGTCGCACAGCCCTTGCTGAAGGCTTTAACAATGCAGACGTTGCCTATGGCGAGGTGGATGCATTGCGACTCATAATCAACATTGCAGTGAGTTTGCTTCTTGGAGGTTTGCCCTAGCAGCGACTCCGTACCTGCGTCTTTAGTGTTTCGCAACACGTAAAAGATCTTTGGTACAGTCTCAGACTCGATAGCAACAATGGCCCTGCACTTGCCAAGAAGTGTATCTGAGCAGCCCCCATATGGGCTTAATTTATCATTAGTGGGCTGTAGTGGTAGTTTACCAAGTTGGGTCCAATGATCGTGAGTTAAGACATTGAAGTCTGCTCCCTCGTTGATCAAGGCATTGAAAGGGCATGTTTGCTTGGCAGTGATCGTGATGTGGAGGTATGCGGGTTTTACAGCTTCCTCATTCTCATCATCAATTTCCGTGATTGTGGCAACTCATACTTTGACAAGGGGCTCTAACATTGGTGGCTCATGCAGTGGATGCATGGGAGAGTAGTACTTCTTAATGCAACTGCCTCTGAAGAAGCCTATGCCCTCGCCGTCTAGAGTCTCGAGCTCAACATTGCCAGTTTGGCTGATTGCACAAACTTCGAAAGGCCCAAGACCTCTAAACTTTATTTTTTGCTTGTGTCCTTTAACTGAGTATAGGAGCACTAAATCGCCCTATTCAAAGTCACGGTGCTTGACATGCTTGTCAAACCAGCTCTTGTGTCGTACCTTCTAGCATATGAGTGCATGCATGGCTAGAAGGCGAGTTTCTGAGAGGTGTTCAAGTTCAACTAGGCATTGCATCCATGCCTCCTTCCCTTCCCATCGTTCTTGAAGCGCTATTCTCAGGCTAGGAATGAAGAAATCTACTTATAGAATTGCATCAATCCCATAGATCAACCTAAAGGGAGTCTGGCTGGCTGCTGACAACCATTTTATAAGCTGTATGGTAAGCCCACAAGGCTGCCATCAGCTTGTTATCCCAGTCGCTGCGCAAAGCAGAGACTACTTTGGTCAGGATGTTTACAAGGATCTTATTTGTGGATTCTGCCTACCCGTTTGCCTGAGGGTAGTATGGAGAGGATTTTTGATGGATAATTAGAAAGGTGGATATAGAAGATGTGCTATCACTTCATTGATAAAGTGCGTGCCCTGGTCACTGACTAGTTCGATGGGGCAACCAAATCATGAGATCACTTGCTCCCATAAGAACTTGGCAGTCATTCTAGCGTCATTCTTTCGTGTCGCTCTCGCTTCTGCCCATTTCATTAAGTAGTATGTGGCCATAATGATATATTTGGCCTGCGAATACTGTTCGGCAGGACTAATGGGTCATATGAAGTCGATCCCCCATTTTTTGAAGGGCTATCGTGCAATGATTGGGGTCAACTCCATTTTATCCTTGCAAATCAGGACTTTTGTCCGCTGACACTCGTCACAATACTTGACGAATCGTGCTGCATCACGAAAAAACATGGGTCACCACAGTTGAGACTGCACCACCTTGCGGGTTGTCATGTCTCCGCTTAAGTGTCCTCCAGCAATTCCATTGTGTGCCTCTACGAGCACATCGTGCATCTCATGCTCGCATACGCATCTATGCAACAACCCATTTTGCCCTAGCCTATATAGTTGGCCTGCTATCAACTGATAGGGTTGGATTTTGAGGATAAGTCACCTAAGTCAGGCTTTTTCTATTGGTCGCTCAGGTAGTTCGTGCTCTAGCACTTGGACGATGTCATCTGCCCAATATGGCGTTAGATCAACCTTGAATAAATCTCTCTCGTTGGAAAGGTTAAATAGATGGGTGTCTGGCAATTCATCGGCAATGCCTTGTCTAGCGGCCTCTCCCCTAGGGATGCGTGACATGTGCTCAGCCATGTAGTGATGTCTTTCGTTCCATACAACCACGGAGAAGTTGAATTCTAAAAGCAGAAGGAGCCATCGAGCTATGCATCCTGTAGCGCAGGGTTTGTTTACTAGATATAGCAAGGCTTGATGGTCCACAAAGAAAGTAAAAGGTGTAGCCAACAGATAATGCCAAAACTTCTTTACAGCGCAAATACCATGGCTAAACCCTCTCTCTCAGTTGTTGAGTAATTCATTTCTCTCAATGAGTTGTCTGCTAGCAAAGCTCACTGGATAGTCGAGGTTGTGTTCGCCAAGCTAGCACAACAATGTCCCCATTGTGAATTTCAAAGCATCAATATGCACATGGATGGTAATGGTCCAATCTAGGGCTCATAGAATCGATGCAGTAGTCAGAGCCTTTTTCAATTCCTCATATGCTCGTTGGCATGCTTCAATCCACTCGAAGACGATCAACAGCTTGTACAAAGGTCTAGCAATCAATGCATAGTTCAACACAAACCGTCGATAGTATCCTGTATGGCCTAAGAAGCATTGAACTCCCTTATAGTTGATTGGGGGGTGAATGATTAACAATAACCCTGACTTTTGAGAAGTCAGTGGCAATGTCATTCTTCGACACCACATGCCCTAGGATGCATCCATGTTTCACCCAGAATTGACACTTTAAGGGGTTCAAGGAGAGACGATATAGGCAACACCTCTCAAAGACTGCTTGGAGTTTGTCTAAGTGTTCTCTCCAGGTCGAGTGAACACACAAGCCATCCATGAAGACTTCCAATTCCTTGCGAAGCATGTCTTTAAATATGGTGCATATGAGGTGTTAAAAGGTGTCTGGTGTATTAGTCAACCCGAAGGGCATGACTATGTAAGCAAAGACGCCCCACTCAATGGCAAAGGCAATCTTATGCATGTCGACAGGATGCACTTGCATCTGATTGTATCCAGAGAAGCCGTCCAGAAAGCTGTAGGCCTCTTTGCCCGCCACTCTTTCGAGCATGTGCTCGGTGTATGGCAATGGGTAGTTGTCTCTCTTAGTGGCAACGTTCACCTTCTTGTAATTGACGCACACTCTAATCTTTCCGTTTTTCTTCATCACTATGACTACGGGCGGCACTCAGTCTATGTGCTCAATTTTGTAAATGAATCCTGCTCTCATCAACTTGTCAATCTCCTCTTTGACTGCATGAGCATGTTTTGGATTCATCGGGTACGTTTGCTACTTGACCGGCGTTGCGTCTGGCATCATGGGTATGTTATGAGTCACTACACTCGGATCTACCCCCTTAAGCTCTTCTAAGGACCAAGCGAACACGTCTATATACTCTCGCAAGAGAGCAACAAGACTCGTCTCCTCTTCCTCAGTCAAGTCATCAGCAATAAAGACCGGTCGGGGTGTCTCCCCTTCCTATGCTAGGTTCACCTCCTTGACCTTGGCTAGTCCCTCGATGGGTTCACTCGTTTGCCCTTGGCATTTGGCACCCAACAAGATTACTACCCTATCACCCTTCTTGAATTTCGTAAATATCTTCGGGAGATCCTGTTGCTTTCTTTGCTCTTACATTTGCGTGTCCCTAGGCTGTTTTGCCCTTTCTTCCTTCAACCATTTGTGCCTCAAGTGGACGAGTAGCTCCCCCTTGGTACGTCTGGTCTTGGATGGTCTAGGTATTTCTGGGTCGCTATCTAAGCTTACTTCTGACTCAGAATCGAACTCGTCATTTTTCACTAGAAGAGGTGGTTCCTCCTGGCGGTCCCAGCTCAGAGGGTGACTCTGTTCTAAGCACTGGTGTCATACCTAGTTGGGTTAGGCCTGCTTGTTCGAAATCTATGGCTCCTATGTGCTCCAACCAAGCGCGGTCACAATCCATGTGCATGACCCCTCGCTCTATCTTAAAGACACTCTTTTTTTGTGGCTTGGAGTCCGCTCGTATTTGTTCTACTTCTCATCCCTCAGTGTTGTATTCCACTGTGTCTATCTCACCCTCACTTTCGTCACTGAAAGAATGACAATCTTTGTACTCGTCATTGGAGTCATCTTCGTCTGACTGCTCATCGTCTCCTAGGTCTTGGTATATCTCTTGTCTCTGATCCCGGACTAGGGCCCAATTGTACATGAGGTTTAAGTCATGCACCCTGGTCCATTGCCACCCTAGGTTTTGGTATATCTCTTGTCTCTGATCCCGAACTAGGGCCCAATTGTACATGAGGTTTAAGTCATGCACCCTAGTCCATTGCCACCTTGGTTCATCTAACATATCTTGGAGTGGCTTGAAGTTTGCTACTGGATTGCCAGCTAGCTTGCCATTCAAATACTCCATAATCTCTTGGAGTTCCCTCTTGTTATTTGGCACTTGAAATGTGACAGGTTTAGGCCCGCCCACAAAGGGTTCCTGCCATCATGCAGACTGGTACAGAGGGTGTGTCTTTTGACTTGCCAACTATCTTGATGGCTTGCTCGTATGTCTCATGATCCGAGAATGGCAAGTCGATCATAGCAAGGACATGCATCCAGTCTTGCTCATCCTCCGGGCATGGGATATACTTGGTCAAGTGCCCATAGGACTTCTTGACTTGAGTGTTACCTTTAAGCATCGCGGAGATGGCATCCAAGTCGATTAGTGAGGTCTTCCAAGTGTCCATCTCTACCCTCACAGCTTCCGTTCTATTGCCAAGGAAGATTAAGCCATTACCCCAATCTTCGATGACTCTGGCATTGTGCATCTAGGATCGGCCTAATAGGATATCTAGTCCACTCCCTTCATGACTATAAAGTCAATCGAGAAACCGGACGCTTGCGATTTTCACTGGCCAGTTTTTAAGTACCCCAAATGGTTTCACTCTCATACCATTTGCTAGTGTGACATTGAACTTGGCGGTCTCGATAGGCGGGTTTCCCCAATTCTGAAGCACTGCGTGGCTCAGTACATTAACCCCCGCCCATATGTCTACAATCCCCTTTCTCGTTGTGTCACCTAGGGCTAAGACAGGTAAGACCACATGCATCTCAGTGGCTTCCCAGAAAGCATTAACGTGCAAGGACTTAGACACAGAGTGCAGCGTTAGACTCGGCATTTGTGTCTCTGCATCATGGTCGTGCAGGTCTGCAGCAGCTTGCTCTCATGATCCTTCAACCCACTGCTTCAAGTCTTGCCATAGGGTGGAATGCTGGCTAAGCAAGTCTCCCAAGCTTAGCATCATAGGGGTGGTCACTAGTGTGGTGAGGAGGTCGTTGGTTGCTCGTCTTTCTCCTATTTCGGATTGTCCTGGCCAATGGCCGTGACTGATTTGTTGGCCTGTAGCATCAAGGCTTTGCCTAAGCGGTACCGCTTGTGGCGCAATCGTATCTCTCAATTTTGGTAGTGGGGTGAGATTGGCGTGCTTATGATGGAGAGATCTTCGATCTCGTCCTCTAGGATGGGCTTGGCATCTTTTAGGTGCTCTTGGGCCTCTTTTACCCATTCCTTCACTTTCTCAATAGCCTCTAGTTGGCTCTTCAGATGCGGATATTCCCCTACCTTAGCACTTCCCTTTTCGGCCATCTTAGGAGCTGAGGTTTCTGCCTCTGCATCAATGACCTTCTTTCTAGCAGGCAAAGCCGTGGCACTCTCAGTTTTCAGCGTGATCCTAGCTTCGGGTTTCTTCTTTCTCTGTCTATGGCTCTTCTTCTCGATCAAGGCTACATCAAGGTTGCTAGGACCTGGCAATGATATGCCGACCTGCCTTGTCTGTGCTCGGGTCATGACACAAAATGGGATAGGTGTGACCTCCCCATCAAGGTTCTTGATGCCGAATAGCCCCAATGGGACAGATGGCATGTTGGCTGAACTTGAGGATGGTTTTTGCTTGGGACAGTCAATGAAGAGATGAGTGATTCCACACTTAGGGCACCTTAGGTCTGCCTTGTCTCTATTTGGTTGCTCCCTTTCAAGACAACATGATGAGACATGCCTTGGATGTTCGCAAGTCCAACATATGATTGGATTCTATGTCTGCCCTCCCATGCCTCTACCTCGACCTCTTCCTAACGCCATCATCGGTACTGGTTGATAGTCCATAAGGACTATGTTGCCCTCGTCATCATGTGAGATGTATGGGTATATGTAAGTCTCTTCCTCATTTGGCTCCTCCACATAGTGGACTCAAGCGTCACTCGGTGGATGGGTCACGTAGGGACCAGGCAGTCTACGTATGCATGTAGGGTTTATGTCTATTCTAGGAACAGCGGGTTTAACATCGTTAGGCGCAGGAAGGGCCAATGGGACTCCCCTTTCGAAGAATTGTTAGGGTCTGCTCGCTAGATATGGCTGGACGTATGGTTGTGAGTACGGAAGTCTTCTCGGTAATCTGCAATGCGCGATGTCGTGACCAAATCTAATGCAATTAGCGCAATGTCATAACCTAGGGTCTTGACACTCGGTCGGCAAGTGGTTTCTATCACAGTACATCCATTGGACGTGTGGGTGCATTGGTCATCTCAACATATCCTGCAATTTGGCTATCTCCATTTTTACCTCAGCCAAGTCTTGGTTTGTCTCAATGGCTTTCCCTTTGTCTTGGGTCATTGGACCTGATCGTTCACTAGAGGTTGATGCTCTCTTTGAACTCCACGAGTTGGTCTCTTCTGAATTTGAGCTCCGCTCTTTCAGCTGATTGTCTACTCGAATGGCCTCTTCAAACACCCTAGCTAGCGAGTCTCACTACAAGCTTGAGTTGCCTGCCAAGGCCTTATACAGCTCCTCACTCTATATTCCACTGATAAACATGGTGGACACCACTTTTTCGGTAGGTCGTTCACCCATGGGGATTCTCTTGAAGAGGCTCCTCACGTGGGTGACATAGTTGCAGATATCCTCTTTCTCTTTCTGCTTGACATTCATCAGTCTTACTAGCAGATTGTTAGAGTATCCGGGCTCGAGAATCTCTTGATGAAGAGGTTTTTGAGGCCATTAAAGTCCGCTTGTTCTCCGACATCTAGACTCATGTACCAAGTCCTATCCTTATCGCCTAAGAAAAGCTTGAATGCTTGAGAGTGTTGAGTCAAGTCGGTGAGGCCGTTGGCCTTGCAAACTTGCTCAAATCGCTCTACAAAGTTGTATGGATCGTTGTGGGGTTGGTAGTTGTCGAGTTGCTTTGCAATAATTGGGATTTTAGATTGGCCCTTAGAGCCTTGGTTTGCTCCTAATCGTGCTAGTAATGATGTCTCTAGTGCTGCAACACTCTGCTTCCACTACTCTGTTGTCAAGTAGTCCCTTTATGAGAAGCTCACTCAATGTCAAGTCTCCTTCCATGGCTCTCTCATGATCGGTCTGATTCCCACCTGCTAGGTTCAACACCCGTTGTACCTCGTGTAATTCTGTGTTTTGCCTTAAGCTCCTAGCATGCTGGTCTTGGTTGTATTTCACTATGCCTTGCAGTGCCTTGTGGGCTAGCTTCCGTTCCTCTTCCAAGTCTGTTATGATGGCCTCTGTCGTTCTTCTGCGGTGCTCATACTGAGCGTGCGCATCGTAGCTACTCACTAGCTACTGAATTGCCTCTGCAAAAACTTATGAGTCAAGTTCCTCATTTGGCCTGCGGTCTGAGCTTTCCTCTATCATGATCACGTTCTCATGCTCCACCAAGTTGTCGATCAGGTTGAGCAAGTTGGTCAAATCCACTTCTCTAGCGCCGCTTGCTTGGTCCTACTCTGTGCTTTGGTCGTCTGTCTATGTCTTGGGATCTTCTCCTATTGGTGGGTTCCTTGAGGTGTTTATCTAAGTGAGTTCCTTGACTTATTGCATCCAATCCTCAATTTATCTCTACTCAGTGTGTGTGTGTTTTTTCCCATGCACTTGTGCTCAATCAGCCTTTCAGCTATCCTTAAGTGTACTTCAAGTGCGAAAATTCAGGGTGAGTGCAAAAAACAATTATCTAAGTGGCTTACGCAGTGTCGCTTCATTTTAGGCTTGATAGGCTTGTTGACCCATTTATGGCCGTCTTGTCAGGTTTTAGGGTTTCTCCCTGCATTGTCTTACCCATTTTAGGTTTGTTTAGGGTCTTTGCCTCAGCTGGCTGTCGCTAGGACTCTGGGTCTCGCAATAGCCTACTCAAGCTGCTAAGTGGCTACGTCCTACGAATTTGCATATTCCCTGTGCCAGAATCGAGTTTTGCGCGTCAGGAGGACTAATGAAGGTTTATGCGGCCAAACTCTAGCCACGGGTCTGGTCTAATTTCCTGAAAATTTGAAAAAATCCTAACTCAACCCAACTCGTTATGAATTGCAAGGGCCAAGTGATGGATTCGGACGGGCCGGTCGAGGGCCGAATGGAAATTGTGGGCCGAGTGTGTTGCTTGGACGGGCCGAGGGGGTCTATTCAGATGAGCCGAGGCACGCGGATCGAGGGCCGAGTTTCGATATGGTGGAGTGAATTTTTTGCCAAGTTGGTTCATTCGGACAGGTCGAGGGCCAAATGGGGTAGATTGGCCAAGGGTCAAGTTGCAAGTGAACCGAGGGATATGCTCGGACGGCGGGCTGAATTGACTAGTGGACCGAGGGATATGCTCGGACGGCCGAATTGACTAGTGGGCCGAGGGTCGATTTTGGGACTCGGCCCAAGAACCTGCCACTCGAATGGGCCGAACGGCACACGGCGATGGTAGCAAAGGCACTAATTTGCTCAAATCTTGCGACACATGCAATCATATCACAGAAGAGCTTTGAGATCAATACCAAGGCATAAGGGGAAGGGCTTGATATACCTGGAACATGCGGTAGACTCCCTGGCGACAAGATCAAATCGAATCTCCAAGAGCTCTCTCTCTCTCTCTCTCTCTCTCTCTCTCTCTCTCTCTCTCTCTCTCTCTCTCTCTCTCTCTCTCTCTCTCTCTCAATGTCAGGGTATGAAATGAGCTCTTCCTTGACCTCTTGACTCGTAAACCCCTTCCCGGGTAAGGTTTTGATATCCCCAATCACTAACTTGCCGACATTAAACATCCCAATCACCTTTTTTTCCCATTTTTGCATGATTTATGCCTTGTTTTGCCATGTTTTATAGCAACAAACCCTATGCTTTTCCGATCCAATTTCCTAATCCTAACCTACGCTAAATGCAACAAAGATCGAAGGCAAAAAATTGAAATGATTTCTCCATCTTTTCCAATCATCAAACCAACAAATAACCCAAACTACTTACTTGTTTTGAAGATCAAAAAACCCAAACTTCCTATCTATCTCAAGCTCCCTTTCGAGGATGAATCCCCTACTTCAATGCTCGATATGAGGCGCATAAGTGCTCAAGCTTGAATTCGTTGGTCCTGGAAATGGAACCAAAATGTAGTGGGAGCTCACGCTCAACCCCCAAGACCCGCGGACCGCTTATTGTTTCAAGCATTTCAAGCGAGCTCTCATGGCTATCTCTCACCTAGTCGATGCGCCGTCGATCCTCTCAGGGTGTAGTGAGCTTACCTTGATGCCGAAATGAGTTGACTCCTCTCTCACACACACCGGTAGCTCCACGATTCTAGATGCTAGCTCAAGCATCCTCAAGCCTTCTCCATCTCCAAGCTCCATCCACCAAAGCCACGTGCACGCGAGAAAAGGGAAGAGAAGAGAAGAGAGAAGAAGAGACAATAGGAGATTGTGAAGAGCTTCACCCTCTTGATCCCTCACTCCCACACACTCACTCACTCCCTCACACTCTCACACTCCCTCTCTCAAGAGCACACACATAAGCAAGGTGAAGAGAAGAAGAGAAGAAGAGAGAACTCTTGTTAGCCACACACCAAAGAATGAGCTTCCATTTACTTTTCGAACCTTATATACAAACCCTAAAATCCCATGGGCTCCCATTCCTTTTCACATGACCGGCCATTGTGGCAAGGTCCCTTTTTCTAATTCCCTCTTCTTGCTTCATGCCCTAAGCCTATACCCATCTATTCTTTTACAAATGGCACAAGAGGGAGCCTAGCGCTCTTTTACAAGAGTTTTTAGAGTTTTTTGAGGCGCCTTTCATTTAAAATTGTGCTTTTTGCCTTAGCTTAGCTTTAGGGGCCGCCTCTACGCCTTTGCTCTTTTTCTATCCTTTTTTCGCTTTTTTCTTCATTTTTTCGCCATCTCGAATTCAGATTAACAAAAACTCTCAGATTAGATTACACATGTTAGGTTTTGTCTCATGCATATAAATGTCATGAAGGTCTCCCTAAGTAGAATAAATTTTTCATAAAGTTTGTGAAGCAAACAATGGATCTTGTCCATAGGTTTCTGGAAGATGAAGCTTTTTTTGTGACATAACACTTTGGCAAACTGTGAAGGGCTGCTCAAAGTGTAGGCCTAAAGCTCCATTGCAGATGGATACTGATGTAATATTTCCATGCAATTAAAAGTTGGTTGGTTAGTTCGAAAGTTAGTTAATCAATTAATAAGTTTGTAAGGTTACTAACTAACGTAAAAACTAACTAACATTAATAACTAATATTTTTTATTTAATTAAAATATTTTATTTAAAAATTTGAGAGTTGTAAATTCGATATTTTTCTCACATTAACAAGGACTATAGTCACCCTTCACGGAAGTTACAAGGACTATAGTCACCCTTCACGGAAGTTACAACTTGAACGAGAGTTATAAGCCATATTAATCACTAGTGTTAGTATGTACAGTATGGATGGTCCAAAAATATTAGATTTTAGGCAAAACTAGCATATTCTAGATATTTTAGATATTATCCTAAAAAGATAGAACTAGATGTCATTTCAAAGAAAAGACAAGTGATTTTTTAGTTAGTTTTGGATACATTATAAAAAAGAAAAAATAAAGAGAGAGATTGGCGAAACTGCGCACACCACGATACCAGTCTACAGGCAGTAGACAACACTTCGAACAGGGAGAGAAATAAGGAGTGATCTGAAAGCTTTCCAACCAAGTGTCTTAGGGTTTTACCCCCCTTTTTGAGCTAGTGGAACCATCATATTTATGAGTTAAGCATCAAGTCACTGAGTTTTCCAAGAGTCCCTCCACCAAGAACTCTTATTCTCAGTCACATCCCCTCTTCTCTAATTCATTATAAATATGAGGCATGGGGAGGCACAAGGGAGCATAAAGAGACTCGGAGAGGCTGCGACACAGAGGTAGAGAGAAGGATACCCCTCCAAGAGATTGTGAGAGAGAGCTTGAGAGAGAGAGAGAGAGAGAAAGAAGAGTTATCCCGAGAGGCTACAAGGGAGAGAGTTAGCTCAATTCCCTCTATCGCGATCCTCGACTTAGCCATCTTCTCTTACGCTCTCCCATCTCAAATCTATTCCGTCTTCTTAATCTCTTGAGTCTACTTGTGAACGATGGCCTCCAAGTGAAGAATGTCGCGTGCGGATGGAAATCCTACAACTAGCAACGAAGCTTCGAGCGAAGGCATCACTGTCAATCCAACTACAGTTCTAGTCGTAAGTAATGTATTTCCAAATTGATAGATGCTTGCTTTGATTCTCGCAAGAGATACGTTAGGATCCGTATTTTTTCATGCTAGAATAAGCCATTGAAAAGGATAAATCACATCTCAAATATTCAAAGATGAAGTTTGTGAAGTGCTTGTATCAAGGGTAGTTAAATTGCACCTAGTTGCTATGCGATGAATCCATGCATAGCATAAGTAGCATATGGGACTCTAAAGTATTGAGCATCGATGAGTCTTCAATTAATGTTTACCTAGGACAATATTATTTAAGGTTCACAAATGCACATAGATGGTACATTCATGGGAGAGATTATGTGAACCTTACATCAATGACACACAAATCCTTGCCTTAGGAGAAAGGAAGATAAATCCAAGATAAAATGATGCATGGTAGGGAATGGCTAAAAGATAAATGTCACTTAGAGAAGAGACATAAATGCTCTTATTAGATTGATTAATTTGCATTGGAATGATAGGACTTACGTCGTGTATAGTATTTGAACCTTTAGCATATGCCTTAGCCAAAAGATGGGAATGTTAAGTAAATTTAACTCTTTGATCCCAAGGGGGAGAGCAAATGTGCAATGGAAATGTTATTGCGTCTATTCTTATAATGCTTGGAAAATAATGCCATTGTTTTGTTGGTTAATCGAACAACACACTAAATGTTTTTACAATCAACTAATTGTTGGATTGTGGTTTGGATGATTATTCCAAGTGCATGGCAGGGGTCTATAATGACAAGTTGCCATGGGAATAAATGAATGTTTTCCTAGAAGATGATATTAGGG
Organism: Lygodium microphyllum; assembly: GCF_053477565.2. NCBI lineage: Eukaryota > Viridiplantae > Streptophyta > Polypodiopsida > Schizaeales > Lygodiaceae > Lygodium > Lygodium microphyllum. The sequence goes on along the minus strand of NC_141139.1, from coordinate 21,237,618 downwards.
CTGATTGCCTTGATTACGCTTGATTCTTAATTGGATTAATTAAGGAAGGATATTTTGCATGGGTGGATCATCTCCAAGATCGCACCGCAAATTACCCCAAGAGGGCACTGCTCAATTCACGAGCCGAAGGTTGAGTGGTGAAAAGGCCAACCACGGAAAGTGTGACTCACTCCTAGGTCGCTTGGGATCAGTGGAGCTCTAGACACCCCTCTTGCCGAGTCCAAAACGAAGTTGTAGACTGACATCTGGGGCATTGGAAGATCCTATTCTAGATAAAGGATGGAAATTATGGTACCATGTGATTTGGACCGGGTACTTCTATTGGACAGAAGGGATACATACTTCTCCTATATGGGTAAGAGACAAAGATTAACTTAAAGATAAGTTAAGGAACTTGTTTGTCAAAAGGACTGCTTATTTTGTTTTCATTTTGTGCTGTAAATTACAGGAATGAACCCTATTCCCTAAAAGGCTTAACTAACAAAGCTGGTTTTAAATGACGCACATAAATGCGGTAGGACCTAATTAGAAAACTAAAGCTATCAAGGGAAGCAGGTGGGTGGAATCCCTGACGGGTCTATCCTATGGCAGGGTGGTCCCAGAGAACTAGGAGGCTTCTCACAAGGATTTATCACTGTTCAACTTTAGGTATTGTTAAGTTAGAACCTGATTCATGCCGTTTTAGGGGAACAAAATGGGACTATGCCCTACGGGCAGAGAGGTTGAGCGGCCCATCCCTCTCGTTTCCCATTCTCTTTGAACCAAGTGCGGTATGGATCTACTTCAGATTGGGTATCTCTACGTAAAGTAGGATGTCCAAAACCCAACGCTAGAATGCTGTTAGGAGACCTTGACCCTAGGAACCCAGATTTCAAGTCAATCCTAGTGGGTTCAGCTGTGAACATTCCGTTGCAAGGCGGACTCGGAAAACCCTAGGCGACAAACCTCGGAACATTCCATGGGAGTGCCAATCGGTGACGATTAGATTCGGGACTGCTAAAATGTGCTTGGACAGCCGATAGCGGGCACATTACAATTGGTATCAGAGCAAAACTTCGTAATAATGCATGATTGATTAATGTATGGTTCATAGACATATCCTAAACAGAAATAACCTGATTGGTATGGCTTGATTTTCAGGCACCTTTTGCACCCACGAATGTTGACATGCAAGAGAAGAAATTATTTCTCAAGAAAATTAAGGCACTCGAGTTTGATGGAGAAGGGTTAGACGTCACAGTAGAGGCAAAGACATGGATTGAGTCGATGGATGACTGTTTCTCTACTTCAGGAACTACCTCCATGAATCAAGCAATGATGGCCAAACTTAAGCTAGTTGGCCATGCTCGATTATGTGGAATCAATGGTGCAAAGATCGAGGTGTTTTTGAAGCCGTTGTCACTTGGGCTCAGCGGAAAGATGTTGTATGTGGACGATACCTTCTGTTGACCTACTAGACTTTGAAGATGAATGAATTCTTCAAGCTCAAGCAATTGGAATTAACCGTGGAAGCTTAGAACTCAAAGTTTATAACCCTACTAAAATACGCACAGCCTATGGATATTGTGCAGCAAGTATCCAAGTTTTGCCATGGCCTAAACACTCCTCTAAACCATTGTCTTGAAGCAATGCATCCAATGCACTTGCAAGATCCATTATTCCGAGTGAATCCAATTGTTCAAAAACTTAAATCGAGCAATTATAGTAAAGATGACTCCCGAGATCAGGGTAAGAGATGCCATACATGCGGAGAGATAGGGCACATCCATAGGAGATGTCTCTACCATCAATGCTTCCATTGTAATGAGCTGGGACATGTCCAAGTAGGCTGCCCTAGCCTAAGTCCAGAAAACAGTGAGCCTCCAAGAAAACGAAGCTATACAGGTGCAGTTTATGGATATATAGAGGAATCTGATGAAGATGAAGATGAAGATGAAGACCTAGAGCCTACTACACCTTTCTAGGATGATTATAAGTCCTAGAAATTTTGTCAACATGAAATACAATTTGTGTTGGAATAAACTTTACTCTTGTAACTACTATTAATCTGAGTAACATGAGTTGCATCTATTTTGAGCCTAGAACTTGTAAATGATTAGAGATACTCTGGCAAGGTATGACAGTTATAACTTGCAATGAATTTTTCTTTAGTCGTTCCTTCTCAACTAATATAGATTGGGTCTTACCAGAATGTCGAAGCTTGGAACTATTCTTTAGTTTTACAAGCAAAGCCGATTGTCCATGGAGCTCAGTCCCGAACTAAAAAAGGGACAATCTGGGAACATAGTTTATGAGATAAAGGACCACTTCGATCTGCTAAAAGGATCCTAGGACAACTTGGTCTAAAGAAGAAACTCTTGCCAAGGACAACCAAGAACCTCGTGACCGCAAGTGATAAAGCTCCACGTTGTTTCTATTGCAGGGAGTTAGGTCATTTCAAAAGGGAATGTCCAAAGCACCCTAAACACCGATGTTTTGAGTGCCACAACATTGGACATAACTACGTCAATTGTCCCAACAGAACTCAAAGAGAACTTGGGCTTATAAGAAATGAAGTTGTACAAGCTCAAGTAATCTAGAACCTACCAAGAAATTATCCGATACTTAGGAAAAACCTAGAAGATATTCATGAGATATAACTACAATAAATTTTCTCTTGTAATCAATACTTGGATATATCAAATACAATAGGTTGTTGTTTCATTAGAGTAGCACAGCAAAAGTGTGGTGGGCCCATAATCCACAACTTCCAAAATGATACCCCTGGTTTCTCTTGAGATGAGGACATCTCGATTTCTCTAAGGGGAGGAGGATATAATATTTCCATGCAATTAAAAGTTAGTTGGTCAATTTGAAAGTTAGTTAATCAATTAATAAATTTGTAAGGTTACTAACTAAAGACTAACTAAGGTAAAAACTAACTAACATTAATAACTAATAATTGTTATTTAATTAAAATATTTTACTTAAAAAATCGAGAGTCGTAAATCCGATATTTTTCTTGGATTAACAAGGACCATAGCCACCCTTCACGGAAGTTACAACATGAATGAGAGTTATGCGCCATACTAATCACTAGTGTTAATATGTATAGTATGGATGGTCCAAAAATATTAGATTTTGGGCAAAACTAGCATATTCTAGATATTTTAGATATTATCCTAAAAAGATAGAACTAGATGTCATTTCAAAGAAAAGACAAGTGATTTTTTAGTTAGTTTTGGATACATTATAAAAAGGAAAAAATAAAGAGAGAGATTGGCAAAACCGCACGCGCCACGATACCAGTCTACAGGTAGTAGACAACACTTCGAACAGGGAGAGAAAGAAGGAGTGGTCTGAAAGCTTTCCAACCAAATGTCTTGGAGTGTCTTGGGGTTTTACCCCCATTTTGGAGCCAATGGAACCATCAAATGTATGAGTTAAGCATCAAATCACTGAGTTTTCCAAGAGTCCCTCCACCAAGAACTCTTGTTCTCAGTCACATCCCCTCTTCTCTAATTCATTATAAATATGAGGCATGGGCAGGCACAAGGGAGCATAAGGAGACCTAGAGACGCTACGAGAGAGAGATAGAGAGAAGGATACCCCTCCAAGAGATTGTGAGAGAGAGCTTGAGAGAGAGAGAGAGAGAGAGAGAGAGAGAGAGAGAGAGAAGAGTTATCCCGAGAGGCTACAAGGGAGAGAGTTAGCTCAATTCCCTCTATCGCGATCCTCGACTTAGCCATCTTCTCTTACGCTCTCCCATCTCAAATCTATTCCTTCTTCTTAATCTCTTGAGTCTACTTGTGAACGATGGCCTCCAAGTGAAGAATGTCGCGTGCGGATGGAAATCCTACAACTAGCAATGAAGCTTCGAGCGAAGGCATCACTGTCAATCCAACTACAGTTCTAGTTGTAAGTAATATATTTCCAAATTGATAGATGCTTGCTTTGATTCTCGCAGGAGATACGTTAGGATCCGTATTTTTTCATGCTAGAATAAGCCATTGAAAATGATAAATCACATCTCAAATATTCAAAGATGAAGTTTGTGAAGTGCTTGTATCAAGGGTAGTTAAATTGCACCTAGTTGCTATGCGATGAATCCATGCATAGCATAAGCAGCATATGGGACTCTAAAGTATTGAGCATCGATGAGTCTTCGATTAATGTTTACCTAGGACAATATTGTTTAAGGTTTGCAAATGCACATAGACGATACATTCATGGGAGAGATTATGTGAACCTTACATCAATGACACACAAATCCTTGCCTTAGGAGAAAGAAAGATAAATCCAAGATAAAATGATGCATAGTAGGGAAAGGCTAAAAGATAAATGTCACTTAGAGAAGAGGCATAAATGCTCTTATTAGATTGATTAATTCGCATTGGAATGATAGAACTTATGTCGTGTATAGTATTTGAACCTTTAGCATATGCCTTAGCCGAAAGACGGGAATGTTAAGTAAATTTAACTCTTTGATCCCAAGGGGGAGAGCAAATGTGCAATGGAAATATTATTGCGTCTATTCTTGCAATGCTTGGAAAATAATACCATTGTTTTATTGGTTAATCAAAAAACATGCTAAATGCTTTTACAATCAACTGATTTTTTTATTGTGGTTTGGATGATTATTCCAAGTGCATGGCAGGGGTCTGTAATGACAAGTTGCCATGGGAATAAATGAATGTTTTTCTAGAAGATGATATTAGGGTTGATTGCCTTGATTATGCTTGATTCTTAATTGGATTAATTAAGGAAGGGTATTTTGCACGGGTGGATCATCTCCAAGATCGCACCGTAGATTACCCCGAGAGGGCACTGCTCGATTCACGGACCGAAGGTCGAGTGGTGAAAAGGCCAACCACATAAAGTGTGTCTCACTCCCAGATCGCTCGAGGTCAGTGGAGCTCTAGACACCCCTTGCGGAGTCCAGAACGCAGTTGTAGACTGACGTCTGGGGCATTGAAAGATCCTTTTCTAGATAAAGGATGGAAATTATGGTGCCATGTGATTTGGACCGGGTACTTCTATTGGACCGAAGGAATACATAATTCTCCTATATGGGCAAGAAACAAGGATTAACTTGAAGATAAGTTAAGGAACTTGTTTGTCAAAAGGATTGCTTATTTTGTTTTTGTGTTTGTACTGTAAATTACGCAAATGAACCCTATTCCCTAAAAGGCTTAATTAATGAAGCTGATTTTAAATGTCGCACATAAATGTGGTAGGACCTAATTAGAAATCTAAAGCCATCATGGGAAGCGGGTGGCGAAATCCCCAACTGGTAGGGTGGTCCCAGAGAACTAGGAGGCTTCTCACAAGGATTTATTGCCATTCAAATTTAGGTATTGTTAAAGTTAGAACCCGATTCATGCCATTTTAGGGGACTGGAATGGGACTATGCCCTATGGGTAGAGAGGTTGAGCAGTGCATCCCTCTTGTTTCCCATTTTCTTTGAACCAAGTGCAGTATGGATCTACTTCGGATTGGGTATCTCTGCATAAAGTAGGATGTCCAAAACCCGATGTTAGAATGCTGTTAGGAGACCTTGGCCCTAGGAACCCAGATTTCAGGTCGATCCTAGTGGGTTTGACTGTAAACGTTCCGTTGCTAGGCGGACTCGGGAAACCCTAGGCGACAAACCTAAGAACATTCCCTGGGAGTGCCGGGTGGCCATGCTTAGATTCGTTTCTCGATGGACCACTAAAACATGCTTGGATAGCCAATAGATGGGCACGTTACAGTTGATGTACAATGGCAATTACAAGCATCCAACTGCTCGAGAGGAAGTAATGCTTAATGCATCCTTTTCTTGAAATGTTAATTAATAATTTAGAGTTGTGATATATTAATATTTGAAATGGCTTCTTTCTTTATCATAGATTTTACCATTAGACTGTTTTATCGAGGAGACATTCTTGTTCCCATGTATCACTGAGAGGCTAGAGAGAAGTGGAACCATACAACTACCTAGCCACTCAAAGCTTCCTCTTAGATTCAATTAGATTTGAGTGTTCTAAGGTGGGTTGTGCCCTCTACAGGGGTGGTCAGAAACAAGCACTAGATTTTGGAAGAACATGTGATGAAATGCACCACTTTTGTATGTCTTGAGGGTTACTTCAACAACTAGTGCTTGGTACATGTGGCAGGCCAAAGCCCCCCTTCCCCCCAAGTAGAACATCAAAGATTAGTGCTATTGACAAATGTATTTATTGATAATATGAATTTTCTTTTTGGTGTAAAAAGCATCTCAAGGCCTTGGGATTCAAGCACTCTCTTTTTTATTGTTTTATTGTTGAACATCATCTTAATTGATAGTAGGGTGAGTCAAACAACTCAATACAAAAAGTCATTTTCATAAATAAATGATCCCAAAGTACCTATATGCCTATATTTAAACATAGTAGGTCGAGTCAAACACTTCAATACAACAAGGATTTCATACATAATATGGATAAATATACTAGTATTCTCCAAATTATAGTACAAAAACTCTAAAGTATCAATAGTACTTCTAGAAAACTCCAAAACAACATACAAAAACTCCAAATTAAAGATTTGCTAAATAATTGCACTCGTTGGTAGCTACCTACTCTTAACCTAGTAGCTACCACTCTAGGGGGCTCCTTGGCCTAGTAGCTATTAGTCTACCACTTCCAAATTGGTAGACTAGCTAGTTGGTAGCTCTACTAGTCCCATGCTAGTAGCTACTCATCCCATCTTGATTTTTACCACTAGGACTGGTAGCTACCAATATAATACCAATTAGGAATTGGTAGGTACCATAGCTAGACTAGTATTAATGAGTCTAGAATTGGTAGCTATCTGCCAACACACCAATCTGAGCTATGAGTCCTAGTGGTAGCTATCATTTCCAAGCTGATAGAGTGGTAGCTATGAATCCCATATTGATAGCTACCAATCCCAAATTAGTAGGCACCATAGCTACCACTCCCAGACTAGTAGCTATCAGTAGCTACAACTACCAGAATGGTAGCTATTGTGGTAGGTACCATGCTACCACTTTGAGACAAGTGGCTACTAGTGGGACTGGTAATTCTCACCTTGGGACTCATAGCTACCACCAAGACTGATAGCTATGTTTGGTTGGGTAACTACCAGTCTAAAACCAGTAGCTATTAGTCTAGGATTAGTAGCTACTTGTGTACTAGTCTAGGAATAGTAGCTACCATAGCTAGGACTGGTTTTTTCTAGTCTAGAATTAGTAGCTATCAACTAGCTACCATCCTTTCCACTAATCCTACATTGATTAACTGGTAGTTACCACCCTTGCCACTAGTTCTACACTAATGAATTGTCTACTAGCTAACCAAACTTGATACTAGCCCCATACTTATGAATGGTTATTAGTCCCAGACTACTAGATACCCTTCCCATGCTAGTAGATTGGCAGCTACCAATCTAGACTAGTAGTAGGTAGTAGTCCCAAATCAATATACTTATAGCTGCCAATAGATACTAGTCCCATACTTGTAGCTACCAATAGCTACCCCTAAGACTAGTAGCTCTCCGTCTAGATCGATAGGATACCAATCTAGGAGTGGTAGCTATGTCTAGGACTAGTAGCTACTAGTGTACTAATCTGGAAGTGGTATCTATTATAGCTAGGACTAGTCTTTTCTAGTCTAAAATCAGTCCTTGTCCATTAGCTATCATCCCTATCCTACACTCAAAAACTAGTAGTAGCTACAAGTCCCAAACCATTATGTACGCATCCTAAGCTAGTAGATTAGTAGCTACCAATCCCACACTAGTAGCTACCAATCCCAAACTAGTAGACTTGTAACTACTGATAAATACTAATCCTAAGCTAGTATATGATAGTATCAAACTAGCTATCTTGGGGAGATTAGCAACTACTACTACTACTACTAATTGGTGATTTTTCTTTCTTACTATTTATTATGACTATAGAACCTGAGTCTACACAAAAGAAGAAAAATATTGAAAACTCCCAAGAGCCATCAATAGATAGTATGACAAAGGAGCCTAATGCATAAGGAAAGAAAACGAAAGATCGCACATAGTAATTGACTTTATTTTTTCCTTAAGGCATATTATGCAAACTTCACTCCTCATCATTACAACTCTTTTCATATTGGAGATGGTGGAAAAAAGGATGAGAAAGTTGTGGATTGAGAGGTTGCAAGTGCATAACCAACTTCAAAGGTTAATGAAGATGTTCCAATGGAGGTCACTATAACATCAAAGATGTCAGAAAAGACTGCAAGAAAAGGTGCTACAATCACTAGAGTCTGAAAGCCTATGTAGACAAATATTTCTTATTACCAAGACTACTAAAGTCTTCTTTTCAAGCCTTGAACCATTTTGGATTTGTAACAACATATCTTATTTGAGGAATGGAAAATTGTGAATTTTTAGCCTATGTTAAAGGGACACACATTTGTCATGCATTCTTAAGCTTGTAAAGAGCTAGTTTATAGCTTGGATATGCTCAACATGGATGCTTTTCTCAAGGTGGTTGAAGCTTGGGCCATTAGATTATTCAAAGCAAGAGAGGATAGTCATGTTGATGAAGTGTTTGAAATAGATGGGGAAAATTAAGAACATAGAACATAGGATAGTCATGTTGAGAAAGTGGCTAAAATGCATGGGGGGAAATGAAATGCCTAAAATATAGGATAGTCATGTTGAGGAAGTGTGGCTAAAATGGATGGGAAAAATGAGGTGGAAACTATAATTGTGACCGGACTCTATGGTTGAAATAGTCAAGACTACTATGGCTAAAATGGCAAGGACTCACGTGGAGTGAAGGCTCAAGGGTTCAACTACTTCTACTGGATGTATGGTTGGCATGGTTGCCAATGCTAGTTCAATTGATGGAAGTGGGTATCAGAGAGAGTAAAATGGTAGGGTTTATCAACCTTGAGAGGATCTAAATAGTCCTCTATTTGAGACTTGACATCCATTATCTTGGATGTTAATGGTTTGCTACTTACATTAGTCAACAAGAGGTATGTAGTATTGATTCCACAATACTCGTATGAGCTAAAATTTGTAAATATGGGTGCTAGTTTATTTGTTGGTCACAAGCGAGATACTCCGAAATTTTTGAATTGCTACTTATCACAATTTGATGTATTCATATGGACTTGCTACTAGAGAAAAAAGGTAATCAATTCATTAAAGAGTTGATTTCCATCCTAGTCTCAATGTAAGAAAGGGTTAATTGCACAAGACAATGATATAGAAGAGAGTGCTTTTCAAAAATCTAGATGCAAACCAATTTTTTACAAGAAAACGTCATACTTTCAAGAGTAGAAACCAAATTATGTGTTATTCAACACTATCATGGTGGATGATAGTGAATATAAAACATTGTAAAACCCCTAGGCATAGCTTGTATAGTTAATAAATAGATGATCAAGACTACATGGAGATAAGGTCATATAGTATAAGTGCTATCTCTAGTTGACTTAACAAAAAAGATCATATGAATTTTACAATAACCTCACCCTTGGAGCAAAAGATAGATGCTAAGAGTAGTACTATTAAGTATATGTGGCTGTCAAGACACCTTGGCTAGAAATCATAGACCCTAATGTATTCAAAGCAATGATGCTTACCTTGTTTTAATATCATAAAGCTTCAAACTTGTGAGTACTTTCAACCATGATGTAAGGATGAAGTTCTTAATCTTTGTTGAGTGTTAACTTGATTAGATTTTTAGCTAGTTTTTGTTGTTCATTTGGAGCTAGCTTCTTGTTAGATGCATGATTTTATGGGTTTAATGTATGTTGTGAGTGGTTCACATGAGTTTGGTGTGGTTTGAATGTCTTTTGTAGCTCTTTGAGGTTTTAGTTTGGTTTACTATGTTTTGATGTGTTCTAATGGTGATTATTTGATTCTGATGTGTTCTATTTATCACAACTATCTGGAGCAAAACTGAAAGAACAAAAGCAAGGAAAATGGTAAGTAGTGGGGGACTTGGCCTTCATTGAGAATTTTCCAAACAACATAAAATGGGAGAAGCTTTAGGAGTCTTGGTCAATGGAAGCTCATAAGAATAAGGAGAAGAGTTGTAATCTATTTGTGGATACACAATAATAGGACACATGGGATACTTGGTATACTGATAATCTCCTATATATTCAACTAGCAACTCATTGGATATTGGTGGATTGTGTTTTCTTTACAAGATATACTATTGAAATCCTCATAAGTTGGTATTATCAGAATAATAACACAATAGATATTCTAAGGCATATGAGTTTTGACAACTTCATAACCAATTTCCTCCCCCTCTACAATAATGGCATGAAGACTAAATTTGAAAACTGTGAGAAAGAAAAATTTGAAGAAATGTTGGTAAGAGAGTCTTTCGGAGACTAGAGTAAGGAAAAAGCTCTTTCTTCTCTTCTGTTGGAGCGCTAAAAAGTTGGATGGAGCCAACTCTCCAATGAATGAGTCAATAAAGAGACAATCATTGGAGCATCTCCAAACTTGTTTGAGAATACAAAAAGCTAAGCAAAAAAGAAACATGATTGTCTTTATGAGCAGGTTCCCTATGTTGGGACAGCCCTTGATTGCTTGAGCTCCGTGGATGCTATGGATAGCCCTATTCATGATGACTTGGATTCCTTGTCATCTTCTACAGGTTCTTCTACTCCAGATGTTGTTTGCTTCCATTGTGGGAAGCTTGGGCATGTTCAAAGAAAATGCTTTAGACAGATTAGAGAGTAGCAGAGACAGAGACAGACTCGACATGAGCAGAGAGTCAGCGATGCAGGAGGTATTACCACTCTTTCTAGTGGTGAGGTACATACAGTTATCCATGATGATGCAGTTGAGCATGTCCTCCTGTCATCTAGTTTCCCTACAGCTTACTTGCTCAATGATCAGGCCCATGCCTTTGATTGGCTTTTCGACTCTATGGCATCTTGTCATGTTACCCCTCATAGAGCATGGTTCTCTTCTTATAGGGAGGTTGATGGATGTATTGATCTGGGCCTTGATCAGACTTATGCTATTGTTGGTATAGGGAACATACACCTAGCTTTGCCTGATGGGACTTCTCTTATGCTCAGGGATGTTCTACATGTTCCCATGCTCAGTAAGAGCCTGATTTCTGTCAGTCAGTTGCATGATGCAGGTTACTCTATTTCTCTTTAGGATAGGTCATGGAAGATCTGTCATGGTTGCTTGGTTTTGGCCAGAGGTTCTCAAGTTGGTTCTCATTACCCAGTGCATGTCTCTCATGTGGGAGATTCTATGGTTGCAGTTATCCGGATACCACATGCATTGTTATGGCATTATCACCTAGACCATATGCACCACAAAGAGATGGAGATCTTGTCTTGTTCAGACTCATTGCTGCCTCCTATGTCACTTACAGATCTTGATACTTGCCCTGATTGTACTCTTGGTCCTTGCAGAGCCCCCTTGGCTTATGGCGATCATATGAGGCATGCTCCTCTAGATCTTGTCAATTGTGCAATATATGGACCTATGCCTTCCCAGTCACTTGGTGGAGCATCGTACTTTGTGACCTTTGTTGATCATGCTACCCATCGTGTTTGAGCTTTTTCCTTGGTGCAGATTGAGGATGCTGCAGTTATGCTTGACAGGTTTATGGATTCTCCTGGTAACAGGCCTAGGTGCTTGCAGATGGATTATGAGAGTCATGCTCTCTCTCTAAAATTTCAAACCTCTTTTCAGCAATATGGCATTGATTTCTTGTGCCCACGGTATTATGGGATTGCTCATGGCATATGTCTAACCTTATAGGCAAAGGTTGCTTCTATGCTTACCACAGCTAGGTTGTCTTATGGCTTTTGGGCTGAGGCCCTTATGACAGCAGTCTATTTGGTTAACAGGACATCGTGCTTGACCTTGGATGGTATTACACCCCATGAGGCATGGAGTGGCATGCAGCCCTCCTATGATTACTTGAGGATGTTTGGCTGCCAAGCATCTGTACTACGTATGCCACATGAGCCTATGTCACGTAGATGTATCCTCCTTGGTTATGGAGATGGTGACTTTAAGGCCTACAGATTACGGGATTTGGATGCCTAGCAGGTCATACGCAGCCGTCACGCTATCTTCTATGAGACATAGACAGCTCTTAGCCCTCTTGATGAGCATTCAGTACACTTTATGGCTGATTTTACAACAGCTACAGTGCCATTACAACAAGCTATTTATGCTGAAAATGAGGCACTTATTGGCCCAGATGACGTAGCTATGCATAGCAGTCAGGGTCAAGATGTTGGTGGTCAGTTGCTAGACCCCTTGCAAGCTCATGAGAGCCATTTTCTTGTAGTTTTGCAAGCTAGGCAGCCAGCCATATGTTAGTCTTCCGCTTCGCTGAGACCACATGTAGTCTTGAGACCCCGTTGGACGAGTGTCCGGGATGTTGGCCCTCTTTCAGTGATTGACTCTAGATAGTTTGACTGCTCTCCGCTGTCTTATATGCGCCACACAGATGCTATGCACGACTCTGATGCTTTACAGCCATGCATTGATGAGTTGTGCTTGCTTCATGAGAAGCATTCTTGGATTGCTCCGTTGTATGGAGCTGTGGGATCGCTTATCTCCTGGATGTCATGGACTTGGGGATGCTTGACTCTTCTTCTGCAGACGTTCCCGATACTTCTTGCACAACTCACTTTCCAATTGGGCATTGGGTGAGATATTATGATTCCTCACCTTGTCTTTTTTTTCTTTTCTTTTCTTTTCTTTGTTTTCACTCCCTAGCCACATTGACCTTTTAGTGGGAGGTTGTTGGGGTAAAAGGCCTCTGGGCCTACCCGTGTATACTGTGACCGCCCATTCTTTATTCATATATAATATGATAGTGCAATAAGGCTGTCAGTTCAGTTGGACAGCACCTACATTGTGTGTGCTCTTCTCTCCCTCATCTTCCTCTTCTCCTTCTCCACTGCCAAATTGCATCCCCTTCATGGAGTCTATATTGAAGAGATGCTCCTACATGAAGGAATTCAGAAGGGAGTCTATATCGAAGAGATGGTCCAAAATTTTGTGGAGTTGAGAAGACTAGCAAATTTGCAAGTTCTAGCGGAAGATGCTAGACTGTACGATGAAGTAGAGGCTCGATTTATCAAGAAAGAGGAGCCCTACCTCCCTTAATGTTAGGAGTGATGTATCAACTTAATCTAGTTCATGGGACTATACTCTATCCTTACCCATAGGTGCCAACAATGCCTCAATATGGTACCCCAATCCAACGATGGCCACATACAATGCCTCTAATGATGGCTCAACCATAATAGCAATGAGCTCAAACAGTTCCACAACAATAACAATGGAACCCTACTAGCTGGAATCAACAATATAGCTTGTTCAAAAGGATCTCTGAATTAGAATCAAAACATAGCCCCATGTGCATCAACCCATGTTGTTTATGCAACGATCATAGAGACACCCTAGAACCTGACTACAAGTGCATTAGGAGGAGAAAAAATCTTGAAGGATTACTTGTCAAAATTGGTTGCTAATATCAAGAAGGAGCTAATGGATATAATACCATAATAGTTGCAGACCCTGAAAGTGAATACTGCCAGCATCTCAAACATTGTAGGAGTAAAAAGAGATGCCCTTAGATCCAATACTTAGTGTAGGAAATGCTGCCAAGCAGGACATGTAGCTACTGAATATACCCAAAAACCAACAATTCCAATTCCCTTCTATTCCTACTTTCTAAGAAAGAAGTACATAGAGGAATTTGTCTCCCTAAAGGAGATATAAAAAATGAGAAATCAAGAAGAAGAAGCAAGATTTAATATGTTGGAATCAAAGATGATAACCTAGGATATTGGGCCAAAATCTATGGATTTTAGGTCTAACTTTGGCCCTAGAAGGTTTGCATCCCAAAGTTATAGAGAATAATAGTCTAGTAGTGATGGTCAAAGGTCTAAAGTTGAATGCTATAGGTGTGGAGAAAAAGGCCACATTTCCCGCAACTTTCCTAATCCAAAAAGATCAAGTGTAGAGGTGAGAACTGCCAAGACCCACGGACCACTTATTGTTCAACCGAGCACTAATGGCTACCTCTCACATAGCCGATGCATCATCCCTCTCTCCTTGATGCCCGATTGAGTTGCTTTCTCTCTCAAGCACTCCAAAAGCTCCATGATTCTTGATGCAAGCTCAAGCATCCTCAAGCCTCCACCTCCAAGCTCCATCCTCCATAGCCACGCACGAGATGAGAGAAGAGAAGAGAAGGGGAGAGAAGAAAAAGAGAGGAGATGGTGGAGAGCTTGACCTCCTTGATCCCTCACCCTCACACACTCACTCCCTCACACTCACTCCTCCCTCAAGCACACACAAGCAAGCAAAGAGAAGGGAAGAAGAGAAGAAGGTAAGTCTCTTGTCACCGCACACCAAAGAATGAGCTCTCATTTACTTTTTGAACTTTATATACAAAGCCCTAAATCCCCTTTGGGTGGTCATCCCCTTTTTACATGGCCAGCCATAGCCTAGGCCCTTTTTTCCATTCTTCTCCTATCTTCCTAGCTTTCTTCCTATCGCCCATCTACATTTACAATTTGCATGGGTCAGAGCCCGATGCTCTTAAAATAAATCATGGTGCACCTTGTGGTCTTTTATAAAAGTATTTACTTGTGATTTTTCTTGTGCGCCTCTCCTTGATTTAGGACTTTTTCACACTTTTGTGTTTCCTGATTTTTCTTGGCATGCCTTCATTCTCCATTCCGCTTTTGCCTTGGCCTTGTCTTTTGCTTTATATTTTCTAGATTTTCCACCTTGTTCATTTGAGGGTTAACATTACCCCCTCCTAGTTGAGTGTCAGTCCCATGGCACTTGCTGGGTGGTGAGTTGGATGGTGCTGCTAGGGTAGCCATGTGACTTTTTGAGTGTGTATACAAGCCGTGTTGGGGGTGGGTTGGAGGGATTTATGGAACTAGAAGATGCTTGAGTTGGGAATGAAACCTGGTGTTGGAGGGATTTATGGACCTATTGGAGGGATGTATGGAATGGAAAGGGTCTTGCATTGGATATGATCCCTGGTACTAGAGGGATTTATGGACTTGTTAGAGGGATTTATGGAACTAAAAGGTCCTTGCGTTGGATAGGACCCTTGGGGTTGGAGGGATTTATAGACCTGTTGAAGGGATTTATGGAACTGAAAAATCCTTGCATTTGATATGATCACTGGTGCTGGAGGGATTTATGGACCCATTGGAGGGATTTATGGGACTGAAAGGTCCTTGCGTTGGATATGATCCGTGGTGCTAGAGAGATTTATGGACTTGAAATTGACAGTGGTGTTGGATGGATCCCGAGGGGGAAAGAGGTTCATGGGCAAATCCATCTTTAAAAGTGAATAAGGTGTTAGATGGATCCATCTCGTGGCCCTCCGAAGTTGCCTTCTTTTGCATTGTTCCAAATGAGCTTTTTCATTCACTTTTTGTATGGGGCTGTTGCATCCATTTCTTGCTTTGTTGTGTCTACATGGTAAAATGTCGTATAATATGGGGAGTGCATTGCGTAGATGATGGGGTCTCTAGAGTTGGTGGTTGGAGCCCTTGTTTGTACCTAGAAGGAAAAGAAGGTACACCACCTGGGGGTGTGTCTGCCTTACCGTGAAGTGCGTGGTGCCGGTGTTTGGGGGACTGGGAGATGGATCCACAAGCCCTCGATGTGTCCCACACTTGCGGACCCAGTTTGTGCATAGGGAAGGTGCAATGCATGTAGCTTAGGGTGACAGGTCACCATAGGCGAGTGTTATGTCCCTAGGTGTGTCCTGTCCTTGATGTTCCCTAAGCATGAAGTGAGGGATCAAAATGAGACTAGGGGGTTAGGGATGGAGCCGGCCACCCGGGCCACTAGACGCACCTGATTTGAGAACCCCTAGGTGCAATGATTGTGATCGATGTGCAGCTTGCAGTGTGTTCTCTCTTTTTTTTTCTCTCTTCTTTTCTTTTATTTTCTTCTTTTTTGTATGTGTGCTTTTTTTAAAATTAATTATAACTCACATTCATAGTCATGACAGAAGTTAGTCTTTGTCATCTGAATGGGATGGAGACGGGGGCTTAATAGATTTATTAAGGAATCGGCTGCTTTGAAGATACCCCTTGAGGTTTAGGTAGGCTTGAAGGGTAGTGATGGAGAGGAATGGATGATTGCAGTGGGTAAAGTGGCTATCATTCATGTCCTTTAGAAGAGCTAAGCAAAATAAAGGCAATAGAGCAACTCACGTCATTAGTCGAGCCACTACGCAGCTATCTATAGCATTAGGATCAAAATGGAGTATTGGGAGGCCGCACTCCTGTGGGGTGGGGTCTTGCCTAAGGAGTATCCTAAGCAGTCTAAGGTAATTACATGTAGTAATAAAGGTGAGGTAAGGGCATGAAGAGAATTCGTTAGTGAACTAGATTAGGGTATCATACAAGTTCTCTGACATGAAGACGAGGGCATCTTCATATGTAGTACAATGAGGGTTATAGATTACAAGAAAGTCGTAGCGGCCATGGACACTAGAGTCAAAATCCACTCCCACCCTTTGAGGGTAGGGCATAAAGGTTGGGTCATTCCGCTCGAAGGGTTGACTATTGCAAAAGGCCATCCAAGTGCCCAGGTTGGTGTTGCAAACCCTTCTTCTCCATGTAGGTTGGCATTCGTAGCCCGAAATAGACCGTGGCACTTCAAAAAGTTTTTTCTGCCAACATTCGGCCTCTTCAGTGGCCCATAATGTGGGGTTCTACGCTCTCTCCTCTAGCCATTTCTTCCTAAGCTTGTCTCTGATGTTAATTACCTCCTCCACCACCTTGATGGGTAACACCCTACGCAAGGTGGCAGGGAATTGGAAATTAAGGTCGAAGGGGCTCCTGGCCATTTCTTGCCTCTCCCAGATTACGAGGTCGGCATGGAAGCTTGCTGGGATGTTGTCCGCACATGGTGGGATAGGTGCCTATGGTGCCCTCACTCCCCTGGCATTCCATTTTCTCCTTGTCTCCTCCACCATTTCTTTCCTTCTTTCTCTCAGTGCCGCCTTTCTTTCTGCGGAGATGTCTACATGTTGCTGCTCTTCAGGCCTCACAGAAGGAGGTGGTTGTTAGATATGATCAATGCCCCACCCTCATTAGGTGCTACCAATGATCCATGGTGCTCAAAGTTGTAAGGCCCCCATTATGAGGAGAAGCCAAATGTGAGCCCGAACATTGGTTGAGTCTTGACTTGTATATCAGATGAGGTCTATGTGACCGGATGGCAAAAAGGTGACTGTTGTGGGTCTAATCTTTGGGTTAGATGGAGTGGTTAAGCTGGTAGCAACTCGAGGCGCATTGCATCGAGTTGCGGTGTAAGGGAGTTAAAAGGGGCCCCTATTGTGGGGTCCGGGGGCCGCGGAAGCGGCCCCTGGCTGGGGGGTCCCAGGGGGGCCAGCGACCCCCCTAGCGGGGGTCCGGGGGCAGCGCCCCGGCCCGATGGTAAAGGGAATATTCCCTGGAATATTCCCTGGCCGACTAGTGGAGGCTCATATGGTAGGTCGGTCAGCAGGCCGACCTAACGACCTTCGCGGGCTATAAAAGCTAAACCCCTTCGCAGCCATCTCACACTCATCTTTCACCCAGTCAGAGTTGTTGTTCCAGCTAGCCTTAAGCTCTTCACCTATCTTCTGTCTAGATCGCCATCTAAGCTTCACACAGTGGAAGCGCACGGGTGGACAGAGCCATCTTTGTATCAGTTGTTTGGAGTTAAAGAATTTACTGATTCTCCTCTTATCTGCTGTGTACTCTCTATCTCTTTCTCAGATTCTGTTCGCTGCGCTGTGTAATATTTTACAGGACAAGCTCTTCTTCATGTGGTCCCATTTCAAAGTTCACATCCATCTCCCTCTGCCGACTTGGCTCTTGCTACTCGAACCTCTTCGAGGAACCCGAGTCCATCCACTTCCTATGAGGTTAGGCCTACCAATAGGAGGGAATGGTGTTGTTCTTCCAAGCTTGGGCCAACTCCACTAGGTTGTGGTGGCATCTGTAGTCCCCAGCCTTAAGTGCCCTACGAGCCATTCCCTGTTTCTTTTTCATTGCCTTTGTGGACTCTCCCTCCTCTACCTAGGTGATGTCCAGTAGAGTTTCTAGGAAGGCGTGTTGTTGGGTGTGGAAGCTCACTTGGGCAGCCTCCGCTCTACTTTCAGCAAGTATCTTTTCTTTTTTTGCCTGAGCGAGGAGGCATGCCAAGGATTTGACCCTTTTTTTGTTCTGCTTGGCCCATTCTTCCACCCTCTTGTTCATATCTTCGAGGCTTTCCCCCTGCCTTTGGGCTAGCACTATCAGCCTTTGTTCTTGATCTTCCATTTCTGCCCTTAGCTTTTGTTACTATTCCTATGCCGAGGTAGCCTCTTGGGTTAGTCTCTCCACCTCTCTTTCATACCTGCAAGCTCTTTCCTCCCTTAGCTCCTCTAGCTCTTCTGTGACTTTAGTGATTTTCTCCATTTTATCTTGTAGATCTTCGTAGAGTGCCACAATTTCTTCGTTGTGCTGGCGTAGGCATCTTGTGGCCTCGATTTCTTCGTTCAAGCACACCTACCATTCACCTTCTGTCTCCTACTTAGCTCATAGCAGCTCTTTTAGCTCATTGACTTCCCTTTGGGCCATGGCCACTTGGCGTGTTCTCTCCAACTAGAATGCAACTTTTGGTGCCTAGAAGGGGGGTTTCTCCTCCTGCTCCTTGGCCCATTTCTTTATTCACAAAGTATTGGACCCAAGCCATTAGGTTGCTGGCGTCGACCTAGGTCATAGAGCTGGGAGTGGAGATGGCGGTGGTGATGGCGGGCTTCAAGAGAGTGGGAATGGGGGTGATTGGGGCTTTTCCCTTACCTTCTTGCACTGCAGGTGGCATGAATTTTGGCACCTGCGTGCTTGAGCTTGGCTCTTCAAATCTGATTCGGCTCACAGGTTCTGGCTTGTTGTGCTTGGGCTGCTGCTCAATGGATCTGCACATAGCGAGGGCTATGTTTTCCTTCTCCTTTTTTCTCAACTCCTCCTCCTCCTCTTCCTGCTTTCGCTTTCTTTCCTCCTCAGCCTTTTTGGACTCTCTACGGGCCTTTTGCAAATCTACTTTTTCTTGTTTCCTCCTCTCCTCTTCCTACTGTCATTGTGGAATTTTCTTCTTCGTCTTCCTAGTCTTTCCTTGGCTAGTTTGCTCTTGTTGTTCCCTGACTTCTTCTTCCTCACTCAGTGTCCTTTCACTGGATTGTGCCTCCTATTCTTGGTGAGGTGGTGACCTGCTTGGTGTTTCATCCACCCCTTCTCCTCCTTCTTCCTGCCTTTTCCCAAAGCTTCCCTGATGATTGTGGTGAGGACTCTCCCCTCCCGAATCCAATGGTTGTGGCCTTTGAAGATGAGGCTTTTCTTTTAGCTTTGGTGGTGGGAGATTCCCCTCCTCCAGTCTGTCCTCCCGTAGCCAAGGCTTTTGCCAATGACTAAATGGTCTTCCTCACAAAACGATTGAGGTTGACCTCATCCAGCAACCTTGCCGCGACGCTCTCTAGTAGGGGAACATTCATGCGGCTCATGATGGTGTTGTTTTTTTTACTAGAAAACAAGGTGTGCACCATTTTGGCTTGGAGTTGGATTTCAGGGTTAGGGATATCTGCCAAGCTGATGCCCTCATTGGTGTGGACTTTTACTTTGTCCATTCCTAGCAAAGCATATACATCTCTTTTTGGTTGATGAGTTCCCTCTCCCTCATGCATAGTTACGGTGCGGCGGTTCCTGCGGAAGGTCCTCAAGAACTCCGTACAGTGGAAATAGTCCACCCCCTGGCTTACTACTTCCACGTATTTCTACAGATTGCATTGTTCGTTGATCTACCTCATGGCCCGCTCTTCAATGACCACATCTTCTAGGTTGAAGATATGCCAGAACTTGAACTGGTTGAAGGCTCATGTTTCCACTGAAAGTCCATATTTTGCTAATTCTTGCTCTGAAAAATATAATTTGCTAGCCTTGACCTGGCATGATGGGTGCCTGTCATGAAACCATATTCACCATTAGTGGTTTTCAAAATAATTACAAGGGACAGAAAACGACTACATAGTTGTTGAATTGAAATGCTTGAGTGCACAAGGTAGACTTTTTCCTCCCAATAGTCTATTGATTTTAACTTTTATTGACCTTTTTCTAAATCACAAGTTGTTTCATTGCAATGTGTGATTTTCCTTTATTGTTTTGCTTATGTGTTTGGTTTGATTCACCTTACCCCTTACCCCTTACCCCTTCCCCCTTTGTAATGAAAAGAATCCTTCCTAGGATGAAAGGGTTAGAGGATGAAGGGCCTTTAGTGCACAATCTTAGTGTTTTACTTTTGCATGAGCCAGGCATAGAAACTCGGATTATATTCTAACTGAGCATAGCCATCCATATCGAAAGGGCGGATGTCCACATGTGTAATGTAAGTGAGGACATCAAGTAAGAAGTCACCAAAGGCCACTCGGCTAGCAACGTGCAACTCCTCCTTAGTGAGGATGCGATCTAAATAAGGGTGTTCTTTAATGTGGACTTCCATGGGTCGATTACGGAGAGTAGTGAACACCCTATATGAAGTTGGAGTGACATAGGTTGGGTCATGTTCAGATGCTTTGATTGTGCTTCATTGTTTAGCATTGGTCATTATTTGGCATCCCTCTAGCTCCCATTGCAATCATAGAGTGTACCATTTCCACAAGAACGGGGAATTGTTGTCAGCAAGTCGTTGCAATTTCTCAATTTCTTGGTTTGTGGCCATGATCGTGGTCTTGCTATAGGATGTGATGAGACGTTGTTTGACTACTTGTTTCTTGGATATCTTGGTTGCAATTTACTACGTAGCTACTTTCGAAGCTTTAATGAATACGAATTCTGACTCCTCCCAAGAGCAAGGGAGTGTTCGTACTTCTGTCACTATAGGTTCTTCCAAGAGTCCTAGATCTAGTTGATCATAGCTTTTAGCCAATGTCATGAAAGTAGCGTCCAAGCATCAGAGGCAAGCAACCAAGTTGTCCCCAGTATTTTCAACTAAATTCGCATCCAAGGTTGGAATTGATTGCCGTTCATAAGAGGGCCTGAGCCCAGTGGGTGGTTGGGGATTGACCGAACTAGAGAGTTCAGTCTATTGGTCGCAGCATGGTTTGATCCGTAGGTTGTAGCTTGGATTCATGTTCAATAGGTTGAGTTGGAATTGCGGTTGATGTGCTACTAGATGCATGTGAGGACGGTTGGTCAATAGCGGGCTGCATTTTTGGGTGATAGAATGGTTCAGGCCCTGTTGAGCTAGGCTTTGGAGGTTTTATGGACTTAGCGGCCTAATTCTCTTGTGGTTTGAGTGTCTCTGGCCTATTGTTTTGTGTGGTCAAGCGTGAGGGTGGTGTCTGAGCAGGATTTTGGGTTGATTTGGATTTAGGTAGCTAAATCTAGGGATTACCCTCATAGTAGCTCTACGCTTGCAACAATATTTTGGGAACCCATCGTGACTTGACTGTGCGTCTTTTTTTATAGGTTCTTCTTGGCCTCCTAGCTTTTGAGTGTGGGCCATTAGCCTTGCGAGGTCGTGGGTTTTTGTTCCTCGGTGGTGGTGCTTGCTGCTTAGGTACCCATTTGAATTGAGGGTCATGGGCTTTCGCATTGGGTTTGGCGGGTTGTTGGCATGGAGGCTTGGCGAGTTGTGATGAGCCACAACCCCCCTCCTTAGTCTTGACGGTGGGTTTCTCTATCGGTGTGGCTGTGCGGACTTGGAAGGAGCTACATTGCCCTTACTGAAAGTTGTGACTATACAGACATTACCCATGGCTAGGTGGATGCACTGCAACTCATAGTCGACATTGCAACGAGCTTGCTTCTTAAAGGTTCGTCCTAACAATGACTTTGTGCCTGCATCTTTAGTGTTGGGAAACACATAGAAGATTATCGGCATGCTTTCAGACTCGATAGAAATTGCAACCTTGCACTTTTCTAAAAGTGCGTAGGGTTGGCCTCCATAAGGGTTGAGCTTAGCATTAGCGGGCTGCAATTGCGGCTTGCCCATTTGGGTCCAATGGTAATGGGTCAAGACATTAAAATCAGCTCCCTCATTGATCAATGCATGGATGGTGCATGTGTGCTTAGCAGTAACCGTCATGCTTAGGTAAGCTGGTTCTACTGCTTCCTCATCCTCACTATCCATTTCAGTGATAGTGGTTACTCGTACGTGGACAGGGGGTGCTAGCATTGGAGGCTCATGCAACGAGTGCATGGGAGGGAAATACTTCTTTATGCGGCTGCCATTGAAGAAGCCTATGCCCTCTCCCTCTATGGTTTCAAGTTCTACTTTGCCAGTTTGGCTGATGGTTTGAACCTTAAAAGGTCCTAGCCCTCGAAACTTCAGTTTTTGCTTATGTCCTTTGACTGAGTTCAGTAGTACTAAGTCACCCTGTTTGAAGTTGCACTGCTTGACATGCTTGTCAAACTAGCGTTTGCATCTTGCCTTCTCGCATATTATCTCATGGGTGGCTAGAAGCCGAGTTTCAAATAAGCGTTAGAGTTTAATCAAGCGTTCTGTCCATGCCTCCTTCCCTTCCCATCTCTCTTGAAGGGCTATCATGAGGCTTGGTACGAAGAATTCCAAGGTAAGGATTGCCTCTATACCATATGTCAGTCTGAAGGGGGTCTGTCCTATGGCCATTTTGTAAGCCGTGCAGTAGGCCCACAAGGCCGCCATTAACTTGTTATCCCAATCACTGCGTGAAGCAGAGATGACTTTGGTCAGGACGTTTACTAAGATTTTATTTGTGGATTCGGCTTTCACTGTTTGCCTGAGGGTAATAAGGCGATGATTTCCAATGGAAGCTTAGAAAGGAGGAGAGGAGACAAGCCATCACTTTGTTGATGAAGTGTGTGCCTTAGTCACTAACTAGTCCGATGGGGCAGCCGAATCATGAGATCATTTGCTCCCATAGGAACTTAGCAGTAGTCCTAGAATTATTCTTTCTCATGGCTCATGCTTCTGCCCATTTTGTGAGATAGTCAGTGGCTACAATGATGTATTTGGCTTGTGAATACTGTGCCGCAGGGCTAATGGGTCCGATGAAGTCAATCCCCCATTTCTCGAAGGGTTGTCGTGCGATAATTGGGGTTCACTCCATGTGATCCTTATGAATCGAAACTTTAGCCCGTTGAAACTCATCACAATGCTTCACAAATCGTGTCGCATCTCGGAAGAGGGTAGGCCACCATAGCTGGGATTGCAGCACCTTGCAGGCTATCGCATCTCCACTAAAATGTCCTCTTGCGATTCCACTGTGTTCCTTTATCAGTATGTCATGCATCTCATGCTCACATATGCATCTGCGCAGCAACCCGTCTTGCCTCAACCTGTAAAGTTGGCATGCTATCAATTGATATGGTTGGATCTTCAGGATGAGCCGCCTAAGTCTGGCTTTTTCTATTGATCATTCCGATAGTCTGTGTTGAAGCACTTGAACTATGTCGTCTGCCCAATACGACATCAAGTCAGCTTTAAAAAAATCTTCTTCGTTGGATAAGCGGAATAGATGTGCATCTTGTAACTCATCCATAATGCCTTGTCCAGTCGCTTCTCTCGTGGGGACATGAGATAGATGGTCAATCATGTAATGTTGCTTTCCTTTATGCACCACCACTGAGAAGTCAAACTCCAAAAGCGGAAGAAGCTATCTAGCAATGCGTCCTATATCTCATGGTTTGTTAACAAGATACAACAAGGCTTGATGGTCAACAAAGAAAGTAAAAGGCGTAGCCAAAAGATAATGTCAAAATTTCTTTACAGTGAACACCATGGCCAAGCCCTCTCTCTCCGTTGTTGAGTAATTCATTTCGGTCTCAGTGAGTTGTGTGCTAGCAAAGCTCACCGGGTAATCCAGGTTGTGTTCACCAGGTTGAAACAACACAGCTCCTACAGTGAATTTCGAAGCATCGATGTGTACGTGAAATGTGAGTGTCCAATCCGAGGCTCATAGAATCGGTGTTGTGGTTAGAGCCTTTTTCAGCTCCTCATACGCGCATTGGCATTCCTTGGTCCATTCGAATATGATAAACAGCTTGTATAAAGGTCCAGCAATTGATGCATAGTTCAACACGAACTATTGATAATACCCTGTATATCCTAAGAAGCACTAAACACCCTTGTAATCAGTTGGGGGTGGAAGATTGATGATGACCTTGATCTTCGAGAAATCTGTGGCGATGCCATTCTTTAACACCATGTGTCCTAGGATACATCCATGCTTCACCTAAAACTGGCACTTTAAGGGGTTCAATGAGAGATGGTATAGTCGGCATCATTCAAAGACCGCTTAGAGTTTGTCTAAGTGTTCTCGCCAAGTAGAGTGAACACACAAGTCATCCACGAAGACCTCCAACTCCTTCATCAGCATGTCTTTGGATATTGTACACATCAATTATTGGAAAGTGGCTGGTGCGTTAGTCAATCCAAAAGGCATGACTATGTAGACAAAGACTCCCATTCTGTGGCAAATGACGTTTTATGCCTATCGTTAAGACGCACTTGCACCTAATTGTACCCAAAGAACCTGTCTAGAAAACTGTAGGCTTCTTTACCAGCTACTGTCTCAAGCATGTGCTCGGTGTATGGCAGAGGGTAATTATCTCTCTTGGTAGCTGCATTTACCTTCTTGTAATTGACACACACTCAAATCTTCCCATTTTTCTTTTGGACGATGACTATGGGCGAGACCCAGTCTGTGTGTTCAATTTCGTAGATGAATCCTGCTCTCATCAGTTTGTCGATTTCTTCCTTAATAGTGTGAGCGTGCTTTGGATTCATGGGATACGGTCACTACTTGGCACGCATTGCGTCAGGTGTCATGGGTATGTTGT
Organism: Lygodium microphyllum; assembly: GCF_053477565.2. Taxonomy (NCBI): domain Eukaryota; kingdom Viridiplantae; phylum Streptophyta; class Polypodiopsida; order Schizaeales; family Lygodiaceae; genus Lygodium; species Lygodium microphyllum. The sequence continues at coordinate 21,212,773 of NC_141139.1, read as the reverse complement.
GAGTCACCACACTCAGGTCTACCCCTTTAAGTTATTCTAGGGACCACAGGCAAAGATGTCTATATACTCTCGCAAGAGAGTAACGAGACTTGCTTCATCTTGCTCAGCCAAGTCATCGACTATGAAGATAGGTTGGGGGGTCTCCCCCTCCTTGGCTAAATTAACCTCCTTGACCTTGGTGGGTCCCTCGATTGGTTCGCTTACTTGCCCCTCTCGTTTTGCTCTCAGTAAGATCACCACCATATCTCTCTTTTTGAACTTCATGAATCGTTTTGGCAGGTCTTGCAGTTTTCACTATTCTTGTATCCGCATTTCTTTACTCAACATCTATAGTTCCTCCCTTAATCGTCGGTATCGTAGGTGGATGGATAGGTCCCCCTTAGTGCATCTAGTCTTGGGAGGCCAAGGTATTTCAGGGTCACTATCTAAGCTCACTTTCGATTCGGAATCAAAGTCTCTGTCTTCACTAGAAGAGGGGCTCTCTTTAGGTGGTGGTCATAGCTCGAAAGGTGAGTCCATTCGTAGTAATGGTGCAACATTCGATTGGGCTAGGCTTGCCTGCTCATAGTTGATTGCACCTAAGTGCTCCAACCAAGTTTGTTCGCGGTCCTTGTGTCTAACTCCTTTCTCTACCCTAAGGGCATTATGTTTGCATGGTATGGAGTCTACTCGTATTTGTTCGATTATACGTCCCCCAGTGTCGTATTCTATGGTATCGATTTCCCTTTCGCTTTCATCACTGAAGGAACAACAATCCTCGTATTCATCGTCAGAGCTGTCTTTGTTTGGTTGCTCATCATTTTCCTAGTTCTGGCACTTCTCTTCTTGTTGGTCGAGGATTAAGGCCCAATTGTACTTCAAGTTTAAATCGTGTACCTTAGACCATCGCCATTCGGGCTCGTCCAAGAGGCCTTGGAGTAGCTTAAGATTTGTTGCTGGATTGCCATCCAACTAGTCGGTCAAGTACCGTAGGATCTCCTGGAGCTCATGTCTATTATTTGGGACTTGGAATGCAACATGAGTGGGTCTTCCACACGTAGACTCTCGGTCATCATGCAAACTAGCACTGAAGGTGTGTCCTTGAACTTATCAATTGCCTTGACGGCTTGTTCATACTCCTCAGGATCTGAGAACGATAGGTTGATGGTAGCAAGAACGTGCATCTAGTCTCACTCGTCCTCAAGGCATGGGATATACTTGGTAAGAGCCCCATAGGATCCCCTAGTCTATCCATCGCCCTTCAGCATGGAGATGGCATTGAGGTCGACTAGCATAGTCTTCCAAGTGTCCATCTCTACTCTCACAGCTTCTGTTCAATTGCCTAAGAAGATAAGGCCGTTACCCCAATCTTCTATGACCTTCGCGTTGCGCATCTAGGATTGGCCTAGCAGGATGTCCTAGTCCACTCGCTTCATGACTATGAAGTCAACAGAGAATTGGATCCCTATGATCTTTACTGTCCAATTTTTCAATAGTCCTAATGGCTTCACTTTCATTCCATTTTCCAATGTGACATTGAACCTAGCAGTCTCAACTAGTGGGTTACCCCAAATTTGGAGTATTGCATGGCTTATCACACTCACTCCTGCCCCTGTGTCTATAATTTCCTTTCTTATGACATCCCCTAGAGCTAGGACTGGCAGGACTGCATGCTTTTTCGTATCTTCCCAGAAAGCATTGACATGCAAGGATTTAGGTATACAGTGCAGTGTTAGATTCGGTATTTGAGTTTCTGCGTCGTGCCATAGCGTTAGATGCTACCTAAGTAGGTCATCTAAGCTCAGAGTTACAGGGGTGGTCACTAGTGCTTGAGGAAGTTGCTAGTCACTTTCCTCTCTCCTAAGTTTGCGGCTCTTGGCCAATGGTCTTGATTGGTTTGCTGGCTCGAAGCATTTAGCCTTTCTCTAGGTGGCCCAGCTTGTGGTGCCATTGCCTCCCTTGATTTTGGTCATGGGAGGGAGATTTGCATGCTTATACTTGAGAGATCATTGACCTTATCTTCTAGTACAGGCTTTGCGTCCTTTAGGTGCTCTTGGGCCTCCTCCACCCATTCTTTTACCTTCTTGATGGCTTCGAGTTGGTGCTTTGGGCTGCAATACTCCCCGACCCTAGCACTCTCCTTTTCAACCACCTGTGGAGCCGAGGTTTCTTCTTCTGTGTCCTTGACTTTCTTTCCAACAAGCAATGTTGTGACACTTTCGGTTTTGAGGGTGACCTTAACGTCTGGTCTTTTCTTCCTTCGTCTCAGACTCTTCTTTCCAACCGAGGTTGCATCAAGGTTGCTAGGCCATGGCAATGATATGCTGGCCTACTTTGTTTGCGTGCATGTCATGACATGTAATGGGATAGGTATGGCCTCCCCATTGAGTGTCTTGACACTGAACAACTCCAATGGAATCGATGGCTCATTCGCCAAACTAGAGGATAGCCTCCGTCTAGGGCAATCGACAAATAGATGAGTGATTCCTCAGTGCATCTCAAGCCAGTCTTATCTCTATTAGCTTGCTCCCTCTCGAGGTAGCACGAAGAAATATATCCTGGGTGACCGCAAGTCTAGCACACGATTGGCTCTTGGGCTTGCCCTCCTAGGCCTCTTCCTCTCCCTCTACCTAATGCCATCACTAGTACTGGTCAATAGTCCATGAGGATAGCATTGCCTTCATCATCGTATGACACATATGGGTTTACATAAGGCTCATCGTTGCTAGGCCCATCCACATAGTGGACTCAAGTATCACTAGGTGGATGGGTCACGTAGGGTCCATGTGGTCTAGGGATACCTGTAGGATTTATCTCCATCCTAGGAATGGATGGCTTGGCGTCGTTAGGTGCTGGGAGAACTAATGGGGCTCCCCTTCCAAAGAAGTTCGGTGGCCTATTCGCAAAGTGGGGTTGATCGTAAGGCTGCGGGTATGGGAGCCTCCAAGGTAATCGACAATGCATGGTGTCATGGGGGCTGAACCTACCACAATTAGCACAAGTTCGTGACCTACCTGACACTCAGCTGGCAAATGGTTTCCACCACAATGCACACACATTAGACGTGTAGGCGCTTTGGTCGTCTCATCATCTCCTATAGTTTGGCTATGTCTATCCTAATCTCTGCTAGCTCTTGTCCTGACTCGGTGCCCTTCCCTTTGTCCTGAGTGCTTGAGTCTACTCTCTCACTCGGCATTGAGACTCTCTCGAAACTCCTAGCATTGGACTCTTCTTGATTTGAGCCTCTAGAGCCTCTTTCCTTGAGCTATTCATCCACTCTAATAGCTTCTTCAAAGACCCTTGCCAGTGCATCTCGCTACAAGCTTGAGTTGCCGACCAAGGCTTTATAGAGCTCTTCACTTTATATTATGTTGATGAATACCATGGATACCGCCCTTTTGGCCAATCTCTCCCCCATGGAAATTCTCTTGAAGAGGCTCCTCACGTGGGTCACATAATCTCAAATATCCTCTCTCTCTTTCTGCTTGATGTTCATAAGTTCCACCAACAGGTTATCAAAGTATCCAAGTTCAGAAGATCTCTTAATGAAGAGATTTTTCAAGCCATTGAAATTAGTACGCTCCGTAGCATCTAGACTCATGTACCAGGTCCACCCTTGTTGCCTAAGCACAGTCCGAAGGCTTGGGAGTATTGAGTAGGATCAGTGAGGCCATTGGCCTCGCAAACCTGCTCAAACTGCTCCGCAAAGCCGTATGGGTCATCGGTTGCTTGGTATTTATCTAGCTGCTTTGCTACCATGGGGATTTTCGATTGGCTCCTAGAGCCTTGGTTGACTCCCAACCCTATTAGTAGCGATGTTGCCAGAGCTGGGCACTTTGTTCTACAGCCATGTTATCTAGCAGCTGCTTTTTCAAGAGCTCGCTCAACGTGAGGCCTCCTTCTAGCGCTCTCTCACTTTCTGATTGATATTGGCTTGCTAGGGCTAGCACTCTCTAGATTTCTCGCATTTCTAAACTCTGGTGTAAGTTCCTAGTTTGTTGATTCTAGTTGTACATAGCTACACCTTGTAGAGCTCTGCGGACCAGTTTTCTTTCCTCCTCTAGGTCTGCTATGATGTCCTCGACTAGTCTACCACTTTGTTCTAGCTGGGTTTGAGTGTCGTATTTGTACAGTAGCTATTAGACAATCTCAAGAAAGTCTCCTAGGTTAAGCTCCTCGTCACTTCTACTGTCATGTAGGAAATTTTGCCCCCCTTATTTTTCCTTTGTAAATACCTTTATGAATTAGGGCATACATGTGTAAAGAAACCCCAATTAGGGTTATCTAGGGATTAGCTAGGGCTTACCTATAAAAGGACAGCCAGCCAAATGTAGCATTATCTCTTGATCATTTGAAGACATCTTGTTCTAGGTAACTTTCTTTCTTGTATTCCATTTTTAGCTATGGCAGCTTGCCATGTTAATGAAGGTTAGTCTCTTTCCATTTTCAGTTTATCTTGTTGATTTCCTATTTCTTTATCCATGGTTGGACATGGAGCTAGGCTAGTTTAGGCTAGTTAGGTTATTTTCATTATATTGGTATCAGAGCCTTGCTTTGATCCAAGGCAGGCTTTAATTCCATCATTTTTATGATTATGACCTTGCTAGGGAGGTCATTGTTCATGTAAAATTTGGTTAAAACATGTACAATTTGATTACAATACGGTTTGGTTTGGTTAGAACCATGGATTTCTGTGTCTAGTTGACTGGGGGTGACTTGCACAGTAAATTGTGGTTAGAATTGAAGTAATTGTCATTAATCTTGGTCAAGAAGGCGGTTCTTGGCATGATCTTGGTCAAGATGGAGGTTCTTGGAATAATCCAGTGGATAATGGCGAACTCCAGCTAACTTTGTTAGGTCGTGGTCCATTTTGAGGCCTTTTTGGAGGTCTTTTGGCAAAAAGAAGGCTACAGGCATTTGGAAAAGGGTAAAACCTTCACTACTTTTTGGAACATACATGTTTCTTTCTCTCTCTTCAAGCTTCCATTGAAGCTCTTGTGCAAGAAATCTTCTTCCATTTCACTACCTTGGCTCCTCGCTTGACTCCAATGGTTTCCATAGTACCTTACGCTTGAATCTATAGCTTATAAGCTCTCTACGGAGCCCCATTTTAACCATGATTGATCTCATTTTTCTTCAGCAGTAAGGCAAGCTGATTCTACGTTGTTTGCATCTAAAGATCCCTTCTCCCTTCTATTAGGGTTTCTTCTCGGACAATAGGAATAGATCTCGGCCATGCTCTCTGCCAAGGCTTGCCTCTTTCCCAAGGTTTCTTGTACTAGTGAAAAATGGGCGATGCTGATGATGTGCAACCTCTTGTATATGATAATGGATTGGGTACAGTTAAGGTTAGTTTTGCGGGAGATGATGCACCTCAAGTAGTAATTTCCAAGCATTGTTGGTCGGACTTGACATACTGGTGTAATGGTTGGGATGGGGCAGAAAGATGCGTATGTTGGTGATGCCGGAGGTCGCACCTGCTGGCAACAAACTGGTAGGAGGAAAACCCGCTCGGCTAAGACCGAGTTTCTTCCAGGGCTTGGATCATCTATGTTTTGATAGCGGCTTGTGGTTGGGAATTCTCTATGGCCTCCGCCAGTTTGGACTCCTCGAGATCAACTTCCAACTTCAAGTCCTCCATCAGACTAGCACAGGGAGCACCTCCAACGTTGTGCCAGGCCGTAGTATAGGAATGCGAGCCCAGATTTAACCACTTGCTTTGTTTCAATCCGGCTAGTAATCTCTTGCGAGGAGGAAGACAAGTGCTCTGAGCTGCCAAGCAGCCTCGGCTGGCTCAGTCAAAGCGATAGAAGACAGTGGACAACAGCACTGTAAGCAACTGCCTCATCAGGCTCAATGCTCTTGCAGAGCTCTTTCCCATTGAAGAAATCCTGAAGCAATTGCTGCACTTTGGGAATCCTAGTAGAACCTCCTATCAAAACCACATCGTTGGGAGATTGGGAAGTATCTCAAAGGCCTCTGGAGCCACCGACAAGCCATGGAGCATCAACAAGTAGTCGACAGGCATTTCTGGAGTTTCTATGTTCCCTTTCCCTCTCTTCTCCTTCTTCTTGTTCTTGTTTGACTTCTTCTACTTCCTCTATGTTATCTTCTTCTTCTCTACGTTCCTCATTATCTCTGGAGCTCAAACAGAACTACCACAGCAGACTGGCTAGTGTGAGAGATGAGATCGTGAGGAAGGGGCAGGTTGGCATTTGATGATGCAATCTCAGAGCTGGATACTCTAGGGGAGCATACAAGGACAATATGCTGATTATGCAAATCTCGGAGCTCGATACTCTAGGGGAGCATGCAAGGACAATACGCTGATTATGCAACTTTTGTGGAACAACCTTACCTTGTGGACTTCTGACATGCAGGACTAAGTGGACGAACCATAGACATGAGGGCAAGGTGCTTACGGACGAGAAGCTGATGCCTGTGAGACTACAGGAGCACCATCTCATGGTCATTCCTGTTGGCCTCAACGGGAGCACACAATATTCTTACTAAGTCCTCGTCAATTCGTTTTCTTTTGACACTGTTGTTTGCATTTTCTTTAGAAGTCTCATTTGGTTTAGGGAGAAGCCTCATCAGTGTATCATGAAGGTGAGCATACTTCACGAAAGCAGTAGCAGCAAAAGCAAGAGAGCAAACATCACCGGATGTTTGCACCTAGTCAAGCATCTATTAGTGCAATACCTTGTGGTATAGCTATGGATGATCTAATTTCAAGCAGTTCCCTTTCGGATGCTGAGAGTGAAGAAGGAAAAAAACCAGAGAAAATCTGTTTTGCAGCTTCAGTTCTTTAAGCATGGACTGTTTCTGTGGATGATCGAATCTCAAACAAGCTGTAAGTGAGGCCAGAGCTAGGGATGAGCAGGCCGTTGTGGAGAAGGCCAATGCAGAGGCTCGGGAGAAGAAAAGGGCCAAGTATTATTGTCTTATTCTCCATCAATGTGCAGTAAAAGCCTCTACCCTTGCAATCCCTAGCAAAGGCTCAGTTGAGTGGAAGGCTTTAGCCTCTTCAACCCCTTCTGCCTTGACTCTTTCCTTTGGGACTTTCCTAGCAGAAACTTTCATGGCCTTGTTGGCCTCGGTGAATTGCCAGATGTTGCTACTGTGGTGAATGTTCAAGTCGGCTGGAAGGAGACATCGGAGGCTCATACTATGAAGGCATTTTTGAAGTGAAAGCAACTATTGGTGACACGCACCTGGGAGAAGAAGACTTGCAAAGAACAAGATTCACCAAAGTAGAAGAAGATTCACCAAAGTAGTAGGAGAAGATCCATTTATGCTACACCTACCTTCCTCTTCTGATGCACCACAACATGAGTGTAGTCTTGTGCAAAATGAATTGCAGCTTATGGTTGATAAATTGAAAGATACAGAAAAAGCTTGGTATATTTGGGAGTGGTCTTTGTGTCAACTTGTGGCAAGCTGTTTGAAACTTGGAGATGTCAAAAGAATGAAAGAACAACATTCAAAACAAAGCATTCCAGCACATTGATCCTTGGTTTAAAGGCTGTTGAACAATAGGTAGACTGTCTTCATTAGTAAAATATTCTACGTACTCTTGATGACTTCTTTCATAGTTAGACATCAAGGATTTGAATACCCTTAAGCACCTAAGAAGAAGCATATATTCATTCCACTTTATAGCAGCTGTTCGAAGAAGTACTTGAGGCAAATGCAGTGTGGATTTATGCAGCAGATTTCATGAACAATGTGTTTTGCTTTGGGGTACTTTTGCTTGTGAGTTACTGATGTGCTGGTTATGGGAATCATATATGACTTGGAATATGATTGGGGATCATGAAAGTATGATATGTTGACTTGGTTTATGACTTAGATGACTTGGATCCGTACAGCATATTGGTCATTTGTATACTTATGGAATGTTGAGCCATGTATATGACTTTGGATACTAGTGCAAATGTATGTATCTTGGCACATGAATGAATGGGCAAAGGTGTAATGCAGTGGGGTTGACAGGACATAAATATTCATTGGCATTTTTATGGACAATGGGTATCATTAGCAGTGAATCTTGACTTGGTTTCATATTGCCTATCTCTTTGGTTTTCACATAAGCAAGAATAGCTTCAATCTTGGATATTGCAGGGGCTATTCCGCCTGTTTCAACATTCTACAGCTCTCTCCTACTCACTGAAGTGACTTGATATTGGGTATTAGCTCAAATTGGATATGAACTACCAAAAACATTTGCAACATGGCATAAACAGGGTGCATTCCAAATAGGGACAGATCTGGAAAAATTGCTAAATAGCCTAGCTCCATGTCCAACCATGGATAAAGAAACAGGAAATCAATAAGATAAACTGAAAATGGAAAGAGACTAACCTTCATTAACATGGCAAGCTGCCATAGCTAAAAATGGAATACAAGAAAGAAAGTTACCTAGAACAAGATGTCTTCAAATGATCAAGAGATAATGCTACATTTGTCTGGCTATCCTTTTATAGGTAAGCCCTAGCTAATCCCTAGCTAACCCTAATTAGGGTTTCTTTACACATGTATGCCCTAATTCATAAAGGTATTTACAAAGGAAAAATAGGGGGGGCAAAATTTCATACATGACAAGAAGGATGGAAACATGTAAGAAGGTAGAGTAGAGGCTGCATAATCCATGATAAACTCCAAAAGCGGATCTTCAATAAATGGTCTTCATAGGATAGGAGTAACCTCAAACCCATATTTTGATTGCGTCAGGGCAATTTAATTCATCACAGAATTTCTATACAACAAGCTGTCTCCTGTTCCAAGACACATGAAATCATCCCAAAATCAACCTCTAGGATCAAAAGGATGTGATAAATCCCGTCCATAATCCATAGATGCATTCATATAAATCCCTGGATCATATGGGAATGAAAGATCATCAGCATTATCGTTAACACCTCCATAATGCAAGGTATCATCCCCATAATCATGAAGAAAGCCTAACGAATCATTATCATAATCAATAGGATGCTGAAAGTCATCATCTACATGAGCTGAGATTTATCAAATTCCCAGGTTTTCATTCTTAAGTCGTGTCAGATTTTGAAAATTGGACATCCGATTTACCAGTGTCCGATTTTGGGGATCGGAAAGAGTCGGGTCCAATTGTCACAATTGGACAAGTGTGTGTCTGATCGGACATCTCAAGTTGATCCGATTCTGGTGGTCTGATTTCCGTGCGTCCGATTTTGGGAGTCTGATCCTAGGAATCAGACGTCCAATGCAATCGTGTCTGGATTTAGAGTGTCCTGATCCAATTGTAGGATGTACGATTCTCGGAATTGGACAGGGTGGAGCTTCCGATCGGGGTATATCTAATTCTCGGAATTGGATGGGTGGAGTGTCCGATCGGACAAAGTAGTGTCTGGTTTCCTCTCGTCCGATTCTCAGAATCGAACGAAAGTAGTATGTCAGATTCTCGGGATCAGACAGGGTCGAGCATCCAATTGGATGGGTGTGTGTTAGATTGGAGTTGGTCTAATTTTCAGAATTGGACAGGTGTGGTCAATAGACCGGGTGGGTTTTTTCGAGTCCGATTTTGGGAATCGGACAGGTCTGTGAGTCTGATTTTGGGAATCAGATAGGTTGCTCGGTGTGTTCGAATCAATATTATTATGATTATTATATATATTTAAATATATAATAACTAATATACTTACATATACTTATAATTATGTGTATTAGTATCTCTAATATGTACAATAAGTAATAATAATAAGGATACATATGATATAATTATACATTAATTTAATAATATATTTATTAATTATAGCTATTTATATATTCATAAAAGTGCTTACATATTAATTATTAACTATTAACATGCTAATAATAAATATATCACTCTTATGTATATAATAATTAATAAATAGATTAATATATATATATGTATTATGCATTATGTATATACATTAATATATATCTTCAATATAGATTATTAATTAACGTATTATTATTTTAAATAATAATTATTTTGTATAATTATATTTCACATATTATTTGGATTAATGATTATTGTATTATATATATTATAGTTATTGATAACTTGATGTAGTTTATTATGCCTTAACTTATTAATTAGTAATATATCAATTAGTTATTAATAAAATATGTATAATGCGTGTGAGGATAATATGCATGCAAAGATAGGCTCAATGTGAATAGAAATAGTCATAAGGTTTCTTTGGAGATATAGCTTAGGTTTGATCCTATTTATGTTGGTCTTTCACTCCACATAGATCGGTGAGTGCCACATCTCTATATCTTAGCATTTTCGTGCATTCAAAATTGTATTAGTCTAAGTTGCCAAAGCTTTAGAAGCGCAAGTTATCTTTCTCATATTAACCTCCCATGAACATTCTTGCCACATGAAACATACTTTCAAACTGGTGCAAAGCTTCAGGAAAATACCAATGCAAAGCGCGAGGAGAATCTAGGCATAAATGGCCTAGTATTGTTTTTTATGTGAAACATATATAAATCTTCAAAGTCAAGTGTGGCTAAGGGTGTGAAGCACACTTTGTTTTCATAACACTGCGCGGTGCGCAAAGCGTGACCAAGGCATATAAATTTTGAAAGAAATCATTTTTTCAATTAAAAAATTTCGACAAAATTAGTAACACAAAACTAGTATATGATGCGCGTGGAAGCAAAGCAGGTCAAGGCAGGACTCCAATCTTCAAGCCTCCCCTTTCATTTATCGAGTGCCACGTTGCATCTCTGACAATGTTCTCAATCCCGACGATCACCTGTGAGAGGAGGGGAGCAGAGGGACGGAAAGGGGCAGCCAACATCACACTGGTTTTGGTTAACCGCTTATCGTCTATCACGGAAGCACCTTCCGGGCGCTCGATACACAGAGAGAGAGAGAGAGAGAGAGAGAGAGAGAGAGAGAGAGAAGGAGGAGGAGGAGGAGGAGGACAATGGCGGAATCAGCAACCGCCACACTGGTCTTGGTGAACCTAGCGTCTATCATGGAGAAAGCCGACGAAGCCTTGCTTCCGGGAGCTTATCGTGAGATTGGGCTTGCCCTGCATGCGTCGCCCTCTCTCCTCGGCTCGCTGACGCTCCTGCGCTCGTTAGTGCAAGCTGCCTGCTTCCCTATCGCTGCTTACGTCTCACATCACCACGACCGTGCCACCGTGATCGCCACCGGAGCTCTCCTATGGTCTTTTGCCACCGTCCTGGTTGGCATCTCCTCCAGCTTCCTTCAGGTTTCCCCCCATCGGTTAGTCTTTTTGCGACCAGTTGCTCGTTCATTCAATATTTTCCCTTCAAGTTCTAAAGCTAGTTTTCAACAATTCACCATAGTCCAGGAAGGCGATCCATTACGATTCAATCAACAAGCAATTCTATTGGAATGATATTATATGAAGTGGTAATATAAGAACGAGGAGGACAATCGGCACAAGAGTACTTCTTGGAAGTATGACAAGATGATCAATGAAAGATAAGGACGCCTCAAAACCTATCTTTAAAAGTGCCAGGATGAGGCTCACAATCAAGACAAGGTCGTATAGTACGTTATGGATAATGCTAGACAAGATAGTAATATACCTAGGCTATGGCAGCTTTTTGGCGATGTGCTGCCCACCAATTGCCTTGTACTCATGTCCATATACTCTAGTGCTCTTGCCTAGTTTAGTGAGGTAGGTTGGTTTCAAAATTCACACTCTTGTAGTTAGAATTCAGATTGTCTTCAGTTGCATCATCCAGTTGGTCGCTTTCCACGATCCTAAAGCTAGCTTCATTACTAGCACAAATGTGTTGTAGTGACTGGGAGGCACAAAGATCGAGACAGTTAGTGTTCGTTAGTAGTAGCGAGACAAAGAGTGAGAGAGAGTAGAGTAGAGAGTGTGCACGATTTTTTGGGTACAATGACGAGTGTACCTCTTTAGGTTTTTAGATAGATATATATGTGTAAGCACAAATGTTAAGGGTGTGTTTACAACCGAGCACATTAAAAGACACGAGGGCCTTTATTCCCAACAACTTGCCACCTAAAGGCAATGTGCCTTAAGAGGAGAAAAGAATCAGCTAAGTCTAGGTATGTACAAAGCTGAAATACATATATCTATCCAACTCCCATCATCTGTCGGCAATGAGCAAACCACTTTACTGGAAGACCCATTGTGAGAAGATTTGCAGGAATATCATCTGTATGTACTTTGACAAGCTCAATGCTCTTGTTGTCAAGTACATCTCTAATGAAGTGGTACTTCACCTGCATGTGCTTCGTCTTCGCATGAAAGACGGGATTCCGTGCTAGCATGATAGCACTCTGATTGTCACAATGGAGAACAGGTAGCTCTGTAATCTCAATGGCAGCAACATACTTTGCCTTTGTAGTAGATAATGCAACACACTTTTGTAGCCTGGAGATCCAAGAGACTGCTCCTCCTATGAAAGTAAACACATACTTAAAAGTGGACTTTTTGCAATCCGCATGACCAGCATAGTCTGCATCTGTAAAGCTAATGACAGATGCTTTCTGCTTTCCAAAGCAGATGCACAACTCCTTTGTGCCTTTGAGATATCTCATAATCTCTTTCTTTGCTTCCCAATGCTTTTTGCTAGGGTTTGCTATGTATCTGCTAACCACTCCCATTGCAAAGGCAATGTTAGGACGTGTAGCAACCATAGCATACATCAAACTGCCAACAGCTGAAGCATATGGATCTTGGCCATTTCAGCCTTCTCATCATCAGATGTAGGGCTGTCCTCTGCACTGAGTTTCACATGTGGAGGTAATCCTTTTGACCTATCTCTGAGTATTCGCATGCCAAGAATGTGATTTGCATTACCAAGATTCTTCATGTCAAAGTTGCCATGAAGACTTTGCTTCAGTGAGTCCAAGGCATGAGTATCCTTGTCAGTAATCAGCATATCATCTACATACAGAACCAAGATAACTAGACTGCCATCTGCTGCCTTCCTAGTGTACAAACAGTGATTCACTTGACTTCTATGGAAACCTTGAGACTGCATGAATGTATCAAACTTATGATACCATTCTCTTGGTGCTTGTTTCAGCCCATACAAACTCCTTTTGAGTTTACATACCATCTTCTCTTTCCCTTTTTCCACAAACCCTTTAGGCTGTTGCATATATATGTCTTCATGCAGATCACCATGTAAGAATGCAATCTTTATATCCATCTGTATGAGCTCCATATCTTCAGCTGCAACCAAGCCCAAAATAGTTCTCAATGTAGTCATTTTGACTACAGGAGAGAAGATCTTATCAAAGTCAATTCCATGTTCCTGCTTGTACCCCTTAGCAATCAATCTTGCTTTGTACTTTGGTGAGGAACCAGAAGCGACCTTCATCTTGTAAACCCATTTGCATGGAAGTGTTTTCTGCACTTTGGGCAATTGTGTCAAGTCCCAAGTGTCATTTTTCTCAAGAGATTCCATTTTTGACAACATGGCTTTATACCATTTCTTGTTGTCCTGTCCGTCCATTGCTTCCTTGAAGCAAGATGGTTCACCAGAGTCTGTCATCATGATATAATCAGCCACATTGTTTGCACCAGGAACAAATCTATCAGGTTGCCTAGTAGCCCTAAACGATCTCCTAACCCAATGATCATTGTTTGTTGGCTGTTCTTGTAAATTTCCATTTTCAGCATGCTGTCCTGGCATTTCAACCTGCAAATCAGTATTAACAGCTTGTTGTCTTGGTTGTTCCTACACATGGTCAATAGCTGGCTGATCATTTTCAACATTATTTTTTGCATTTACAGGTTCATTTAGAGCAGGTATTTGCTACTGTACAGCGGGCACATTTTGCTATCCAAAAGGTATTTCTTCCTGGAATACAACCCTACGGACCTCCTCAGTCTTTTCGGGCTGTTTATGCATGCGATCTTCTCGGAAGATAACATCATTGCTGCATACTACTTTTCTTTTTTCGAGATCCCACAATCTATACCCCATTTCACCCTCGTCACCATACCCTAGAAAAGTGCATTTACAGGACTTTGGCTCAAGTTTGTTGCGTTTTTCTTTAGGAATGTGCATAAAAGCCTCACAGCCAAATACTTCACTTTTAGGTGAGCATATGAAAGTTGCTTGCTCGACCACGCTTCTTGGGGAACTCCCCTCCCGCCCCTCCCCCCAAAAGACTTGTTTGATGACCGATTAATTAAGTGTACGACTGTCATAATAGCCTCTGCCCAAAAACCATGGGGTAATGCAGTATGAGACAGTATCGTACGGACATTATCTTGTATGGTCCGATTCATACGCTCTGCAACTGCATTTTGGGGTGGATTATGAGAGGGGCAGTGAGCTCCCTCTTGATCCCTTTGCTGTCACAAAATGCCTGAAAGGCCTTGGACACATATTCTCCACCATTGTCAGAGCGAATACACTTAAGTGTCTTATTAGTTTGATTTTCACCCAATGCCAATAAAATTTTAAACTTGTCAAGCGCTTTATTCTTGCTACGAATATGATAAATCCATACCTTCCGTGTAGCATCATCGACAAAGGTGACAAAATATTTCTTTCCCTCGAAAGATAATCTTGGCATCTAACATACATCTGAATGTAGGCCTTCCTTGAGAAGTAGAAGGTAAGTCTTGTAATTCCCTTAAGATGTCAGTTGTACCTTTGGCTAGTTCTTTCTGACCAGAAAGGATTCTCCTGTATACCTTGCATAATGACTGGACTTCTTGTTGCATTTGAGTAAATGCTTTGAGCATTTCTTCACCAACGTGTTGAGTGGTAGTGATTTCCGGTGTTAAGGACTGTAACATCTGGGATGCAGTTCTTGGTTGATGCATGCTTTCCAGCTTGTGTGGGATGAACATGTTTGCCTGATTTTTAGTTTCTCAAGCCAAAGTATCTCGTTTAGGTAAATCATAAGGGTTAGAGAAAAACTCTTTTTTTATTTTATCCTTATTTTTTTTGGTTTTGGAAGAAGATGTGTCAGTGTCTTAGTGTTTGATGATTTAGAAGAATCATACTTCTTTTGTTTTCCTTTTAAATCTTTTTGAAACCCATTTTTGGGGTAGGAATTGAAGGTTGAAGCCATAAATGTTTGTTTCTTATCTCTTGGAAAATAAGATTTGTGAGCATTTACTGGATGAAATCTCAATGGCATGATTGTATCATCATCCGAAACTTCTGTTGCATCAGAAACAGTATCTTCTGATGTGTCTTTTTCCTCGGGCTCTTCTTCCTCAGCTGTATATCGAGAATGGGAAGAACTAGATGTAGAAGCTCGTGATTCAGATAATTCCGTCTCACTAACAGAATCAGTGTTATACTCACTGTCATAAGAGTATTCAGTGTCTGAATAATTGTCATATGAATAACAGCTATCATAATCAATGTGATGTTGCATCATATTGACCTTGGCGGCATTTGCTTGCTTTTTTTTCTTTGGGCATTTGTTAGCCAGATGAGAAGGACTTCCACAAATGAAACATTTCAGTTCCTTTTTCTTTGACTCATTCATACGCTCTTGTTTGTAGTGTGCCTTTCCTTTTGAGTGTTTGTACGACTTTCTTGAATGCTTTGAGTATCTAGGCCTTGTGTCATCTTATTTGTTGAAAAATGATTTAGCATGAGCATAAGTTCTGTGATACCTGGAAGGATGACGATGTCTGTGATGCCGATGTTTGTACCTTGATACATTGTCACAGCTGTATTTGTCACAGCCAAAATCCATATCAAACTTATATGCCTGCTTACAGATAGATTGGGGAAACCTTTGATTCTAGGCAACAGGCCATCTAACTTCCTTGCCAGGGGAGCCGAGCTGGCGCTTCCAGTACCAAATGATGCAAGACTAGCCATCCCTAGGCTAGAGATGAACCCAACAGGCATACCCAGACCACCAGGACCCTACGTAACCCAACCACTGAGTGACGCTCCTGTTCACTATGTGGAAGAACCTAGTGAAAAAGAAAGCTACATGAACCCATACATCTCCTATGACGAGGAAGGCAATCCAGTCATGAAGGACAATCGACCGGTACCAGTGATGGCACTGGGCAGAGGAAGAGGTAGAGGCTTTGGAGGACCAAGCCAGGATCCAATCTCATGTTGGACTTGTGGTCATCCAGGCCATATCTCATCACGCTGCCCTCATGGTATTGTAATGAGCTCCTAAGCCTTCGTATAAAAGATCTCGCATATAGATTAAATATTCTTCGTACATTCGGGGGTCGCAAAGCTTTGACTTAAAGAATGCTTCACGAGCTTCTAAGACATCATCAAGCTTATTGCCGACTAACTCTCCTAGTAATAATTCAAAAAATATATGTACAAGGTCTGGATCGTGTGCAATGGTGACTTTTACCTGTGGATGAATGAATGTCCACCAATGTTTGATTTCACCCACAAAGCCATGTGTGATAGCATTTAGTATATCAATTCTGCTGGTTTGTGGTTTGTCGACTATCTTTTGGCCTGCATATGCATACATCATGTAAATTAGCAGTTTTATCTCTTCTGGTGTTTTCCTATCAATGGACCAGATAGGAAATGAGCTAACTTTCTCTGGGACCCCAACCTTCTTATAGAAGTTGTTATGGGATGTTTTAGATGTGGAGCCAGAAGTAGTAGCATTCAATGGGGTTGTTGGAATAACAGAAGAGTGATGTGCATTCATTTGTGCTCGGAGAATGCTGGTGGGAGATTTGGACATGTGAGGATTAATAGGTGTGAATTTTTCCTCAATCACACTATCACCATCTTCATCTGAAGATGTGAGGGTATAGGCTATTCTTTCCTCGAAATAAGCTTGATCCCGAGCATACCATGTAGGTGTTTCTACAGGTGGTAGATCTGGTGGGATTTGTTCTATACTCTCACCTAAATATCGAGAGTTGAGCATGTTATAGACATGTCTGGTAAGGTCTTAATTATCCTGCTCTTTAGGGTCTATACATATGGGCATGTTTTCAAGAACCAGATTTTCTTCTCTTACTCTTTTTATTTTTTCCAAGTCAAGATCAATGTCATCAAAAGCTAATTTATAGTCAGACTCTGACCAATCTGGGAACATGAATTCCAAATATTCTGACAGTTCTAATGCTGTTAATCCTGGCTGGATTGGCTTCTGCAACAGTGAGGGTTCTTTTGGGGTCTGTGACCACGATCCAGTGGGCTTACAATAGATGTCTTGGATTTGTTGCAAGATATCTTGTAGATTTTCATAGCATAGCAAATCACTTTCAAGAAGTATAGGTGTTCTAGGACTTTCAGTAGTAGTGGAGGTACCTTTGCCTGTAGGTATAATTTCTTTTTCTTTTCCTTTGCTGGAGATATGCATATTCAATAATGCACCAATTGCTGGAGAGGAAAAGTGTGATGTCCACCCTTTGTGTAGCCTCTTGTTAGAAAATGTGGACCAGTCTGTTGCCATACTTGGTGTGGGTACTACTACCGAAGAAACACTAGTAGCTGGCTTTACAATAGTACTTTTCTATATCTGTTGACATAAGACAAGCAATTGATCTGCAATGTGCTGGAGAGAGTCCATCTTGTCTATGAGTCCTGAAAGGGCCAAATGTGTCGAATTGGTTGCCTGTAATTCTGCTGTCCAAGAATTATCATTCTAAGGGCGTAGATAAGGGGCTGTCTTATAGTGATTCTCTTCATATTCAAAAGTCTGAATGACATTAAGGCTAGAGGATGAAGGTTGTTCAATAAGCTTCTTGCAATGTTGACAAACTCCATGTACCACTTGATCATGGGAGCAAGGTTGAGTGTGAAATTTGAGAAGGTTTGTTCTCTGTGAGGGGGAAACCTTGAGTTGTGGTTGTATCACGGCCTTTGGGTGTTCTTGAGGAGGATTTGGCAGTGACTGTTTTTGTGGGAGTAATAGTGTTTTTTCCTTTATATTATGAACTTTGATAATCTTAGGAGAAAGTAATTCCTTTTTCCTAATGGAACTAATATCAAGCTGCCATTCTGTAGGTAGCTCTATTTGTGACCAGTTTACATAGTCAGGTAAGAACCTTTGTGTGACCTCATCAGATTTCATAATGATGGTCTAGCCTTTATCAGTTGAAGAATTAACTTCTTCAATTACCCTTGATATAGCTAAGGACATATACCATTCTGTACTGGATAGCTAAATGTGTAGAGGATGCTGTCATTTGCAAACCTATGGTTCGAATATGTAGCATAAGAAGGCCTGAGAGAGAAGGATCATCTACGGCTATCACATAATTAGGTCTAAGTTCAAAAAATATTGGGCCATTTGACAAGGTGAGACTGCAACGCCTACAATCATATCTTGTAATTCTAAATAGCGAGTATCTAAGACTGCTGCCATGCAGGATGCATTTACTTCTTTTCGGAACATAGGGATGATTCCTATAGCAATATATCCTAGATGTAAGTAGGGATATTCTTTTTTATTTTGTTGCTTTTGGATTTTGGGATAAACTAAAGACAACAGATTAACATACTGATCTTTTGAGAGAGAGTCCCCAATAGTTAAAATACCTTGGTCTTCTATAAACATGGTAGATGCCTTGAACTTGAAGATTCCGTTTTCTCCATAAATTTGAGATGCACCAATCTCTGGCAAGATCCACTTTGAACTTGGTTGAGTCTCGTCAACAATGATGGTAGAGTTACCTAGCGACTTGTACCGCTCGGAGAGATGCTTGAATGCAGAGGAGAGCATTTCCAACTTGCTTGGAAGCCATTAAAGGGTTTATTGGATGTAAGAGGACGGAGATGCTTGAAACGGCAACACGGCAACACAAAGCCTCAATGCCTCACAATGAGCTATGCCTCGTAATGTCACTTACTACCTTACTTCACTCAAGTAGAGGAATGAAACTCGGCTCTGATACCAACTCACCAGAGTACACAGCGGAAGTAGCACAAAACAGACGAAAACACAGTACAGACGAGTGATGAGTATAGATGAGCGATGCAGGGTCAAGCCAGTATGCAGTGATGAAGATTAAGAGTCAAGGCGAAAACTGATTAGACTTGTAATTGCTTGAAACTTGCTCTCTGGATATGTATTCCTTGTTGTGTTATGTTACAATGAGTTACAATGAGAGCCTTATATAGGCAAACTGAGAGAGGCAAAAACTTTTTCCCGCGATAGCTTGGAGCGGGGGGAAATCTTATAAAGTTACATTGATGCCTTTAGGTGGGAACAAAGAAATAGGCTTTGCAAAAAGGAAAAGGAATATTGTACAACATGTCTGAGTGGCCTTGTCAGGGTGGTTTTCGGGAAAGTAAATCCGCCACAGTATTTTGGATTCCCGGCATATGCTCGAATGTGACATCCAAAGCATCAAATAATAATGACCACCGAAGTAACCTTTTGTTCTCTATTTCATTGGGTGCCTTTTTGGTTAAGTAGCCTGGTACATGTTTTAAATCAGTTCTGATGGTGAAAGGAACAAATTCCACAAAGAACCTAAAAGCTTTAATGGCTTTAATTATTGAAGTATATTTGCATGGGTACAATGTTGTAGGTTCTTGTTCTTCTTCACAAAGACAAGCTCCCCACCATGAGTCGGATGCATCCGTATATAGGATGAGCAAAGGACCAGAGAGCAATCTTAAAGGGGGAAGATTGCTAATTAGGCTTTTAATATGTTGTACAACCAAAGTATGAATGTGTTTTCACTGAAACTTATCTTTCCTTAATAGGGGATATAGGTCCTTTGTATATGTGGCAATGTTGAGTGCGGATGAATTTACCGAATTTAGGCAACCGAGAAATTGCTGTAATTGTTTTACTGAGGTTAGGGTATCTGGCATATCCACAAGTTTTTTCAAGACATGATCTTGAAGTCTAATTTGTCCCTGAGTTATTTCAATGCCAAGAAAATCAATTGAAGTTTGGAACATAAGGGATTTAGTAGATGATAGGACCATTTTAGCAGCTTCTACTGCAGTGGCATTCTGAGATAGATGATGAATAGTTTCTGAAAACACCAGAATATCATCTATATATGTTAAACAAAAAGAAAAATTGCCAAAAATCGGATCTGTCCACTCTTGAAATTTAGTGGGTGCAACCTTGATGCCAAAGGAAAAAACTGTCCATTGGTAGTGTCCGTGTGGGATACAAAAAGCTGTTTTATACATGTCCTTCTTTTTTAATGGTAGTTGCCAAAAGTCGGATTTAATGTTAAGCTTGCTAAAAACATTGGCCTTTTTAATTCTCTTGAGCAGTAGATTCTTCAGAGGGATAGGGTGACCATGGCCTATAAGATATTTGTTTAGAGGTTTGTAATTGATGACCTTTCTATTTTTGCCGTGTTTCTGCTCTGAATGCTTGTTGACATAAAATGCCTAACAAGCCCAAGGGGAAGTCGTAGGTTTAATCAACCCTTTTTTTAGTAATGACTGTATTTCCTCTTTACAAAGCATTAGATCTTCTTCTTTCATGCCTTGGTAAACAACTTTTGTTGGTATAGTATTTGGATGGATGGGTAGAGAAATAGCATATTTTTGTCTTTTTTCTTTATACGTCATGGGGTCCTCATGCATGAACTGCTGAAGTCTGTCCTTTATATTTTTGATTTGCTCTTCATGCTTCTTTATCTCTTGCTTTATCCAAAAATCTCTTGCAACTGTTTTGTCGTGTCCAGTGGTCGCATCGATTGAGTAGATTGTTCTACCAATCCGAGGGAGTAGAGGTAGCTTTGCCTTTTTGTTCTTATAGGTGATACCAAATTTATTTGACCAGGAAGTGTATGGAACAAGATGCTGTAGGATATCAGTACCAATCAAAAGGCCATACCTCATTTGTCTCATGAGCTGGATTTCAATGGGCACTTTGATTTTGTTAAAATGAAGATATGCCTGTGTAATATGAATAAGAGTAATCTTCTTATTATTTGAGAGCTCCACTATTATAGGTGTAGTGGCTTTTATGCATTTTTTGGAGAAAAGCTCGAAAGGGGCAATGGTGAGACTTGATCCTGTGTCAAGTAAAGCATCTACATTCAAAGAAAACTGTGGTATGTTCTTGACCTGAATACATACCCTGGGAATGGGTCCGCCAGTATCTAGGGCATTTACTTTGAATGTTCGTTCGTTGTGTAATCTGATTTGATTCATTGGAGTTGTAGGAGAAGGCCTTCCTTGAGAAGTAGAAGATAAGTCTTGTAATTCCCTTAAGATGTCAATTGTACCTTTGGCTAGTTCTTTTTGACTAGAAAGGATTCTCCTATATACCTTGTATAATGACCGGACTTCTTGTTGCATTTGAGTAAATGCTTTGAGCATTTCTTCACCGGCGTGTTGAGTGGCATTGGTTGTCAGTGTCAAGGACTGTAACAACTGGGATGCAGTTCTTGGTTGATGCATGCTTTCCAGCTTGTGTGGAATGAACATGTTTGCCTGATTCTTAGTTTCTGGAGTCAAAGTACCTGGTTTAGGCAAATCATAAGGGTTAGAGAAAAACTCTTTTCTTATTTTATTCTTATTCTTTTAGGTTTTGGAAAAGGATGTGTGAAGTGTTTGATGATGTAAAGGAATCATGCTTATTTTGTTTTCCTTTTAAATCTTTTTGAAACCCATTTTTGGGATAGAAACTGAAGGTTGAAGCCAGAAATTTTTATTTTTTATCTCCTGGAAAATAAGATTTGTGAGCATTTACTGGATGAAATCTGGATGGCATGATTGTATTATCATCTGAAACTTCTGTTGCATCAGAAACAATATCTTCTGATGTGTCTTCTTTCTCGGGCTCTTCTTCCTCAGCTATATGCCAAGAATGGGAAGAACTAGATGTAGAAGCTTTTGATTCAGATGATTCTGTCGCAGTAACAGAATCAATGTCGTACTCACTGTCATAAGAGTATTCAGTATTTGAATAACTGTCATATGAATAACAACTATCATAATCAATGCGATGTTGCATCATATTAACCTTGGGGGCATTTGCTTGCTCTTTCTTCTTTGGGCATTTATTCGCCAGATGAGAAGGATTTCCACAAATGAAATATTTCAAGTTTTTTTTTCTGACTCATTCATATGCTCTTGTTTGTAGTGTGCTTTTCCTTTTGAGTGTTTGTATGACTTTCTTGAATGCTTTGAGTATCTAGGCCTTGTGTCATCTTGTTTGTTGAAAAAGGATTTAGCATGAGCATAAATTCTGTGATACCTAGAAGGATAGCGATGTCTGTGATGCCAATGTTTGTACCTTGATACATTGTCACAACTGCATTTGTCACAGCCAAAATCCATATCAAACTTATATGCCTGCTTGCAGATGGATTAGGGAAACCTTTGATTCAACTGAGTCATTTTCTGGTAGTGACAAACTTCTTTTACTGTTTGTTCGATGGTTTGGATGATCTGTGCCACGCTCTTTGTAAAGTCTCTGTTTTTTGCTTTCATTTTCTGTTTGCAATAAATTGGAATGGGCTCTGGGAAGGAGCAAACAAGGTGTTCCTTCATGGTATTGTCGTGAGCTCCTAAGCCTTCGTACAAAAGATCTCGCATATAGATTAAATATTCTTTGTACATGCGGGGGTCGCAAAGCTTTGACTTAAAGAATGCTTCACGAGCTTCTAAGACATCATCAAGCTTATTGCCGACTAACTCTCCTAGTAATAATTCAAAAAATATCTGTACAGGGTCTGGATCGTGCGTAATGGCGTTTACTTGTGGATGAATGGATGCCCACCAATGCTTGATTCCATCCACAAAGCCATTGTAATAGCATTTAGTATATTAATTCTGCTGGTTTGTGGTTTGTCGACTATCTTTTGGTCTGCATATGCATACATAATGTAAATTAGGAGTTTTATCTCTTTTGGTGTTTTTCCATCAATGGACCAGATAGGAAATGAGCCAACTTTCTCTGGGATGCTAATCTTCTTATAGAAGTTGTTATGGGATGTTTTAGATGTGGAGCCAGAAGTAGTAGCATTCAATGGGACTGTTGGAATAACAGAAGAGTGATGTGCATTCATCTGTGCTGGGAGAATGTTGGTGGGAGATTTGGACCTGTGAGGATTAATAGGTGTGAATCATAGGAAAACATCCCATAACAACTTCTATAAGAAGATTGGCGTCTCAGAGAAAGTTGGCTCATTTTCTTTCTGGTCCATTGATGGGAAAACACTAGAAGAGATAAAACTGCTAATTTACATGATGTATGCATATGCAGGCCAAAAGATAGTCGACAAACCACAACCCAACATAATTGATATACTAAATGCTATCACACATGGCTTTGTGAGTGGAATCAAGCATTGGTGGACATCCATGTATCCACAGGTAAAAGTCGCCATTGCATAGGATCTATAGACCCTGCACGGATATTTTTTGAATTATTACTAGGAGAGTTAGTTGGCAATAAGCTTGATGATGTCTTAGAAGCTCGTGAAGCATTCTTTAAGTCAAAGCTTTGGGACCCCCGTATGTACAAAGAATATTTGATCTATATGTGAGATCTTTTGTACGAAGGCTTAGGAGCTCATGATAATGCCATGAAGAAACACCTTGTTTGCTCCTTCCCAGAGTCCATTCCATTTTATTGCAAACAGAAAATGAAAGCACAAAATAGAGACTTTACAGACAGGGTGGGACGGATCATTCAAACCATCGAACAAACAGTAAAAGAAGTTTGTCACCACCAGAAAATGACTCAGTTGAATCAAAGGTTTCCCTAATCCATCTGCAAGCAGGCATGTAAGTTTAATATGGATTTTGGCTGTGACAAATGCAATTGTGACAATGTATCAAGGTAGAAATATCGGCATCACAGACATCGCCATCCTTCCAGGTATCACAGAACTTATGCTCATGCTAAATCGTTTTTCAACAAACAAGATGATACAAGGCCGAGATACTCAAAGCATTCAAGAAAGTTATACAAACACTCAAAAGGAAAGACAATATATAAACAAGAGCATATGAATGAGTAAAAAAAGAAAGGAACTTGAAATGTTTCATTTGTGGAAGTCCTCATCTGGCTAACAAATGCCCAAAGAAGAAAGAGCAAGCAAATGTCGCCAATGTCAATATGATGCAATATCAGATTCATTATGATAGCTGTTATTCATATGACAGTTATTCAGACACTGAATACTCTTATGACAGTGAGTACGACATTGATTCTGTTACTGAGACAGAATCATGTGAATCAGAAGCTTCTACATCTAGTTCTTCCCATTCTTGGCATACAGCTGAGGAAGAAGAGCCCGAGGAAAAAGACACATCAGAAGATACTGTTTTTGATGCAACAGAAGTTTCGGATGATGATACAATCATGCCATCCAAATTTCATCCAGTAAATGCTCACAAATCTTATTTCCCAGGAGATAAGAAACAAAAATTTATGGCTTCAGCCCCTTCAGTTCCTACCCCAAAAATGGGTTTCAAAAATATTTAAAAGGAAAACAAAAGAAGTGTGATTCCTCTGAATCATCAGACACTTCCGACACTGATACATCCTCTTCCAAAACCAAAAAGAATAAGGATAAAATAAGAAAAGAGTTTTTCTCTAACCCTTATGATTTGCCTAAACCAGGTACTTTGACTCCAGAAACTAAGAATCAGGCAAACATGTTCATTCCACACAAGCTGGAAAGCATGCATCAACCAAGAACTTCATCCCAGTTGTTACAGTCCTTGACACTGATAACCAATGCCACTCAGCACGTCGGTGAAGAAATGCTCAAAGCATTTACTCAAATGCAACAAGAAGTCCGGTCATTATGCAAGGTATACAAGAGAATCCTTTCTAGTCAGAAAGAACTAGCCAAAGGTACAATTGACATCTTAAGGGAATTACAAGACTTACCTTCTACTTCTCAAGGAAGGCCTTCTCCTACAACTCCAATGAATCAAATCAGATTACACAACGAACGAACATTCAAAGTAAATGCCCTAGATACTGGCGGACCCATTCCCAGGGTATGTATTCAGGTCAAGAACATGCCACAGTTTTCTTTGAATGTAGATGCTTTAGTTGACACAGGATCAAGTCTCACCATTGCATAAAAGCCACTACACCTATTATAGTGGAGCTCTCAAATAATAAGAAGATTACTCTTATTCATGTTACACAGACATATCTTCATTTTGACAAAATTAAAGTGCCCATTGAAATCCAGCTCATGAGGCAAATGAGGTATGGCCTTTTGATTGGTACTGATATCCTACAGCATCTTGTTCCATACACTTTCTGGTCAAATAAATTTGGTATCACCTATAAGAACAAAAAGGTAGAGCTATCTCTACTCCCTCGGATTGGTAGAATAATCTACTCAATCGCTGCGACCACTGGACAGGACAAAACAATTGTAAGAGATTTTTGGATAAAGCAAGAGATAAAGAAGCATGAAGAGCAAATAAAAAATATAAAGGACAGACTTCAGCAGTTCATGCATGAGGACCCCATAAGGTATAAAGAAAAAAGATAAAAATATGCTATTTCTCTACCCATCCATCCAAATGCTATACCAACAAAAGCTGTTCACCAAGGCATGAAAGAAGAAGATCTAATGCTTTGTAAAGAGGAAATACAGTCCTTACTAAAAAAAAGGGTTGATTGAACCTACAACTTTCCCTTGGGCTTGTCAGGCATTTTATGTCAACAAGCATTCGGAGCAGAAACGCTACAAAAAGAGGATGGTCATCAATTACAAACCTCTAAACAAATATCTTATAGGCCATGGTCACCCTATCCCTCTGAAGGATCTACTGCTCAAGAGAATTAAAAATGCCAATGTTTTTAGCAAGTTTGATCTTAAATCCGGCTTTTAGCAACTACCATTAAAAGAGGAAGACAGGTATAAACAGCTTTTTGTATCCCACACGGACACTACCAATGGACAGTTTTTTCCTTTGGTATCAAGGTTGCACCCACTAAATTTTAAGAGTGGACAGATGCGATTTTTGGCAAATTTTCTTTTTGTTTAACATATATAGATGATATTTTGGTGTTTTCAGAAACTATTCAAGATCACCTACATCATCTAACTCAGGTTGCCACTGTAGTAGAAGCTGCTGAAATGGTCCTATCACCTACTAAATCCCTTATGCTCCAAACTTCAATTGATGTTCTTGGCATTGAAATAACTCAGGGACAAATCAAACTTCAAGATCATGTCTTGAAAAAACTTGTGGATATACCAGATATCCTAACCTCAGTAAAATAATTATAGCAATTTCTCGGTTGCCTAAATTCGGTAAATTCATCCGCACCCAACATTGCCACATATACAAAGGATCTATATCCCCTATTAAGGAAAGATAAGTTTCAGAGGGAACACATTCATACTTTGGTTGTATAACATATTAAAAGTCTAGTTAGCAATCTTCCCCCTTTAAGATTGCCCTCTGGTCATCCGCTTATCCTATATACGAATGCATCCGACTCAAGGTGGGGAGCTTGTCTTTGTGAAGAAAAACAAGAACCTACAACACTGTACCCATGTAGATATGCTTCCGGGATCTTCTCACCTATCAGAAGAACTATCATTCTTACCAAAGAGAAATCCTTGCAATTATTAAAGCCATTAAAGCTTTTAGGTTCTTTGTGGAATTTGTTCCTTTCACCATCAGAACTGATTTAAAACATGTACCAGGCTACTTAACCAAAAAGGCACCCAATGAAATATGGAACAAAAGGTTACTTCGGTGGTCATTATTCTTTGATGCTCTGGATGTCACATTTGAGCATGTGCCAGAAATCCAAAATACTGTGGTGGATTTACTTTTACAAAAACCACCCTGATAAGGCCACTCAGACATGTTGTACAATATTCCTTTTCCTTTTTGCAAAGCCTATTTCTTTGTTTCCGCCTTAAGGCATCAATGTAACTTTATAAGATTCCCCCCGCTCAAAGCTTTCGCGGGAAAAAGTTTTTGCCCCTCTGAGTTTGCCTATATAAGGCTCTCATTGTAACTCATTGTAACATAACACAACAATGAATATATATCTGGAGAGCAAGTTTCAAGCAATACCAAGTCTTCTCAGTGTAAATACTAACTCTAGAGGAGAAGATTTCAGCGAAAGAGACTTATGAGACGTCTGTGCATGTTTACCATAAACACAATGATCACAATGCTCAAAATCAGCATAACGAAGACAAGGCAAGTAACCCAAATGAGAAAGCACTTTCATTCCAGTTTGACTATGTGTCCCAACCGGCCATGCGCAAAGAAACACTTGGCGGCTGGGTCACGGCAACAATATGATCACTCACACTAGATACATGGAGAGGATACAAGGTATCACTTTTACAGCCCTTGGCAATCACTCTAGATCCCTTACAAGTCTTCTATTTTTCATCACCAAAGGTGGTAGGTATGAAATTCTTCATCATCTAGTTGCCTTGTGCTAATCAAGCTCTTCTCGAGTTGACATACATGCCGTACATGGTGAAATGTGAAGAGAGAGCCATGCTGAAATTGCAACTGCACACTGCCAATACCTGCAATGTCACATGCATAGTTGTCCCCAAGATGGACAACACCATGTCGACCCCTTGTATAGGCAGAGAACCACTCATGATGAGGGGTGATATGAAAGGAAGCACCTGAATTGAGAATCCAGGTATGCATGTCATCATGTGTATCTGCAACTAAAGCATGTGCACCAAAGTGTGAAGAGACAAAGAGTACCTCATTCCCAACACTGCTCTTCTTAGGTTGACCCTCTTTCTTCTCTTCCTTGCTATCATCTGTCTTCTTGTCCTTTCCTTTCTCTTTCTTCCATTTGTAGTAGTCACGTTTAAAGTGACCCTTCTTGCCACAATGATAGCATTCAACATCTTTGCCACGTGATTTACTGCGTCCCTTGCTATCAAATTTGCTTTTCCGCTGTGATCCGCCCCTAGTATGCAAAGCACTAGAAGACTTACTGGATGCATTGTTCTGCCGATTTATTTCTTCCATGAGTAGAGCATTCTCTACATCAGCATACAAAAGAATCGCATTAGAATTGCTCATAGCAGTCCTGAATATATCCCAACTCTCTGGAAGAGTGCAAAGCAAGAACGTAGCCTTAAATTCTTCATCAATCAAGAACTTCAAGGCAACCAGCTGGCTGAAAATGGAGTTAAACTCACTCAAGTGAGTAGACATTGTTGTACCCTCTTTCATACGCAAATCCATAAGCTTTTTCAGCCAATACACTTTACTTGTGGCACTCTTTTGTGCATACAGTTCTTCCAGTCGTCCATATAGCATGTGCAGAATCCAAACCTTCAATGTTGAACAACAAGGCATTAGAAATCGATAGCTCGATAGTTGAGCGTGCAAGCTCATTTAACTCATCCCAATCTTCCAATTCCATGTTTGCGAGCTTTGCCCCTTTGGTTTTAATCGGCTTCACTTGCTTCTTTTGCAAAAGGATATTGTAGCATTGTTTTGGCCAGACTGCAAAGTTATGTGCTCCTTCAAGCTTCTTTATGTGCATGAGATTACTGCTGTCACTGCTGCCAGCCATGATTTTCAGCCCAAATGTGACAAAAAATTCAGCAAATGCAGGCCCAAACTGTCACACAAGTGACCAAGGTACAAACAAGTACGAACTAGCAATAAATGACCACGTAGAAGCAGAGATTTCAGATTTGTAATGAAATTTTCAGAAGCACCAAACCATGTGCTACAACATTCCATAACTGATTACAGCTGTTCCAAGGGCAAATGTATCGCATTACATGAGAAGTCCCAAATTTTAGCTGCAATTTCTGTTGTACATGTACCCACGGGCATGAAATTTGACATGCACGGTCAAAAGCCCCAAAATTTTTGTTCTCAAAGCATCAACCGCACATTTGCATTGTCTCTGACATGTATAGAACATGCCATTTTTGCCAAAATAGAGCAATTTCGGCAAAACCCCCAAAATTTTCTAAGTACTAGATGCCCAAATTGCATGGAATTAAGCCTGCATGTACATAAAATGACTAAATGGCACACAAATTTTGCCCAAACAGCAAAAGCCCCAAATTGCACGAGGTCCAATGTACATCAATGTCGAGAAATTGGGTACATTTCAGCCGCATGTATATGAAAAGGCCCAAATTTCGGAGACAAAATGTCACAAATTCCTGCAATTTCTAAGACAAATTGTCTTGTCCTGCATCACAATCCCCAAATCTGGGAAAAGCCCCAAATTTTCAGGCCAAGATTGGTTGTGTCTCCACGCGTTAAACCCTGTCAGAGGGAAAAAAGGGATAAAAGAGATTTAAAAAAAAACCTGAAAGATGTGACCCCGGGGGGGGGGGGGGGGTCCCGTTGGCCCTGTGCAGGTCGCCGGCTGGTCGTTGTCCGCGACTGGTCGCGCCGTCAGTGCCCCCCTGGTCGCCCCATTTGACGCGTTCGTCGCAGCACTGTTGCCCGCCATGCATGCCACGTAGTCTTGTTGCCCACCGTATCCTGTCCGACTGGCAACACATCAGCTGCCTGACGCATCGCGCAGCTACACGTTGCTTGCCGCCTGTGAGCTATCACCCATTGGACACACTTGCTTGTCGACTGGTCCCGTTAGGCATGCTGCGTTTGCTTGCAGGCCGTTAAATTTTCCGATTGCTGCCCGCTAGCGACTCCTGCTCGCACTTGACCGCATGCAACCTTGCAACACTTCCTCCTCACCAGTGACACCTCTCCTGCACTTGCTGAATGCTGACGATTGGTGCCAACTCTAGAAAGCGTGCACCACGTGTGAGGCCTGATACGAGTTTGTAGTGACCGGGAGGCACGAAGATCGAGATAGTCGGTGTTCGTTAGCAGCAATGAGACAGAGAGTGAGAGAGAGCAGAGTAGAGAGTGTGCATGATTTTTTTGGTACAATGACGAGTGTACCTCTTTAGGTTTTTAGATAGATATATATGTGTAAGTACACGTGCTAAGGGTGTGTTCACACCCGAGCACATTAAAAGGCACAAGGGCCTTTATTGCCAACATGTGTTTTATGGCTACCAAGATGCAAGTTGAGAGAGTTGGCAAAACAACCCCACATGATCCAAATTTTCCTTCAACTTGGGAAACCAAATATTTCAAATTGGATTTAATACCTGAAATAGTTGACCAACTTAGATGATCTACAATCAACTCTCATAAGGAGTGCATCTTCTTGTGCACCATATGTTACGTGATTGCATATTTTGAGTTTCAAAAATTTGACTCTCTCTCTAGACAAAGCTCAAAGTTTCCAGTAATATCTCATTCTATCTAAAGGACAATCCACCAAGGCATTATAGGACTTGCAATTGTTTAGAAAAAATTGTAGAGAACGTGATTCTCAGCGTTAATAGTGCAAGGCAACAACTGTTTTCTGTTTCACCATGGGAACGCAAGGTATTAGGATTTCTTGCCCAATGAAAGTCAGTGTGACCCTGCAAAATCAAACCTTTACCAAAATGTAAGCCATAAGAATAGATACACTTAACATATCTTAACACACGGAAACGTGCAATCCGATATGAATCAACTATAAGAGCTTTTCCACCACAGAGCATTAAGTATGCTTATTAGAAGGCCATGAGGATCCTTAGATAGCTTCACGGTGGGATTTGATGGTGTGGCTATGGGCCGTGTCCAATTGGTGCTATACTGATCCATTAACTGAAGGGCATATTTCTATTGGGATATAAAGATCCCATCCCCATCATGACAAACTTCATGTGTAAGAAGTAAGATAGCCGACCAAGGTCAGTCATTTCATGTGTAAGAAGTAAGATAGCCGACCAAGGTCAGTCATTTCAAAGGTAGTGCAGAGTTTAGCCTTTATATCTGCTGTAGTACTAGAATTTGTGTGAGTGATTAAACAATTATCAATATATATGAGAATGTAGCTGACCCTTTGCCAAGTAGTTTTGATGTATAAGTTTGGGTCATAGAGGTAGAATGGTATCCATGAGAATTGAGAAACTCATCCATTCTATGGAACTAGGAACACAGTGCTTGCTTTAGCCATAGAGGGCTTTCTACAAATGAAAGACCTTATCTTTGTGGTCAAGAATAGTAAACCCGGGAGGCTACTTCACATAAACTTCGTCCTTCAAATAATCATTTAGAAAGGCGCTTTTGACATCCATCTGATAGATAGACCATCCATGATGAACAGGCAACTAACAAATGGAATGAAGTTAATCACGTTGTAGGTGCAAAGGTTTCTTTATAATCAATGCCTTTCTTGTGTTGAGATCCTTGTACTACAGGGCGAGTCTTGTATTTATCCAAATTTCAATTAGCTTTCAATCTAGGATGAAAGATCCATTTTGTCCCAATGACCTTCTTGTGGCTTGGACAATCTGCCAAGGGTCAGATTCCGTTCCTGTCAATGCTCTAAAGCTCCTTTTACATGGCCTCTTGCCATTGGGGATGCTCTAGATTCTCTTGCCAACTGGTTGGCTTAGAGTTGTTAGCTTGTATTTATTCATGGTTCCATTGTCTTATCCTGGTTGTGAGCTTCATTAGTTTGACGGAGATAGAGGAGCTCTGATTGTATTTCAGCCCTTTCTTTGAGTGCGTTTCAGTTTTCAGCCTGTTTTAGCGTGTTCACACCGGTTGAGTATTACTTCCAGCTCAATCCATTTTGTTCAGTGACTTGAGGTTGTGTTCACACTATCCACACCAGGGTGACCAGCATTTCCTTAGGCAAATTATCGCTACATGCAGGTTGACCAAATTTTTCCATCATCATGATGTACTTGGCCAATTTTCAGCCTCTCTAGCTATTTATAGCTAGCCTTAGTTATTAGTAGATGTATTGTCTTGTTGGTTTCAGCACTCTCTGTCATCGGGTGGTATTCCTCCACCATCCAATGCTTTTCTCTGTCATTAGCCCAATCCTTTAGATGATCTCTGATCAAAGGCCAAGGTTTCTCAGAGAGTACCTAGCTCTGATACCATGTGAAGAAATATCAAAGGCCAAGGTTTCTCAGAGAGTACCTAGCTCTGATGCCTTGTGAAGGAATGCTCTAAACACAAAACACAAAAACAATCGTACGACAAAGCACAAACTGATAAACACAGAGCACAGTTAGGGTTAGGGTAACAAAGACAGTGAATGTAATGAATAATGAAGTGAATGACTATTGAATATACAGGGCTCATGTAGCAAACACACTATGCAGTGAATATTGAACCTCGAACTTTTGTATCTCTAAAATCAAGGTGGAGGTTATGAGTTTGAGATTATGTCGTACTCCAAACAGATCCCAAAACGTAGTAACGCAGCCTCTCTGTGTCGAACAACAACAAATGCAGCTAGAGAGGTTGGATCTAATGTAGACATGCAGTAGGAGAGAGAATATGTAGCAAACACAAATTGCAAAGGAGAGGGAAAACCTGGTGATTGTGCAAAATAGGCAAATGCAAGCTGATTGATGTTGGGTGATAGGTGGAAATTGATGGTGACAATGTAGATGTTGATGACATGTTGATGATGACTGCTGGAGGAGAGAGATTGATTGCAGACGCAAGCAGGATGATGATGGTGATAGCTCCTACTGAGGGTGATTGGATGCAGATGATCGCGATAGTGTGTGAAGACCCTAATAGCAGCAAATGCAAGCTTCTTGATGATGGTGATAGCTCTAGGAGGTAGATGACAAGTGGAAGAGGCTGAAATCAGGCGTCGGATTGATGTAGACTGTGGTGGGAAGCTTTGACCACGATGTCCTCCATGAACGGGGTGTTAGCAAGCAAAGATATAGCTCCCTGAAACGTGCAAAAACGAGATTGAGGGAGAGTGGTGGGCTGCATGCCTATTTATAGAAAGTTTGGGTCAGCCAAATTAAGGTTTTGCATGTAGGACAGAGCAATTGTCTAGGATGGTATTTCTTTTTAAAATAATAAGGTTTCTTCTTTAATCAAGGGCGTTTTGGGGCTGTTTAAGCAGGCTAATGTATTTTTAGCTCAACACAGTCTTCATCCTTTTGTGCAGGTTTCTTACTCTACTGTACAGATTTCAGCCATTAGCCACCTATCGTTGGCTGTCTAGTCATCATCGACTGCAGCGCATCACTATCCAACCCTAGGGGGCCTGTTTCTAGCCATTGCTGTGTTGTTTGGAGGTCTCTATGTGTTGTGACATCATATCACCTGATCAGTCTACGTTTTCAGCATTTGGTGCTAGGCGACAGGTTGCTACTATCTCTCTCACCAGGCGACTGGTGCAGTACCTGTGTTTGTGTTGTCTAATAGGCCGCCTACATCGGCAAACACCTCACTTGTCGTCGTCTGACAATTCTTTGCTTTGGGTGACTAGTTTTCAGCCTTCTTTGGTGGTACACTGTTGTGTTTACCAGATTTCAGCCTCCGACTGCTATATGTTTTGGTGACCAACCTAGCACCCTTCATTATTTAGCACTCTCTCATCTCCGGCTGGTGGTTATAGCACTTGGGATCTATCTTTGGTGGACGTCACACTATGACACTCTACTACTATGCCCTTGAGTATGCTTATGTATACTCTTTTAGTTTAGGGTTTGAGTTTTACACGTGTGTGTCTCTACCCTTGAGTATTCTGTACACTCTTTTAGTTTAGGTTTTGAGTTTTACACTTCTATGTCTGTATTGTTGTGTGTCTGTTGTGGTCGTACACTCTGTGTTTCCTCAGTGCAAACCCTAGTAGTGACTCCACAGTTTTCTTCACAGCCAGTGGGTGACTCCGGCTCTTACTAAAACTATTACTATAGGTTCATAAGGGGGCAATAAGTGTTAGCAAATTAGTCAATTCATGGGTGAGTTTGTGCATGTGGTACAACAAGCTGGGCACTAGAGATATTTTAGGCATTTTATTTGCCAGCATTTATTGTGATGATTTGGCATTATTTGTAGCCAGTCGGTCAGCATTAAATGCTGGCCGACCAGTCATATTTTATGGCATTTATTTGGCCTATATATTCTCAGGCTCCCTCCACATTCATTCATCACCTGACAGCTCTTGGGGAGAGGGAGCAAGTGCCAGTGCCCCCCAATCGGGGACTCACATTGCATCTGTACTGTCTCATGTCTTGGTATATGGATTCCATTTCATGAGCATCTCTTTTCTTGTGAGTTCTCTTGCAGTGGTTCTCTTTTCTCTTTTCTCTCTCTCTTGTGTTCAATAGTCTATTGCAGTAGTTTCTTATGCTTCCATCACTGCATCTACTTCTGACAATAAGGAGGACAATACGAATGCCAAGAAAAAGGAGCAAGATGACAAGAAGGATGTGAAGAAGTCAAAGCTGAGGTGCCCACATTGTTGGAAAACCACTTATCCCAAAGAGAAGTATTGGCAGATATCCTTCGTTTAAAGCCAAACACCAAGGATGGTGCTTATCTGTTCATGGTTTGACACAACTTAGGATTCAAGTGGTCTTCACCTAAGATGTAGTCACTATTGAAGAATCCTCTATGGTTGTTGTGCTTTGGATAGGTACTTAGGAGGGTGGGCTCTATAAGCTCACTACCTTGTAGCACATCTTCACACGGGCTTTGGCTAATTTGGCATGCCCATTTTGGGCACATGAATTTTGATTCCATTTGACAAGCATCTTGGAAGAAGTTGGTGGAGGGGCTTTTAGAGTTCCCCCCATCACAACCTTATGCCCTAGTTGCATTCGGGGCAAGCAACATCGGTAGCCTCATTTGAAGGCAGCCTCTGCTAGCAGTCATGTTTGTCGTGCCTTGTCATCTCTTGCGTGTGAGCCTCAGTTTGACTTAGACGAGGAATGTTGGAGCTCTGACAGGTCTGCCATGTGTTTTGATGGGGGAGGCTACTCATTCTAAAGTGGCTGTTTTGGTGCATTTCTTTTGTTTGTCGGGTTTCGATGTGTTTTCCATGGGTAGTTTCTGCATTTCCTAGGCTGTCCACACTTGTCGGACATTGTCCCTACCAGTTGGATTTTTTTGTGGCCACTTGTCATTTTTTTTTTGGCATTTTTCTAGTGCGACCAGCATTAAATGCTGGTCGGCCAGCATTTTTGACATTTATTGCAGCAGGTCGGCGAGTTTAGGGAATTTATGGCTATTTATAGCCTGCCCATCCCAAACTTGGAAGATCATCTCATTTAGTTTTCTTCCTCTCTAGCAGGTGCACACTCCGTCATCTTTCTTCGTCTTTGGTGTTGCCATCATCCTTAGCCTGATTTGGTGCACTCACTGATGGTGTGGGCTACATGTAGGGATTGATCAGTCCTTCTGTATTCGGCATTTGTTCCTTGTTTAGTGCAAGTTTCTTTTCTTCTTCTCTTGCAAATTGTCTCTCTCTCTCTTCCTTTCTGTCCGAGTTTCTTCTTCCGTTATGCTCTCTCACATGGTATCAAAGCATGGTATCATTGTTTGAGGGAGACACAGAGTACTTGATTCTTCGAATGGAGGCCATCCTTGCTGCAAATGCAACCTTTTGCGGAGTATTTGTCTAGAGGTGATATCATCTGGCATCTAGGTGTCAGTTTTTTGTGCCAGGCGTCCTCCTTCTACCACCAGTTGATTGTCCTAGTGTGGAGGTGACCTATAGTGCCAGCTGACAATGTCTCGTCAGCATTTTACTGAAAATGGAGGCTTCTGCATGCAGGCGATAGTTCCCTTGGCCTGGCAACTGCTTCTACCATTAGGCAATTTGATCTTCTACAGCGTTTTGTGTTTCTTACAGCTATTTCTTGGCAGACGACAGCTTACTTTCCTCGGGCGGACCTTCTACATTGAGATCTCTGCATCCTGTAGCTGATTCCTCCTATTTTGGGGTTGTCCATAGCCAAATACAATTTTTTGTGGGAGTTTGCAGGTATATACGAAGATGTCTTATCATCAGTTCTTTGCAGACTTAAAGGAGGCTCTCTCTGTTCCTTCCTCTGAGAGACGGAGAGATTTTCGTGCCAGTTCACACGACAAATGGAGGTTCCCTAGCCCTTGCTCAGAAAACTCTCCTCCCCATTTTCTCCATGTTTCATAGAAGGCCTGTTTTGTTGGCCTTCATATGCCATTCATGGCACCCTTGATATAGGTGCTTTGCCCAAAGAAGACTGGCTTGATGGTTCCAACTATTCTCTTTGATTGTGTAAAGTGGAGTGTATCTTTGATACTTTCGATCTTTGGGAGTTTGTTACCTACCCTATTCCCTGTCCAATGGAGGATCCCATCGTTAGATCATTGATGGATTGTGCGGCCTTATGGGATCGGCTTAACTCTAGAGCCTGATCTTTTCTCTTTATGAGCTTATAGGATTTTGTTCTAGTGCATGTGTGTAGGTTGCGGAAAGCAGTGGAAGTGTGGACAAAGCTTGCTTCTACCATAGTCAAAGTCAAAGGTGTAATAATAACAATGACTTGGGTCTAAATGTGACTTTGTAAAATCAGATTTTGTAAAGTGTGCTTGCTGTTGGCCTAGTTAATGTTCTCAAGATGTCATGATAATTGGGAGCTGCACTAAAATTAGAGCTAAAAAGTAAGTCGAGGCAAAAAATGCAGGCTGCAACACCTTGCCATGAGGCAATATCTCCTCACCAAGGTGAAATGGAGCCATATGCAGCAATGGAGTATCAAATTGCAGCAGCAAGCTGTGAAAGACCAGCACCACTAGCAAGTAATACATTGTGAAGAACAGAACTTCATTAACTGACTTGAGCAGCCCAGACAGCAGTAAATGAGATGGCAGCAGCTTGGCAAAGTAGAAAACCACTTTGTCCAATCAATAAGATGCCTGGACCAGTAAGAATGCAAGACTGCAGCTGGTTAAATAACACCTCTAGCAGCAGCAGGCAGGTGTAGACAGCTATTTACAGCCTGAAAACTCCTCATCAAGGCAGCTATGGATCCAGAAAATGTAACCGGTGATACTGCTTGGCAGGGTTTCTGTGAGGACATAAGAATGAGGTAGCAAGGGCTCCTCATGTGAACCAACACCCATCTGCCATCATGTTCCCACTAAATGCCAGGCAGCTATACGCCAAGAGTCTGTTGAGAAAATAGGAGGGTCTGATGAAGCTAGTCCTCCTTTGATCAGCTCTACCTGTGGCAAAGGTACATAGAACCTTATCTTTACAAGCGATTCCAAATGCTGCGAATCATTATGAAAATAGCCCATATGGAGCCTTGTATATCTTTAGTGTGAAAGGCTAAAGGTAGGTGGCTATGCAGGTTGCTGTCAAATCATGTAGATAGGTCATCTTTCGTCCCAAATCATGGTGGTGTTTCCAAAAATATTCGGTTGACTATATTCTAATCAAGTGTTGTCCATGTAAGGGAAAGTATCGTGAATGTTGTTTAAACTTCAAAGCAAGAAAGAGACTAAACACAAATATTGTTTATGTCGGGGATTGTTGCATTGTGGACGTGCTGAATTGTCCTATGTGGATGGTGTGGCTTGTTGATTTGTTTGGATCGGAGAAGGTCCATATCTATTGGCTTGGTTGGCTGCCATAGCAATCAGCCATCTTCTCTGATGCAAAACAGTCTTAGACTTCAAAAACGAGAATTCATCCACTCTACAAGCAAAAGACACTCCCCTTTTTGAGACTTCCTTGACTAGTCAATTGTTTCTGTTCTTCTTCCTCATGTTTCTGGGGGTTTTACAATTTCCTGCCTGCAAGTGTTCTCTGGGATAGTGTATGCTGGAATGCCATAAAGCTAGGGTCCCTGAAGCCTGTGTATCTCCTTTCATAGCAGTAGCAATTAAAGCAAGGTGTTGAGCTTTGCACATATAAAGGTAACTTTAGTTGTTGAAAGTTTTGAGATAGATGTCTTAATGTAGTATGGGAGAGACTTCAATGTTGTGCAGCTTTGTTACATAATCTCATTGGGTTTTAGGCATTTAAACTCGATCTCTTGTCACAGTCTTGGGTTTGCAGATTTTCCCCCACTTTCTTTGAATTTTCTGGCATTTTTGTTTACAACAGGTGGCAATATCAAGAGCATTGAATGGGATAGGGCTGGCAATTGTGATTCCTGCAATCCAATCTATGGTGGCTGATTCAACCAGTGATGTTGACCGTGGCTCTGCATTTGGATGGCTGCAATTGACAGGAAATATAGGCTCTTCAGTTGGGGGCCTCTGTGCAGTATTATTATCTGGTGAAGTCATTTTTGGTATTGCTGGATGGAGGGTTGCTTTTCTCATTGTTGCAGTTGTTAGTGTAATAGTTGGTGTTTTGGTGTACTTGTTTGCTGTAGATCCTCGCCGATTTTGGACACATGACATGTGAGTATCAAATATGCTAAGCTTAGAAATTCTTTCTATATTAGCTTGTTTCACCAGTCATCAATAAGCTTGGACATCTTCTGAAATGTCATTTGACCTTCTTCTGATATACTGTGTTTCTAATTCAGGGTAGTAGATCATTATTGTTCATGTAAATCATAGTCAAAGATTCATGCCTGATGTGGATGCACCATATTCAGAGTTGTTAACCATTGTCTTTTCTTCGAGGGTGTGGTAGAAACCTATCATTCTGTTTGCAAGGGTTCTCTTTCTGAGGGGAAGGAATTCATTCATTGGATCTATGCTATTGTATTATGTCATCATCCCATTGAAGCTATTTTTTTCTTGAAAGAATATGTCTGCTGAATGCTGCATCTTGTTTACCAAGCCAATATGTGTGTTAGTTGTGATTCTTAACTTACGTAGCCTAAAATCAATTTGGAAAGGTATCTATATTTATTTAAGTCTGGTGGGCTTGGAATTTCAAATCTCTCATGTTGCAACTAAAACTGGAATCAAAAGCTGATGTGGGGCACTCGTGCTAATGAAAGGAATATAAATGTAAAGTAGCACTTAAGTTTATTATTGAATCTGCGTCTGTCAAAACTTGTTGTCCTCTCCCTAGCTTAGTACCCGTTAGACTATTTGAAGGCGACATGTCCCCTGTCTTCCTAGTATCATCTACGTAAATGCTGCTAATTGATGGAATTCCAATGTAATTTGCACAAGCTGTAGATGCCTGCATTCAGCATGCCCCTCCAGCATTTGCAAGCTTAGCTTACTGCTCTCTCTCTGACTTGACTGATCATGTTCCGGGATATTATCCACCTAATTGATACCTGCAGCAATGTGTGTGCAACATGTCTCAGCTTCAAAGCCTATGCCTGTTGCAGTAATTTGTGGCAACATGTCAAGCTTCAAAATTTGATACAAGAAACTGGCAAGGAATTGTGCTTTGCTACCATTAGATCTATCTTGAGAAGACATTCTGTATGTTTTGTGGTGAGTCTCATGGAACTTCAGAATAGTAGTAGCATGTCTGAGGTGAACAAGTGCCCTTGATTGCAATACTGTTTAGTGCAATACTGATCCACTAACTGAAGGGCATTATGAGATACAAAGATCCCATCCCCATGATGGACAACTTCCATGCACAAGAACTAAGGTAGCTGACTAAGGTCACTCATTTCAAAGGTAGAGCAGAGTTTAGCCTTTATATCCACTATGGTAGCAGAATCTAAGCCAGTGATCAAAAAGATCAACATACATGAGAAGGTAGCTGATCCCCTTTGAAGTGGTTTCAATGTACAAGTTAGGGTCATAATGAGTAGAATGGTATCCATGGGAATATGAGAAACCCATCCATACTATGAAACTAGAAATGCGGTGCTTGTTTCAGCCCATAAAGGGCTTTTTGCAAGTGAAACACCTTATCTTTGTGGTCTGGAAGAGTAAACCCAAGAGGCCGTTTCACATAGACTTTCTCCTCCAAATAACAACTTAGAAAGGCGCTTTTGACATCCATCTAGCAGATAGACCAACCATGATGGGAGGCTAAGACAACTAACAAATTAAATGTGTTGACCCAAGTGTGGAGTAATTGTGTGATTAATTAAAAGATATTGAAAGATAATGAGGGAATTAATCAATGCACCACGATACTTAATGACAAAATGATGGCCAATGTGCTAATGAATGATGAGATATGACGCTCAAACGACCACAATGAATAATGCCCCAGTTAGGGTGCTATAAAGGCATGAAGTGTGCTTTTATAGAAAACCCTAATCTTAAAATTGCTTAACTGTCATAAGAAACCCTAAACCTAGTGTCACCAGGGTTCTAGAGCACTAGGGTTGACAACTGTCTTAACAATAGTTTAAGAGACCTAGGAAGTTCAAAGCATGGATCAAAGGGCATTAATGTGAAGCCCATGAGTTTGCCTACTGATTGTACATCTCATGGGTATTAGAGTCTGTATTAGTGGGCATTTCCTTATTTTGTGCTAGTGAGGCCTGAGGCTGGCTGCCCTGATTTTGGGTGCTAGTTCCTCACTTATTTGATTGGTATTTGGGCGTGCAATTTTGGGCTGCCCAACTGGTCATCCACTTTCGTATTTTTTGTGTCTATTTATAGACAGGCTCCCTTCTCCACTGCTAGTCAGCTCATTCACTATAGTTGTTTCTTGGTGGAGAGAGTGATACCATGCCCACAGCCGGTGACTCGGAGCCCGAGCTTGTATCTTGTTGTGCTTTGGTATATGGATCCCATTAGCATATTCTTCTTGAGATCTTTTGTTCTTTGCAGTGTTTCTCTTTGTGTTTTGTGTTTGTGCAGTCTATTACAATAGTTTCTCATGCTTCCATTGCTATCACCTATTCTGACGCGGTATCAAATGTCTATCTTAGTGTTCTGGTGCTGTTTTTCTGCTGTGAACTGCTGCACACTTTTTTTCAGGCTGAGCGACATCAAATCCTGCAAATTCAGCCTGTTTTCTGCCTATTCAGCCTGTGTTTGACTTCCTGTACCCTGCGTTTACTGCAGCTTCCTTTGTGTTTTCAGTTTCTGCATTTGCTACGGGGTTGACCAACAACAGCGGGGTTGAATGGCCTGGTTTTAGACCTGCTGTCCCTGCATTTTTCAGTTTTTGGATCTCCTACAAGGCTGAATGACTGTGTTTTTCGGCGGGATGACTGATTTCTGGGCTGCCAACTCTGCTTTTACTCCCGTGTAGGCTGCACTCTGGTTTGATCTCTCTCTCTCTCTCTCGCTTGATTGCTTTCACTGCTTGAACTCTTGGACTATTACTTCTTGGGCTGAAGTCTTGGCAGTTATCTTTCTCTACACCTCTTCTTTACTTCATCTTCTCTACCTCTTCACATGGCTTAGAGCACCATGGATCATTGGTGGCACCTTACAAGGGTGGGGCATTGAGCATATCTAACAAGGAATCAATGCCCAAGTGAGACTGATCAAAGATATGGAGCTGCAATCACAACAAGCGTAGCCTATTTGACTAGTTCAAGAGCTGGTAGTGGTTGATATCTACGTTGAGGAGCACTTGGAAAGGCTCAACCAATCCCTAGGAAACCTTAGACCTGGAACAAGCTTGGAAAAGAGGGAAGCTCAATAGAGCTTATATGTACCTTGAAGAGAGGAGAAAATGGATGCCATGAAAATATGGAATGAAGCTTCTTCATGGGATAAAGTAACATGCCAATGAATCTCTTTGAGTGTCCACTTTGATATTAGAAAGGTGGGAGCAAGAGTGGAAGAACAAGTGAAAGCAAGAGAGAAGCAAAAGCTATGGAAATTTTCTAGATCTGTATACATATGCCCTATTAGAGTATGCATATGAACTGTCAAAGTAAATATAAAATTGAATTGATTTCTTTGATAAAGGTTAATAGCACAAGCATAATGACATTTCAATCTATATGCAAATGCATTATCAAGAGTATATATATATATTATATGGAGTTGATTGTGTTGTATATGCACTATCTAAGACTCACCTTTGACTAATTATTGCAATCA
Organism: Lygodium microphyllum; assembly: GCF_053477565.2. NCBI lineage: Eukaryota > Viridiplantae > Streptophyta > Polypodiopsida > Schizaeales > Lygodiaceae > Lygodium > Lygodium microphyllum. Next base: position 21,171,136 of record NC_141139.1, on the reverse strand, counting down.
TTTGCTTACACAAAGAGATAAGACAGGCCTTAGAGCTTATACTTTTCTTCAAATCCTATCAAGATTAGCCTCTTCAATGGCACTTCCCTGTTGTTCTACCGATGATGAACTTTAAGAGTACTGACTATCTCACCTGCAGTGCCATGATGAAGCTTGGTTTGCGCAGAAGCACTTGTGGTATGTTGTTTCAAGAGCTATCTTGCGTTCTCAGCTGCTAGATCTTGTTTTCGACACCTGGAACGGAGACAACTACCAAGAGGAAATTCTCACTTGCGAGACATATGATACTTGTATCTACTTTTCTCTTCTTAGATGCATCTCTAAAGAGGTCCTTTTGGTGATTACCTTGTGCAGGACGTCTTCAAAAGTGTAGGAGAAGTTGCAGCTCATGTACAAGGCCCTATCAACCATGCAAGCTGTGACCCTCTATACTTACCTACGGACTATTAGCCTTGAGTTGAGTGATACGATTTAGTTCTTTCTTCTTCAAGTGACAGTGACACAAGATTAGTTGCGACACATGTAGTCCACTCTTCCAGAAGCACATCTTGTGGGGATTGTTCTACACTAGCTTCCCCCCATGTATGATGGCGTGGCCAACACTTTATATGCTCAGACATTAGCAACACCAATTAGATTTGAGCATATGTCTTGCATGTTGCTTGAGCATGAGGCTTCTTTGCGTTTACAGGGAAGGCTACCGACTTGCTATGGTGGTCAACAGAAGCCTTTACATCACAAAGTTGTTGTATTAGACAAAGTGAGCTTTGCTTCTAGTTTGAGCTCACATGAGGGGATACTTTGGCAGTTTGTGGCTGAAGGTGGGGAGTCCATGGTCTTGTTGTGCTTTCTACGAAGCTCGTTTATGAGAGACATCAAGGGCTGCTTTTGCTACTTTATGCTTTCAGGGATTGGTATGATTGACGTGGATGATTGACTTTGATATTAGTGTTTTTTCGAGTCACCTTGGTGGTGGCTTGATCATCCATTGCTTAGGTATCCAATGGTCCTCTTTGAGTGTCATTGTTGTATGTACTATGATTAGTCATTATCATTGTATGTTTTATTGTGTTGATCACCCATGATGTGAGAGAGGGTATTGGTAGATTGTACATCCCATGGACATTAGAGTCAGTATTAGTGGGAATTTTCTTATTTTTGTGCCAATGAGGACTAAGGCTGGCCACCCTAATTTTAAGTACCATTTCCTCACTTGTTTGACTGCTATTTGGGCACGCAGTTTTGGGCTGTCCAAGTGGTCATCCACTTTAGTATTGTTTGTGCCTATTTGTAGGTAGGCTTCCTCCTTCACGGTTAGTCATCTCATTCACTACAATTGCTTCTTGGTGGATAGAGGGGGATCCCGGCCACTGTCAGTGACTTGGAGGCCGAGCTTGTACTGTCTTGTGCCTTGATATATGGACTCCATTTCCCGAGCATATTCTTCTTGGGATCTTTTGTTCTTTGCAGTGTTTATCTTTATGTTTTGTGTTTGTGTAGTCTATTACAATAGTTTCTCATGCTTCCATTGCTATTTTGTCAAACCCCCTTTGATGGAATGGAAATAATGATCAAGGAAAGATGAAAAAATCCTAGGAAAAATAATATATGCGGTACTAGTTGCGCATGTGCATTGTGATGGATATAGCAACCAATGACAATACAATGAATGATAGATCATGTTTTAAAAGGTATGAAATATAGGGACAGATGCATAGCTCAAAAGTTTGATGGAGGAAAAGCCTTCATAAAACGTTTGATTAGCTAAGGCTTTGCTATTAATTAATTTGGCATTAACTCAAGCAAAGGCATTTTGCCTGGTTGACATTATGTCAAACTGTCTTATGAGTAATGAAACTAGCCTTTCTTCTTGGAGAGGGTGGTAATTTCTTGATTAAGCACTTAATTACATCGATAAGCAAATAAACGTAAATTGAAGTGCACAAATTTTCTTAATAATCTTGGACAATAGACACCCGGTTGGCCCCAAAACAAGTGTCCCCTTTGGTATTTCTTTAACTTTAATTGCTAATGAATTGAGTACAAGTAGAGATTTCACAATCTTCTTTGTTGATCCAAAAGCCCCTTGCTGTATATACAATCAGTAGGCAATTTGGGCCAATTGAAAGCATTTTGGATGTGCCTAGCAGTAGGTCACTACATTAAATGCAAGTTGGAGCAGACAACATGCAAAATTTAGGGTTTTCTTGTGAAGAAAATCAAATTTCTCTCTCATCTTGGCTTTCTCTCACCTTCTCCAATCCATTCTTAAGAGTTTTCAGCATTTCTCAGCCATTTTGAGCAGAGATCTTTGCAAAATTTGGTAGATAGCAGAGAAATCTTTGTTGTAAACCCTAAATTTTTGCAAAAATTAGGGTTTAGCTAGCCACCTTGGAACCCGTGCCAATAGGAGAAGGCATTGTACATTGAAATCAGCACCTGAAATTCGTGGAATTGACAAGGATTTCAGATGCCTAGTCATCCATTGTGAATTGTGGCAACATTTGGCCAATTGGTGGTTCCATTTGTGCAATTCTTGGGTGAAAATCAGCAATGTTGTTGCCAGTCCTTGGAAGGTGACTCCCTGCTGTCCCTTGCTTGTTGAGGCCCCCAAATGGCTGTCTTCTGCAGCAAATTGTTGTTCTCTAATCAGAAAATGGATCAGTAGCTCCCTCTCTCTCTCTCTCCCCCCCAAGTTGTAAACTAACCAAATGGCTGAGACCTAGCTCCAAAAAACGTTTTCTTAGTTTGCATGGGCATTTTTGCCAAGTGGCAGCCTTCTAAACCCATTTTTCAGCATTATCCAGCCATTTAATTAATTTTTAAAATTAAATAATCCTTAAAATTAGTTCCAACTCTTTTGACCCTACCCAAAATTAAATGTGTCCATCTATAATTAAACAGGCTAGGCCATTTGCAACCTGGAGTGGTCCCCAACCTTTGTTGACCCTTGGCATTAATTAATTAATTAATGCTAGTCCCTAGTGTCACCACGGACACTTATTGGCCAAATAACTGTCCTAGGGTTAAGATTGACACCAACTGATCCCCAAAGCCTAGTTGGCATAACTTATCACAACTTTTGCCTTTGATACCCACTGCATCCTTGGGGTCCTTGGCTTGTTACCACGAAATAATTGCCATGTGTATCACATGTGCTAAACAACCTTGCACATTTGATTAATAACTTAATCAAATGTTATCAGCAAGATTAAAGCATCTCAAAATTTCATGCCCTCATGACAAGTAACCAACTCAATCACGATCCATCAATCCACACATAATAAGTGAAGAAACAAACTTGAAGAAAAAACTTCAATCCTTGGTGTCTTTGAAATGTGTCAAGGCACTCTGCATTGATTGCTAGTGATTTACAAAAGAACTGTGAATTATCCTATGTCAAAGAGAAGGTGAACATTGTAGTAGCTAATGATGTATGTCCCCCCTACTGGTAACAAATTGGAGACCCAAAGCAATGACAACAGGTGGCTGCTTAAATAGTGCAATAATGCTGTAATTTGGCCAACATTGATCCCAATAATAAGCAAATCATCAGCAAATGAAATAGAAGTCAGCAAAACTGAAATTTAATTGCTTGAAGGAACTTGCGTCATAAGAGGATTGCTTGCTGAAAGAGCTTGATCAATGGGGATTTCAGCATGTTGCTGATTATAAGGATCAAGACAATAAAGTGTCGAATTAAAGGTGTTGGTGAATACAATGGAAGAAGGTCCTTGATCATCATAAACCGCATGCTGAGGACTACCAAAGAGAACATGAAAGCTCGAATGGGCAATGGTTGAGATGGAAAGAAGGTTCTTCTTAATGCATGGCACATAGAGGATATCCTGTAATGTTATGGAAGTGCCAAAAATAGTAGGGACTTGTGTATAACCAATGCCTTTAACTGCACAAGACTCAAGAGGTATTGTTTGCACACATAACTATGCCCTCCTTAGGTACATGAGATAAAGATGAGAATAATTCTCGACAAGAAGTGACATGCTTAGAAGCACCACTATTGAAACACTAAGTAGAAGCTACATTAGTGATAGAAAGAAGAACAATCATCGTGAATAGAAGGATTACACCGACATTGAATGAAAAAAGCATGTTCCTTATGCTAGGCAAGGTTGATGGTCAAGATTGGACTCCTTTTTCTTCTTTGATGCAATGTGCTTACCACATTCGGTGATGTTGTGCTTCGGATTTTGGCAATGATTGCACCTCTTTGGTTTGGAAGTAGTACCTTTTGGAGGGTTGGTAGAGGATGGACCAACATGGGAGGTCTTTGATGTAGAATGCATGGAAGAAGTATGACCAGCATGGTTTGCTGGTTTTGGATTGCCAAGCTTGTTTCTTGCTTGGGGCTTGTGCTTTCCATGATGGAAGCAAGTTGTTCCCGTGTATCCTTGGCTAACTTGCATGATTGAATCGGGGGAGTGATGCCTCTCTTCAATGATATGGCAATTAAGGCTTGGGCATCACGGCCATCCCATTAGGTTTGCTCTTGAGTGGGAGGCGGTTTAGAAGATGAAGAAGACTCAGCATCATGAGAGCTACCTCGTGACGTGGAGGCAAGGTGTGGTGCGAGCGTTTGAGAAGCTGCCTTTGCTTGGTGTAGACTATAACATCCTATAGATTCTTTGCGACAAGAACTTGTCGCTTCATGTAAGCCCACATAGGATCATTGGTGCCGAGCTTGGCACAGCGCCAAGTATGCCCAATAAATCATTATTATTGCTGGCCATTTGTGACAATGAGCATACGACTATGTTGAAACCATAGTTGCACTGGTATTACACACAAAAGGGTTCATACTATATGATACTTTAGGTACCATATGCTATGTATTAGTCCCATAAGGTTCCGACTTAATAGATACTTCTTTTCCGGTTCCGCACTTTGGAATGAGTTAAATGCTTCTTATACTGGTATAATTCTCTCATGAGATTGTGTTGTTTGAGAATAATGTATTTTTATCATACTTTACCTTACAAAACCTTAGATACCATTGAATATCGTATTTTATTGTACCTTACCATTTTGTACTTTTTGTACCTAACAACCATGGTTGAAATGGGGAGAGAGAGAAAATAGATCCGAGAATGAAGTACCGAACCACTGATAGAAATAATGCTGGCCACTTTGTGGAAGTTGAATAATAATCATTTTCCTCTTGCTGATTGACTGCCTATGAGGGAGAAAAATATGCTGAAAATAATAATTTTCAAGGAATATCACATGACCTGATAAAGATGACGGTCAGTAATATGCTGAAATTAGTGATTAATGGTAGGAATTCCCCAAAAAGATTGGACAACAGCAGAAGTGAATAATATTTGCCCAATAGATGTGCTTGAAAGATGCAATTCTTTGCAAATTGGGGTTGAATGGGAGGATTTTGATGAAAATCCCCAAAATTGCTCCAAATTGTGCTAGGCAACTTTGTTGTGAAGAAAGCAATATTCTCACAGTTTCATCATAAGAAATCCCTTTGTTTGTGAGAGGAACAATGAGGGATTGCATGGGAACTATGCAAGACATTTGTCTAGGTGAATGCTCCATGAAATTGAGTTCAAATGCTTGCTGTCCATTTTAGGGTTTGACAGGCTGAAGCGTTCGTTCACATTTTTGGACATTCTATAGTTTGTTGGAGGCCAACATGGAAGGAGACAAGGTCATTTTGTACCCATGGATCAGTTGTGCTGCAAGAATTCACTGAGATACAACCATTTCTAACCAATTTTAAGCATACATTAGTAATCTAGAGAGATACCAAAAGGGGCGCCAAGCTTTGGGACCAACAGGTGTCATGTGTGGTGTAGGAGCACTCTAGCTCAAGTTGTGATGTCACTGAAATATAGCTATTTCTAACTAATTTCGAGCATACATTAGTAATCTAAAGAAATACCAAGAGGGATGCCAAGCTTTGGGACCACAAAGTGTCATGTGTGGTGTAGGAGCATTCTAGCTCCTGTTGTGTGTGGATTTTTCTTGTTGATTTATTGTTAAGCTGAATTAAGTGTTTGCTAAAATGTGGTCTACTGCCCCTTGGACTTTCCAAAGCCGGTTTCAATGTTCGCTGATGTGGTGCATGGTAGCTTGGACCATCAAGAATGGTGGTTGAGGCAGCTGCATGGGCAACATAAGCCATCATATTGTTGTGAGCTCTACAACGAGTCGGTGAGGCACATCAAGAGCTTTGCACAGTTGTGATCAATTAGGTCATTTTCCACTGCATTTTGTGGTTAGTGTCTTTTTGGACCTGCCAATGTTATTTGGGCTTTGTACACCTTTTGTGCCATTTTTAGGTCATGTCTCACTTTTAGATCATATATCTAGATTAGGGCAGCCTGTCAACTAGACGATTTTATTTCTTTTGTGACACTTCTCTCTGTCAAGATATGAGACGATGCAGAGAGAGAGTAGGGTTTGCAGGGAGAAACACAGTGTGTATGGCAAACACTGAGAGAGAGGAGAAACTCAGAAACACGAGAACATGATGATGATGCACTGAATCATGCTATGAGAAGAAAAAGCTAATACAGTGGAGCCGAAGCTCATAAGATGACTACACTGTCCTGTTTGAATCAAGCAGCAGCACCTGTGGGAATCTGCATAGTGAAGGGAGTGAAATGCAGTCCTCTAGGCAATGGGCTATCAAAGTAATCATTGGAAGGTGACAGACAGTTGTCAAGGGTGCGAACTGCAATCTTCAGATGCTGTCGCGGATGAGGAAGTTGATCACTAGCTATCGAGAGAGCAAAGCACAATCCTTCAATGCCAAGAAGATTACCAGGCAGCAAAATGTCAGATGAAAGATGACGTCTGAAGCCTAGGAGCTGCAAATACAGATGTTTAAGAGTGATGAGTTGCAGACACAAATGTCAGGATCTCTGAGAGAGCTGATGCCTGTGATGTGGGAGTTGTTGTCAGGTAGGAGAGAGGATCCAGGCTGAAAATGCAAATGTAGACAGCACTAGAGATGATGCCAACAGCTTGTGGGAGTGATGTGAGGTGGAGAGGACCCAAACCCAAGTAGTCTAATGGCTGCCAAGTGGGAGAGAATGTGTCTGTTTGTTTGCTGATGATGCCAGTAGGGATGGAGCCTCCAAACACAGCTGGAAGGAAGAACGGAATAGGGCGCTTGAAGGAGGAGAGAGGGGTGACTACGGACTGCTGTGTCCTCAAGTAGGGGTATGGGCAGCATTGGTGTGAAAAGGAGAGAGTATTAGAGTGACGAAAGAGGAGGGGTGGAGAATGACGGAAGGAGTATGGAATGAATGAAGAGGCGGCCTATTTATAGGCCTCAGTTGTTTAGGGTGGCTCACCAATGAGTGGGCACCCATGGATAAAATGACCAGAATGTGGACACCACCCCTTTTTGAGGCTGTCAGTGCAAAACCCTAACTGAAGTGTGGAAATTGAAGAAGTGGTTTCTCAACACTCTCTTCTACAGCCTTCTCATCCCCAGCCCTCTCGCTGTAATCACACATTGTGACATGTGCAGGGGCTTTTACTTTTATGGGCCACCTTCATCATCCATGCTGCTTTTTTCATTGCATTCATCTTTACCCTTCAATTTTCTGTCTTCAATTTACAAGGTACTCCTCACTTTTTGCAGGAGCAGCTCCATTTTGGGGTTTGACAATAGTGTTGAAGGCTGGAGTAGCAGTGAATGTAACACGAGAAGGCTGCAGAGGCTACATTTTGCAGCAGGCAGGTCCAAACCGCAGTGTTTGATCACGTTGCAACAGGGTAGGAAGCTTGAGCTTCACGCATGTTACTTGAAGTTGGCAACAGGTAACTGGAGCATGTGCTTTGGGGCAGGACAGCAGTGTGGAGCAGTAGAGGTCACAGAGGTGGTTGGGGAGGTCTCCATGCAGTTAGCAATCATGGGACTGATGGGGTTGGTGTAGAGGCTGGTTTCCACAGCAGGGAGTGGTGGTGATGATGGCAAGAAGCACAATGATTGGCTGATCTGAGATGAAGAATGGCTGTCCCCTTTGGCCCATTTTTATAGAGTTTGGGGGGGTATTTGTTGTACGCAAATTCGAAACAGACATAATTTTATTTTTCTTTTCGGGCTTTTCTAAGTCAAATAAATTGGCCATATTTTTGTGATAATAGCAATAATTTTGGCCCAAGTGTTTCATTGCTCAACACTTTGAGCAAGTATGTGCTGATGGTTTGGGAACCTTTCTAACAAGGTTTTGGCTTATCTTGTCATCCAAACTAGCTGTTTTGTTAAGATAATGCTGCTACATTCAGAGGTGCACTATACTGTACTCTCCCTCATTGAGACTGCAAGTTGTTCTGGACTGTAATATTCCTGGAAAAACTACTGAACAATGCTAAGCTCATCTTTGAACTGATAACTGCTTATTGAGGCATGGGAATTTCCCCTGCTGAGATTGGAAACTTGATGTCCAAACTCCATCTGATTCTGAGCTTGTAACTAGCGGAAGACTCTGGTACTGACTGGCCATTTTTTGTGCATCTAGTACTAGGAAGCCAGTATAGATTGTTGCAATTGGCCCTTGGGTCTATTTAATGGTTCAAAGCTCCAAGGTAACTCTTACAATTTGAGGGCTGAAGACTTGAAAGAAGTCTCGCTCTGACTGACGATTTGAAGGTGATGATCTAGGAAATCTACTAGTACTAGGACCCTCCCCCACTATACTGAAGCAGATGGTGAAGGTTGTGATTCGCATCTGCTACTAAGATGGAGTTGTTGATAAAAGAGAGTCTACTTAAATTTAAAAACTGGGGAAGTACATATTGACAGACTCCTGATTCTGAGTCTTATCGTTAGCAACCTGGGTCGAGAGGGAACCTGGAATCTGCATCCAGCTGGATTTGCCCCCCATGTCTAACTAGACTACTCCTGGACATAAGAGTCACTATGAATCCACTATTATGGAAAAGAACTTGTGAATTTACAAAGAAGAGGACTTCCCCTCTTAACACTGGGGAAGTAGGGAATCCATCAATAAACTGCTGTTGTGGAATGAGAACTCCCTAGAGTGAAGTAGCCTTGGGACATTGCAGTAGCTTTGTCAGAGTTGCACTATAACCACAACCTCATCACTGTTAACACTGGAAATGCTGCAGAGCTGCTGCAACACATCCACAAGCCGATGTATGCTTCTGCTGTGTTTGTGGTGCCATTGCCCAAATTTGTTGCATGCATCCTATTCCTCTGTGGTTCGCTTAACACAATTAGACATGCAAACAACCATACACCCATGCACATATGCACACACTTCACAAAGGCAAGGCTTAATGAAACTTGTATTGCAAAAAGTCAGAATGGTTTATATTGTTGAATAGTGCCTCCATAGTAATGTTCTGTTTACATCTTTGATCCAGGAGAACCAGCAACAACAAGACATTTTCACTCTGCTTGAATACGAAGGAGATGTTCTCGGAGGCAAAAGCAGTGATGCAAGTTCGAACTTTCCAGGTTATTATTGCACAAGGAGTTGCAGGTAGTTTTCCTTGGGCGGCACTAGCATTTGCAGCATTGTGGCTCGAAACTATTGGGTATACTCATGAAGTTACAGCATTCCTTCTGGGATTGTTTATAGCTTCTGGATCTTTGGGTGCCTTGTTTGGAGGGTATCTGGGTGATTATATGGCAAAACACTTTCCAAACTCGGGCAGGATTATTCTTGCCCAGATCAGCTCAGGTTTGGCTGTTCCTTTAGCGGCAGTTTTACTTTTAGGCTTACCTGCAGATCCATCAGTAGCAGTGCTGCATGGAGCCGTCCTTACTATCATGGGTCTCTGTATAACTTGGAATGCACCAGCAACCAACAAGTGAGTTTGAAAACCAATTTGTTTCATAGAGTTTGCGCTGAAAAATGTCATAGTTTGGCTAATCGTGCAGCTTTCACATCTGAACAGCCCTATCTTTGCTGAGATCGTGCCGAAGAAATCACGTGCTACTGTTTATGCTTTGGACCGTTCATTTGAAGCAGTGCTTGCATCTTTTGCTCCACCAATCGTTGGATTACTTGCTCAAAAAGTGTTTGGCTATGTCACACTTTCTAAGCCTAACAGCGATCAAAGCTCACTGGATAGGGAAAATGCAAGAGCATTAGCCAAGTCTTTGTATGCAGCAGTAGGAGCACCCATGGCAATCTGTTGTGCTGTCTACACTTTCCTTTACTGGACGTATCCGAAGGATAGAGCCAATGCAATATTGGCATCTGAATATGAAGGTTTACAGGTGGACCCAGAAGTAGCAGTAGAGTTGAGCGCACAGCTTCAACACAATGCGCAGGGACAGATAAACGGAACTGCATATTCTGATGAGAATGTACCTAAAAATTTGCAAGAAAGTGCACATTTACTTTCTGGGCGCTAAGTCCAATTTTGGATTACTATGTCTGTGTGTTATATATTGGAGCCATGTACATCGTGACTTAGGCTTATCAGCGCATTGATTTGAGAGGGCACAGATGCTTGTGAAATTTAAGAGAGTTCCAAAAGACCATTGATGTTTACCTACCGCCTAGAAATGTTTGCTTGCACTTTTGTAGGACCGCCATCTCCGACTCTGTGCTTCAGGTTCTCGAGTATCTCTCTCCTTCCTTCCATCTTAGTAAGCATCCCTCCATTTGCAAATTGCACCCTCTTGGAACAACAGCCAAAGATTGGCAATGGCCCTGCCATACATATATGTAGGGAAATATGCATAAAGAGTAGAGCATATCATGGGAGTAAGAGCTACTTCTCTAATAGTAATGAATGGAAGGAAAAGAGTAAAAGATATTCTTTGAAGAACGAGTTCACCTTGAGGTGCTAAACATTGAACTAATAAAATGCTTCAAGTACTTGAAAAAATTGGAAGTAACTTCTTAAAGGGTTACCTTAGAATGGTGTGGCATTTCAATTTGCTGTCATTACATGCTTAACATTAAATCTATGTCTTGAGGTGGTAATAAGATGATATTAACGCAATTGAGGGCAAAGTCACTTTGCCAAAGTTTGCAATATAACTTACATCGCACACAAGCTTGTGAAGAATCCAAACTTTATAGATAGAATTGTGTAAACTCCCAGGATGTAGATAGTTTGCTAGGGTTCGTGAAGGTTGTGCAAATGAGTCAATAGGAGGTTGAATATATAGAATTGTGAATTGGATCGTGAAACTCTAGATGTCTCCAACTCACTTCAAAATATTATTTGTAAATTTGGAATGTGTGAAAAATGATTAAGAAAATCAATTGCCAAATGTCTTTGAACTAGTTTTTAGAGTAGCTTAAAAGTGTAAAAGTCAGGAGTCGATTAAAGGCCATGCTTTACTTCAATCCACACACACACACACATACACACAAAAACATGTATGCATGTCCACATGCTTAAAGTCACAAAAATAAGCGTGAATCGAAATGCAAGAAAAGTATAGATGGAAATCGAAGATAGGTAAGAAATGCATGACAAACTATGTATTCAATAGTTAATATATTAAGTTACATTGCAAAAGAAGAAGGATGTTTCGAGTCACAAACACTAGATTGACCTAAGGCCAATTTCGGAAAAAAAGAGGTTTGATTGGATAATACCATCGCAAAATACCAAGCAAGAAAAGAATTAAGTAACTTTATAGCTTGGAAACATGCAAGATAAATTTGAAGCATAAAGCAATCAAAATGCTTCAAGGGAATCAAAATGTGAATTGTAGATGAATTTGCATCAACATGTCAAACCACGACCAAGTGAAATTGCCAAGATGAAGGTAGTTAGAAAGAAGGATAAATGTGCAGTTAAGTGAGGTGAGAAGCCATCATTGAGTAGAAAAGGCTAAGCACTTTAAGCTTTAGGGTCATGATGTATTTAGTAAACTCCATAGCTTTACCATAAGTTTTCTGTTTGTGCTAATAGCATCCTGAAGTGGATTGTAATTAAAATATTGATGTGTCTCTCTTTGTCATATACATCTTCAAGTACCTAAAGAATGTCAATACCTCTCTCTCTCTCTCTCTCTCTCTCTCTCTCTCTCTCTCTCTCTCTCTTGCACGTGTGTGCATGAGTGTATGCATATATACATACATGGTATATATGCATGTGTGTGTGCATTTGTGACATGTGTATGTATGTGCACACACATCTATGCATGTGCATGTGTGTGCGCATTTGTGGCACGTGTATGTATGTGCATACACATCTATACATGTGCATGTGTGTATGTTTGTAACACACGTCCTTGTGTATATGTGCATGTGTGTGCATGTACGTGACATTCTAAGTGAAGTAAAATAGAATAGTTTGGTTTGATGTTATTTTTCTCTTTTAAAAAATGGGAAAAAGTCTTCCTTTCTATATGGTATTCCATTATATAATATCATTTTCCCAAAGTATTGATTATTTTCAATCCTTCAAGAATTGACCCTACACACATTAGATTACTCTAAACTATGGCAAGACTTGTTCCTATAATAATTAGATAACGTCTAATCCTTTATTGATCAACTTTATATCCAGTCATTATTTATATAATTTAGATAGCCTCTTGCAGTCTATTTCACTTCCATGCTTCCAAGAGTCACTTTTACAGTCTCTATTGATACTTGCCATAGTTTTATTCCACACAGGCCTACTTTGTGAGGAACATCAATATCTTTTACCAATCACACTAGTCCTCACTTTTAGCAAACCATTGATTATTAAAATGTGAGATGCTAGCAAGACACTTGTGATAAATGTCTCTCTCCTTCACATCCTCTTAGAAATAAATATGTTGTATTATAACTTGATTTTAGGGTTCACAAGGAGGCCATATGTTGTGATGAAAGTGGACCTAACACTAGCTTTGTAGCTCTAGTCAAGACCCTCTAAGCACACCCCCCACAACCTAACAAGGAATAAATTTAAGCATCAAATATACACATTGGTAAACCACACGAGATCACCCACTATGGCATATAAACAACTCTCCTACAATCATGGGATTGGTCCACTTCCACATTTTTTGATCTCATATAAATGTATAATAAATTTCTCTCAATTTGACTCAAAGTCCAAAAAATTGTAGCCGCCCTATAACTTTGGCATCCTATTTGTGCACAACCAATGTATTTCAACAAAAGAAATCAGTGTGCAAGATATGCAAATATGTCTTTCATATATTTCTTCATGCATGAATACTTATGTGTAGTGCTTCATTGCTTTTGGCATAAAGGACACATGCCTCTTGTGCTATCGAGGCCTTACATGTATCAAAATCAAAAAGCATATCCTACTTGTGTGAATGACATTTCAACAAAACGATTATTGATGTAGTGATTGAAACCACTTTTATTTTTTATCACACCTTATAGTTTGTTTTATGTACATGTCCTTTTGATTTGCATGGAAACACCCTTTATTTGACACCCCACTCATAGAATCATATTTTACAATATTTTATGCATATAGTATTGGTTATATGGCTAATAATCCTTAATGGATCATTTTTGGCAAATTGACTACACTCAAGTACAAAATTTGATTAAGGTTTCAAAGTTAAGGCTTAATTGCAACTTTTCATAATTGAGGAAGCTCAATTAGAGACTTGTAAATAAGGATTTTCACACTTCAATATATGCTCATAATTTATGTATGATTGGCCATATAATTCAAGGACGTCCATGTTTATAGAGCATTCTTTAGTGGACTCGAACTCCAAGTTGTGATTAATTGCACCAGCCTTGATCATGTGATTCTTGAGCCTAGATCTGATTTTGCCCAAAGATCAAAGACATGACTTTGATGATAATTCCTTGAAGCATGCTCTTTCATACACACATGTGCACACACAAACACAAACACAAACACACACACACACACACACACACTCTCTCTCTCTCTCTCTCTCTCTCTCTCTCTCATGTGTTATAGGGTGATACCAATGATCCTATTGATAGTAGAATACAACAGTGTAAGGGTATGGTGTGTCAAGTCTATAACTAGACTTCCTTACAACACATCTAGCCTTGATGGTATCAGCTCATGGTAGGCATGATTCCATCCTTCTCCTTCTAACAATCTTGATGCAAAAAGAATGGTCTAAATCAATTCATGGTCTTGATTTGTGGTACAAGGGAGTTGTGGGTTAATCACAGGGTGAATGCATCTTAGTTTAGAGCAAGAGTGGGTGGCAGGACGGCAAGGGCCGACGATGCCACTCAGGAGGAGTGGTGGCGGTTACAGAAGCTGAGAGTGGAGGAGGCCTAAAGTGGTTGTTTTAGTGAAAGAGAATGATTGTTTTCTAGAGAGAGAGGAAGATTATCAAGTTAAAGGTAGCCTTTTTGTTAATTTCAAGGTGCATGGAACAAAAGTGAGCCTATATGATAGGGGGCTTCCAAGGTAGAGAGAGAGAGAGAGAGAGAGAGAGAGAGAGAGAGAGAGAGAGAGAGAGAGAGAGAGAGAGAGAGAGAGAGAGAGAGAGAGAGAGAGAGAGAGAGAGAGAGAGAGAGAGAGAGAGAGTGTGTGTGTGTGTGTATCTTATTTTATAATGATTTTTTTTCCAATAATAATCAATGATAAGAAGACTTGAAGAGGCAACCTAACCTACCCTTGCTTTTCTTAGAAATTCTCATTTTTGGTTGTTGGACCAAGTAAAGCTAGTACCCTTATCAATATTCTCTACACACTTGAAGACTTTGTAAGTGGCCCATGCATTCTTTTCTCTACCTCTAATAGTATGACCCATTTGATTACCCATGTTTGTGATATTTTCTACCATATTAAACTCACTTGCAAATATTATGAAAATCATGAAATTGAGGATGATGACCAAAGGGCAAGTCTGGACCATGAGCATAGAGCGAAAGAGCTATAATTTCTTCCTAAAGATTGAGGATAATAGCGATCTATTTATTCTTGGTGTTTATTATCGACCTTGGTAATGAGGTTGGACAAATTGATGTGAACTCTAATCGTTGGTCCGTCGCTTCCCTAGGAGTGGACAATATGGAACCACTTGTGGCTCTTGGATGTAGCTAAGAGGTTTTTCCTTAAATCTCAACCCAAACTTTTACCTCATATAGAGACTAAAAGTTATGTGTCCAACAAATAACCAACCTCTAGTGATCTTAGGTCTAATGGGGTCATTTAGACCCTTATTGTTTAGGATAATGCCTTGTAGTGATTTATTCATTTTTTAATAGTTAGGTTCCTAGAACTTTTCTTTGCTTTGTTAAAGAGTCCTTCTACACTTACTCGAACATTAGAGTATCTTCTTTGGGAATTAACTCTTTTAAAATTATTGGAAAGCCTAGGATAGTCCTTGGATAGTGACTCCTCCCCTACCTAGGTATTCTCGATATCCTCAAGGTTAAGGTCCATGCCATACTCATTTAGTTATTCATTAAAGAATATTAACTTTTTTCCAAATCAGGGTTCAAGTTGATGCCTTCATCATCTCCAAAGGTGATTATCCTACTATTGCACCCTAAAGTACTACATCCTCATCTTTCTTGGGAGATGCATCATTTGTATTATCCTAGGGTAAATTGTGGGCCTTAGAAGACTCAAGGATATTAGAATCACTCAACGTCATGGGAGAGGGGCAAATCTATTGTAATTCTTATTTATTGCGGGTTATATTTGGTGCTAGTCTTTTCATTTTTGTTGACGTATTGAAGTTTTTCGTTCATCTCAGGGTAATCCTTGATAAAGTGGCCTACTTTGAAACAAGCATTAGGAAGGTTTTTGAGCACTATCTTGTCTTCTAAGGTAAGAGACCTTCAACAAAATTTCCCCTCTTTGATCTCTACAAAAAAAAGCTTGGCCATGTCGAGCTTAGAGACGAGGCCTTTTGCTCAACAAAAAGAGATCTACAAACAAGAAATTTGATGCAAATAGTCAAGGAATCATGGTGCTATACCACAAAAAAAGAAGGGTTACACTCAAGGACCAAAAGAGGAGCAGTGTGGAGAGGAAAATGACACGATCTCAACCATTCAAAAACTATGAAATTGAATTGTAGTGGTTCATTCTTGCAAAATCCTGCAACTCTATTGGGGGGTTTATTAGGTTCCTTTTGGGGGCCGTTACTTTACTGCCCGTACCCTAAGGCTGGTTACACAACACTATTGGGGGTTGTTACTTTATTGGGTTCCTTTTAGGGGCCGTTACTTTACTGCCCGTACCCTAAGGCTGGTTACACAACACTATTGGGGGCTGTTACTTTATTGGGTTCCTTTTGGGGGCCGTTACTTTACTGCCCGTACCCTAAGGCTGGTTACACAACACTATTGGGGGCTGTTACTTTATTGGGTTCCTTTTGGGGGCCGTTACTTTACTGCCCGTACCCTAAGGCTGGTTACACAACACCATTGCCTGCCCAATCTGTGCCCAGTTGGTGGGCACATGAAAAGTTGACTTGGGCGGTCACTTGTCCACCACTTGCTTACACATTGTGTGGCAGACACTTTTCGTAGTCAATAAGTGTCCGTCCATCTTCTGTTCGCAATCGTTTTTACACACTGGCCACCACCTATGCACTGGACACTTCCCGAATCACATGTGAATGAAGGGATGATGTGGATGTTGATCATTATTAACATAATAATTATTATTTGAATACTTGATTAAACACAATCATTGATACTAGATTTTTAAAAAAGTGACTAATAATTTTTTTTTAAAAAAAAGTAAGTAATAAAACTAAAAGCATTACAAATCTTTTAAAAAGTGACTAATAAAACTAAAATCATTATAAAACTTAAAAAAAAGGCTAATAAAACTAACACAAATTAGTAATGAAAAAGAGAGTAGGGGAGTTGAACCCCTTCACCATGCTGTTGAGGCATGGCTCTACCCAACTCTCTGCGGAAAGGTGGAAAGAGGGAAAATTTAATAGCACACCACCCCTCTTTCCACCTTTCCACTTGCAATGTAGATGCTATAGAAGTTTACTCACCATTGTCTTCGTCATCAATCTCCTCCACAGAGTCAGAATCACCAAAGTCTGTTCTCACATTTGCGTTCTCCCTCTCTCGAAACATGGCTCGAGCAATGTTGTCTCTTCGAGATGTCCCCCCTAGGATAGGTTACCTTCGATGTTGGCTTCGCTATTTGAGCTCTTTGTATTGCTTGCGTGGTACCTGTGTTAGTTAGCATAGCAACCTTTGCTAATCCATTCCTCAAACTATTTTGATGGTCCATGTCTTGACAAGGTGCATTACTTTCTCTTTCAAGTTTCACTCTCGCTTTACGCATCCATGCATAATCAAAACCATCTCCATGCACAATGCATATATTATGTAGAACAAGGCATGCTGCCACCATGTTCAGGACATTTTGTAAAAGCATGTCACATCTCTTCAACAATATACGAAATCACGCTTTAAGGATGCCAAATGCTCTTTCAATTGGCATATGAGTACTTGATTGTATGTAATTCTAATAATAACGTTCCAGAATAGTCTATCCTTACTACCCTTGAAAGGAGGAAACATCCAAAAGTGTGTAGGATAAGCACAATCGCCTAGTAGACAATTGTCCCAGAGCTTTGTTTGTGCATCGTTTTCTTAGGTCTGAATGTTGAAAAACATTCCAATCGTGCATAGAACCTGCCCAACCAACGTCAATCCCAAGCAACACAATTGATTGCTGCACTTATTTGTATAATAATTGAGTGGAAGCCCTTCCTATTAAAAGAATCTTCATGGTTCTCTCTTGGGGCAATGATGGGTATATGACTACCATGTACTGCACTAACAACATATAGTATAACTCGAAGGGCCTAAAATGCATCTGCATATTTTTGCATTTATTGTGATGTTGGCCACTTTATGTACATACCATGCAATCCAGATGATGCAGCCACTAGTGCATCGCAAAAGTCCAGAACAACCAATTGCGTAAATGAAGTTGAGACTCTGTATAAATCAATTGTAAGTCCCAAATCAACATAAGAACTCCTCTACCATGATGCATAGGAGCTCCTTATTTTCAAGACCTAACAGAGAATAAATATATTTAAACCCAAATTCAGGGACTTCAACATATGCCTCCTCTATCATGATGTATAGAAGCTCCTTATTTTCAAGACCACATAGAAAATAAATAGATTCATACCCAAATACAGGAACTTCAGTGTATGCATCTATCATGATGCATAAGAACTCCTCTATCATGATGTATAAGAGCTCCTTATTTTCAAGACCAAACATAGAATAAATAAATTTAAACCCAAATTCAGGAACTTCAGCGTATGCTCTATCATGATGCATAAGGACTCATCTATCATGATGCAAATAGGAGCTCCTTATTTTCAAGACCAAACAGAGAATAAATAAATTTAAACCCAAATTCAAGAACTTTAGCATATGCCTCCTCTATCATGATGCATAGAAGCTCCTTCTTTTCAAGACCAAACAGAGAATAAATAGATTTAAACCCAAATTTAGGAACTTTTGTGTATGCCTCTATCATGATGCATAGAAGCTCCTTATTTTCAGGAGACCAAATAGAGAATAAATAGATTTAAATCCAAATTCAGGAACTTCAGCATATGCCTCCTCTATCATGATGCATCGAAGCTCCTTATTTTCAAGACCAAACAGAGGATAATAGATTTAAACCCAAATTCAAGAACTTCAACGTATGCCTCCTCTATCATGATGCATAGAAGCTCCTTATTTTCAAGACCAAACAGAGAATAAATAGATTTAAACCCAAATTTAGGAACTTTCGCATATGCCTCTATCATGATGCATAAGAACTCCTGTATCATGATGCATAGAAGCTCCTTATTTTCAAGAGCAAATAGAGAATAAATAGATTTAATAAACCCAAATTTAGGAACTCCAGCGTATGGATAAGAAAGGTCTATCATGATTCATATGACATGCCCAAATTTCCCATGTAGAAGGCGATCTTTTAATCTACAAGTTTTTAGTTTACAAGTTCCATAAATTCTATGCATCATGGTTTATGTTTACAAGTTCCATAAATTCTATGCATCATGCTTTATGTACCTTCCATGCAAAAGCAACTACCACTACAAGAGCAATGGAGGAGAGAGAGAGAGAGAGAGAGCATACTTGTGATCACAATAGCACCTCTGTTCCCAAACAGGCATGATGAGGGAGTTCCCGTTTATACAGCAACAACAAAGAGATGACCAACAACAGAGATCAACAACGGCTCACCCACCTCTCTCCGAATTACAAGATCGTGGCATGTTCTTAGGCTCATTACACACCCAAACGCGGCCACCTAAGTCTTCAAGTTTAGGCCAATAGGAAATGCCAAACGGCAAAAAGGGCACTCCCCTTTTACACATTGGTGGTGCCCGGTAGCAATAGTCGCACGGGTGAATGCTCCCCCCAGCCTCTCTCAGTGTTCCACGGGCGGGGGAGTTCCCCCATGTGATTCTGCCCGCATGCCAACCAATGGGATCCTCTATCACGCTCACCAATCATGTTGCACGAGCCATTGGTCCCTCTCTTGCCCGGTAACTCTTTGTTAATATGCCATGGAACATCGGCATAATCCTCTCTTCGTTAATATGCCATGGAAAATCGACATATTGGTTGCACAATTGTTGGTAGCTAGACAAACTTCACCTAGTGTTGGCCCGTAACTAGTATTGCGAGAGAGAGAGACAGAGAGAGAGAGAGAGCGACCGAGCGATGGCAGGAGGGCGGCGGCGATCGAACGTTTGTGAGGCTATGGTGATGGTGATGCCTTGGCTGAACCCGAGGGACCTGGCGTCCTTGGCCTGCACCTGTGGCTTCCTTGCACGCGTGACCTCGCATTTGCACCGTGCCCGCAGCACCGATATTGCACGGGGGCTGGAACGATGGCAGGTACCGGCCATCAACGCCGTGGATCATCACCTCTACCCGCCGCTCGCCTCCTACTGTGTGACTTCCTTCCGTCCACCTCCTGATCTCAGACACCCTCTTCAACCATGGGGCTCCCCTGTGTATACGACAATCCATCCCCAAGGCTATCACGATAACAGCCAGAGCCCGGAACAGGTACACTATCTCAGGTGATCATCTTCCTCGTGCTTTTTTCCTTACAAC
Organism: Lygodium microphyllum; assembly: GCF_053477565.2. Classification (NCBI taxonomy): domain Eukaryota; kingdom Viridiplantae; phylum Streptophyta; class Polypodiopsida; order Schizaeales; family Lygodiaceae; genus Lygodium; species Lygodium microphyllum. Next base: position 21,151,100 of record NC_141139.1, on the reverse strand, counting down.
ATCATGTTCTTGCTCCGTCTAGCTGCCAGACTTGCTCTACCGGTGATGATGGTTGCAACAGTTATTTTGCTTCTGGACATGATCAGGGTATTGTGCGTGCTTTGGGGCCTGATAATGGTGTGCTGGCGGATAATCGACAAGACTGTAGTCAGCAAGGCCCACGTTCTACCAGCACAGATTATACTTATGATGGCGCTGGTTACAGATCGCTTGATTGCATGCATATAAATGCTACAGGTGCTTTAGATAGTGAAACAAAGAAAAATTCAAGTTCAGGCGATAATGGGTATCATCGAACTCCCAATACCAACAGTCATGATGGCACGCACCAACTTTCTACGATTTTCAATCATACCTGTAATAATATCATCACCAATCAGAAGAGTATGGGCGTGCTTACACATAAAGGTAACACTCATCACTGCGCTGGTTCTTTGGTCAACCATGGTGGCAACTATGCAACCAGAGAAGCAAACATTGAGAAGAGAAATTGCATCTGCATGGAACAAACACACAGCAAGAACCGATACGAAAGAGGATTGAGTCAACTTCAAGGACAGCAGACGTCCCTTTGTGGATGCACTTTAGATGGCAATGTTGCTTATGATGAGGAGTCTAGGCTTCACTGCTTGACCAAGCCTGACAATTCACAGACAGAAAACGGCTCAGGAATGATTGTGTGTGTAATGGAGTGTGGCCCTCTCTGTGCTTGTGATGACAGGTGCAAGTACCGGGTAACTCAGCATGGGCTTTCTGTCAAGGTGGCTGTTGTTAGGCACCCACACAAGGGTTGGGCATTGCATAGTGCACAGCTCGTTTCAAGAGGCTCTTTCATATGTGAATATGCAGGTTCTGTTCCAGCCTTACCACAGAGAGATACCATATCTTCTATTTGATGTGATTATGTTGTTTGTATCTATGAACATGTGTGCACTTACAGTATCCGTTTGTTAAGTTTGCCATGTTGCAAACACTTCCAAAAGTTCTTAATATGAGCTAATTGTGTTACGTTTGCAGGTGAGCTCTTGACCATTGTGGAAGCTAAAAGTAGACAAGCTTTGTATGATGCGAGGCAGCAAAATGAGAAGACTTTTGTACCTGCACTTCTTGTAATTAAGGAGCACTTGCCATCAGGTCAATCATGCCTCCGCTGGAATTTGGATGCAACGAATGTTGGAAATGTAGCAAGGTTTATAAACCATGCTTGTGATGGAGGTAATCTTTTTCCATGCCTGATCCGACAGACTGGTACTGTTGTTCCCAGGCTAGTGTTTTTTGCTAGTAAAGATATCATGGAAGGAGAGGAGCTGACATTCAGTTATGGAGAGGCTCAGGATAATGTACAAACTCATTTGTGCTATTGTGGCACAGGTAATTGTAAAGGTTTTATGCCATTTGAGGACACGTAACAGATCTAGGCACTCTTTGTATCTATAGATGTCACATTTGCGGTTTTGAAGAGTGGGTATAAATTATTATTTTCATGAAGGTAAACGCATGAGCACATGCTTTGGGAGTTGAAACATTCTATTGATATATTTTCAAACTGCCCTCCCCCAAGACTGAAATGTAAGAATGCATATCAAGGTTTTAAAGGACACGGTAATGGACCAAAAGTTCGGTAATTATGCCGCAGAAATTTGAAGAGTCATCTGTTCAAGGATGGCTTCTCTCAAACTTTATATCGTAAGCTGTGTCAAACCATAGTGATGGTCGGTAGGGTGGGTAATGATGCAACATGTGTGCGCTTGCACACACATGCACAAAGGGGGGTGAGGAGAGGAGGTTAGGATCTTGCACGTCGACACTCGAACTAAGGCATCTTTGTGGCTAGTCTTGAATGCTACCCAAGTAATAATCGATTGATTTCTTCTTCCTCACTTGATTTGTTCCTGGCCAGAAATTTGATTGTTCACTTGTTCGTATCATCTTCTCTCTACAGTGAATGGGAATTCTATATTAGGTTGAGGTTTGAGCATTTTTATGAGATAATCCAATAAGTGGTGGTTGATAGGCAAGATAGATTTTTTGTTTTCCAGCAGATTTGATAGCATTTCTAGTTGCATAGGAGTGCACTGATCGGGACTGGGTTGAGGGATTTATTATTAATAGTATACTACTTGATACGAGGATTTCTAATTGCAAGTGGGGTAAGCTTTTGTGAAACTTGAGGATTGTTTGAAGCATGTCACCAACGAAGTGTGCTTCTAAATATGAAGATTTCTCCATGAGTGGAGTTTTTATGAGCCCTAAGAATTTTTGATTCTGTCCAATGAGGTGTATTGTAAAATGATGGAAGATAGGTCATAGAGAGCTATGAAAGATTGGTTAATGCAAGGATGGTCATGCTAAGTGGTTGGACAAATTATTATGAAGTGTTAAAATCTAAGATTTCTTCATATTGATCCTTGTCTTGAGGGGTTTAATAGGCAACCACCATGTGGATATATGGTGATGCAAAACTCCATGGTAAATGTGTCTTTGTACCATGTGATGAGATGTACTCATCTTTCGTCTCATTTCTAATTCTCAAACCTTTCGAGCAACTTTTAGCCATATTCATATGTCAAATTTGAATTTGTATTCTATATGGGGCTAGTGCAATTTGAAGCAACTTCTCTCTCTCTCTCTCTCTCTCTCTCTCTCTCTCTCTCTCTCTCTCTCATATAAACCATCTTACACACACACACACCCACCTTGATATGCTTAGCAAGAGGGTCAATGGGGCTGTTGCATTGAAAGAGAAATCCCTCTCAAAGGTAAACCTACTTTAGGATACATTGTGAGCACAAGGCTATTAGTGCCTTATTGTGTGGTTAAAGTTGCTAGATTGTTTATATCGAACACATGACCAACTCTAGTTGGTTGGTCAGCATGTGTTGTGAAAAGAGAAGTTTGACCAAGCTGCCCCTATTGTGCACATGAAGGTTGGTAAAACTACTATGTTTAGTGGTTTTGGGAGCAGAGGATGGTGGAATGCAACCTTGAGAAATGGTTTACATTGTGGCAGAAACTATTGCGACACAACATTGCATACGATTTGCCATGGGGTTGCATGCATACAATCTACTCTAGTGTTGCAAACTCTGACATGTCTCCTCACTCGCCTATCATCAAAGCTCCTTACTTATTATTTTCACCAAAAGTTGCGCTCCTATTTTCCTTGGTGCTTGTCCTCTTGTTCTCATAATGTAGATTATTATTTTCAACCACACATTACTTCACATAGCCAGTTTGGATTTTTTTAAAGCCACACCAAAAAGTAACTAACCAAAAAGTAACTAATCCTTGTCCACTACTAGTACAAATACCCACTCATAAACTTGGTCACTTGGTCCTTCTCCATATTTTTTCCAATCTCTTGCCCCCTACTAGGTAAAGTATATTCTAATGTCTCCTTGTAGGTCACTTCATTACATGAATCCCTCCTTTGATATGTGCTAACTTGACACCCTCTTGGAGTCACTCCAAGTGGAGGAAACCTCATTGCCTTTGCCAACAATGATTTGCATGTATTGGTTCTTCATTTTATTCCAAGTTTGATGCATAATTCATCAACATATTTTCGAGATTGGTGGGTCTTCCCCTAGACAGCACACATTCTGGGTCAGAGTTCAACAATCCATATGGATTCGTGAAATTGACGCATAGGACCACTTGCTTTGCAAAAGGTTCACATTTGATTACAATTCCTTACAATAATTTCTACAAGTCTTGCAGCCTCATTGGCCTAGACAAGGTGTGACAAAGATATTGTTCATGCACCTATCAAGCTAGAGTGAGCTCTTAGTTGTGCACTTCTACAAGTGCCTCATAATGATTCCTTGCATCATATTATTGACACCCTTAGCATTGGTGAGTCAATGATGCACATGTACTATCATATTGTAGTTGATATTCCGTCGGGCAAGCATCTCCAGAACATGGAGGATATCTCAACTCAATATTAGTGTAGGTATCATTTTCACTCCATTCTTGTGCAAGCAATTTGTGATGCTCAAATATTTGCATCTTGGCTTCTAGACGACACCAACGATGCTACACACTAGAAAACATCCTCCATTTAAAGGCTATTCAAGAATAAGAAAGTTTTACAAGAGTCGGCAATAATGCTTTAAGGCATCAATGTGGTCCATTATCTAGTAGTAGATTTAAGATGCATGCTTGTGTGCATCTTATAAATCTCTTTAGGGAGGATCTCCCTCCAAGCATTGGAGATTGGAAACTCTTCAAATGCCACTTGTCGAAGGGAAGGATGCACATTGAACATGTGTTTGGAATGCCAAAAAACTAGTGGCACATCCTTAGGGACATTAGTGTTGGCGTGATTCAAGTGCCCAAGCACATTGTTGTGTGTTGTATCCTCCATAATCTTCTAGCAGAAAATATGCACGAGGAGCACTGTGATTAGGTTTGATTCATTGCAATTTGATGAGTGGTCCCATCATAGGTGAATTTCATGATACCTTGTATTCATCTTTACCATTGCACTTAGTGCTAGTTCATGATCTTTCATAATTACCTTTTACTCATGGTATTTTATGTGCATGCACTTAGTCTTCTGAGTATATTGCCCAAAATGAAAATTGGATAATGAATTAAGGTGGAATTGTTATGTGTTGCAAAGTCTATCAAAGGTTAGGTTTAGAAAGTATAATTGCTCAAAAGCCTACGTGTTAGTAAATAGATTGGTTAGGGCGGCTTGCATTGCAATTTGAATACTTGGTGGACGAAAGAGGATGTGATTAAGCCCTCGTTTGAGCAACTTTCGAATAGAATGATTTTCAATGATATTGAGGTCAACAGTTACAACATGTTGATATTCGTAGAAGTAGAATTTAGGATCATAGAGGTGACATAAACATGTAGAATCCTTCTCATTCAGGAAGCATTCCTTTTTGGATGATACAATATTTGCTTAAGAGATTGGAAAAAAGTCCATCCAAAGGTGATAGATGACCTTATTGAGTGAGAAAGAAATGTAAAATATCAAATGGATAAATGCAAATTTTTTTTTATTTATTCCCCTCCCCAGCCGACTGTTGTGCTGGAAGGGGAGGGGAATAAAAAGGAGTCAGAAGCTCCTCGGTGGGAGCTCTCGGGGAGTAGTGCCATGCATGCTGACACGGAGAGGGAGGATCCCCCTCCCCTCCCCTATTTAAACCCTGCGTTGCTGTCGCTAGGGAAAAAAGGAGGACGGCAAAAACAAATGGTGACGTTGCCCAAAAAAAAAAACCTGACATCGTCCACTACCGTGAGAGCAAGGGGAGAACGCCGTGAGCTGGGAGAGACTACGGAGGATGCAGTCGACGGGAGGTAGAGAGGAGTGACTGCTACCCTGCGCTGCTGTCGTGAGGACGAAGGTGGAAGTGAAGATTGCCGGTGCCGTCAACGAGAGAGTGGACAAGGAGGACGAAGGGAGGTTGCTGCCTGTGACATACGTAGAGCTGCCGCGCCCATCTGTTAATCGCCCCTCCCAACGTGGAAGATCCTAGAAGCTTCTATAAAGGAGCTTTTTAAGCCCCCTTTCCCCCTAGCTTTATTACCCCCCCCCCCCCCCCCCCCCCCCCGTGTCTAAACCCCCCTTTTCGATGGGTGTTAGAACCCCTATGTTTTACCCATGAAGCCTTTCCCATAGGCCTTAAAAACCCTTTTTCTCCCTGGTGGTAACCCCTATAAGCCCCCTTCCTCTTGAGCCTTGGAACCCACTCCCCTTCGTGTTCTATAAACCCTTAGACCCCCTTTTTGCGTGGATATTGGAATCACCCCTCCCCCCCCCCCCCCCCCCCATGTATAAACCTTCTCTAACCCTCCCCTTGTGGCGTATTGAGAACCCTTTCCTCCAAGTTGACCTAAGGGTCCTTCAACCTTACTTATAACCTTTATGGTTACTATATTCCCTTAGAGTTCTCTCTCGCACCTTGTGTCTTTTCCATCCCTTTTCATTCCTCGTTTGAACAAGTCATTAAAAGGCCATTAAGCCTTCCCCATGGCTTCAATAGGTCTTAGTCGTAAAAGATTCTGAACACCCTTTCGAATTCCCGACTTCAAGGAGGGAGCCTTCCAAAAACTACTTTCGACGGACGGTGCAAGGGAGCGACGGTGGAATTCTGAAAAGGAGTGTTGTTGGGGGTAAAGGCGCCTCCGCCGTGCCGCCCCGTGTATTACTACACTGACAGTACCCGCCACTGCACATTGCAGGTGGCGGGCGCCCGTCACATCACTTTATTCTTTATTCTTTTAGTGACAGTTTGAATAAAGGAAGGCCCGGTCACACATTGTGATTGTTGGAGTTCCCATTTCTTGTCTCTCTCTTTCTTGCTCTTGCTCTCCCGCCATAGCTCACGTGCAAGCTTCGATCCTTCTCACCTTTCAACTGGTATCAGAGCTTGGCATTCTCTTGCTCGAGCTCGACTCGGTGCTTCTCTACCTTCGCATCAACTCCCTTCACGCATTGGATCTCCATCCCGGCAGCCATATCCGATCTCCCCGAGCTCCCGTCACTCCCCGGCTTCCCGAGCACCTTCCCAGCCTATTGAGGCACCTTCAAGGCATTGATACTGAGGTATTTGATCATTCTTTCAGGGTTTTATTTCAGTCTACAGGTTGCAAACAGCAAGGGCAGCCATGGCTTCAAACCCTTGAAGCTTATTCCCCTCATATTGTGCCTTACACCTATCAAGGCTCAAAGAGGCTTGTCATAGGCCTTTGATAGGCCCTTCTTGAGCCCCCCATTACCCCCTTTTCAGCCCATGTGGAGCAGCAGCAAGTTCAGCACCAACAGGGCAAATTGCATCATTTTTTTCCAGGCTGTGAGCACTCATCTACTTCAGCTCCACACTTGGCCATTGCTTCTTGCTCTCTACCTTGATCAAGAGGGCTATAGACTTCATGTTTGATGTCATTCAAGCTTTGGGCATTGGTCTTGATCATTCGCGGCTGATCTCTTCAGATTTGGGACTGTCATAACAGGCTAAAAACAGGGCAGCACCATTGGCATTAGCATTTGTTGCTTATACTCCATTCCGGTTGTGCTATTTGATGCCCGTATGCGGTCTACATGATGCCTAGTGCCTTGGGAATGTATGCACATGATTATGCCATGATTTTGGCTTGAAATATTGGCTGATTTGGGACTGTTATTTACTGTTATATAGTGCTGGAAACAGGGCAGCCACACTTGGCATTGGCATTTGATGCTCATTCTCTACTCCGGTTACCTTATTTGATGCCCGTATGCGGTCTACTTCCTACCCGGATGTATTGGGGATGTATGCATTTGGTTTGACCATGATTTTGGCTTGAATTCGGGGCTGAAATCTACTGTTCAGAACAGTAAATACATGCTGGAATAACAGTGGGCTGAAGGTACTTTACATGCTTTGGCACTTACCTACCGATACCGGATGTATGCTTTGAGCTTTGGCATGATGTCTCTGACATTTGGGGACGACTTGGAGCATATGTATGAGATTATGGGATGCTTTTGAGCTTCGCATTAGCTCCGTCTTCACTGGCATTTGGACCGACTTGGCATGCTCGTGGACTGCCTATGCCTCATGTCTCTGCTTGACAGTTAGGCTTTTGCATTACATGCTTTGGTTCGTGACATATGCTATTTGGTTCGTGTATGCCATACCGACATTTGGAGCTTGGATTTGGATGTATTTGAGCATTCCCAGCTTACTTGATCACTGATCTTGGTTGCTATTTGGATGTCATTGAGTTGACGAGAGCTTATTTGGGCTTATGTATTGCTTCATGGTTAATACGACCGGTGCTTCATGTATGTCATGCTCTCTTGGATGCGCTTGATGCATTGACAGGGTCACTTATCACTGGCCTTTGACAGTTGCATGCTATTGGAGCACTTACATGTATTTGGAGCAATTTATGTCTTGAGCAGCTACATACACATTGAGACTTTGGGATCATACTCCGATATTTATGGATATGCATTGATGTACTCTTGGTTCACAGGATGCTTATGAGCTGAGTCTCATATTTGGATCTTTCTCTTTGAGCGGACACCTATTTGTGTCAGGTTTTGGCAGTTACAGGAACACTTTGCCTAGAGTGTCTGGGGGTGTGCCTTACATTGGCAGATGTTATTTTGACATGCTTTGGTGTTGAGCTCATATTCTTTTCACTGTCATTGGCCTTGCTTATGTCTGTTTCATGCCGGCTTTGGACCTAGCATTGTTTGCTTGACATTGGATCCTATTTTGGGACAGTTTGCTCTCTAGACTGCATACATGCAATTTATTACAGCAAGCAGTTATTGGTGGACTGAGGTGTACTTTTCATGCTGAAATATCCTGATTTGGTGTACCGCACCTTACTAAGTGGGCATCAACTTCTGGCACACTTTGCTCGCCCTTTGGACCCCGTTTTGGTCATTTTTGGGCAGTTTCTGCAGTAAAACAGCAAGCAGTTTTGGACTGTTTGGGCATTTCCAGCCTGCATAATGGCGTCATCTTCGCATGATAGTGCCATCTTTAACATTACAAAGTTGGATGGTACCAACTACTCTTATTGGAAGAGTCAAATTTGGCAGGTCTTGGTGCAGAAATCTCAGATTAAGCCACTTTGGTTGAGTGGGGAGCAGCCTGAAACTATGGACAATGACGACTGGCTTGAACTTGATGAGCTATGCAAGTCCACAATTGTATTGTCTCTCACTGAACAGGTACATTATAATGTATTTGAGGAAGCACAGAGTGCATGGGATCTATGGAATAAGATCAAGAATCTTTATGATAAGAAAAGTCCAGCAAGTCAGATGTACTGGTTGAAGCAGCTTATGGATCTGCGCATGAAGGATAATGCGACTATGTTTGCTCACTTGAGCCAGTTCCATGCTATACTGAAGAACCTGACTTTGCAGGATATCACCTTTGGAGAGGAAGTAACTCCTCTTTTCTTGCTTGGGACTCTGAATGAGTCATGGGATGTTTTCCGTACTGCTCTTTGTGCCTCTAGTGCTACTCTAAAATTGGCAGATGTTGAGAGTGCTCTTCTTCAGGAAGAGGTGAATTGCAAAAACTTGGATGCCTCTCGTGGTAGTCATGCTTTGACAGTTAGAGGCAGGAATGACAGGTATGACCGTGGTAATGGCCGAGGCCGTGACTCGCAGAAGGGTCGGTCTAAATCTCGTGGTGGCAAGTCGCGTAGTAAGTCGCATGGGCGCAATGCAAATGTCACTTGTCATCATTGTGGGAAAAAGGGCCATATTAGACCATAGTGTCATGAGTTGCGCAATGAGAAGCGCAAGGATAAGGGGAAAGATAAAGTGCAGGAGAAGTCCTCTGATCGCAGCATAGTACCTGCGAAGTCCAGCGTCAAGATTGAGGAAATTAATGTCACGCAGACTGAGGAGTCCGATGGTGGTGATGAGTTTATACTTGCAGCTAGTTCCTCTGATGCTTCACACTTGACTGAGACACCTAGTATGTATGCACAGTGCTGGTTATTGGATTCAGGTGCGTCCTTCCATGTGACGCCTTACCGTGAGTGGTTTCACTCTTACCGTACTGTATCTGGATCAGTCAGACTTGGAGATGACAGGTCTCTTGATATTGTGGGCTGTGGAGATATTCAGTTGCAGTTTTCCACTGGCAGTTCCTTTTTGCTCAGGGATGTACGTCTTGTACCTGCGCTTACGCGCAGTCTTATGTCTGTAGGACAGTTGGATGATGCAGGGTTTCATGTCTGTTTTGGGGATTCTGCCTGGAAGATTACCAAAGGCAGACTTGTGCTTGCTAGAGGCGCCAAGGCTGGCAGTCTCTATCCTCTTGTTGTATCTGGGTCTTCTGTAGACCATGTTTTGGCAGTGGGCTCTATCCCACATGTATCACTTTGGCATGCCCATTTGGGGCATATGTCTTTGAAGGGAATGAAAATGTTATCTGGTTTGCAGTATCTTCCGCCTTTGGACTATGCACGTTTTGACTCGTGTGATCATTGTCTTTATGGTAAGCAGAATAGGTCTACGCATAAGAAATCGGGTAGGCCATGCATGAGTGAGCCCTTGGCTTTGGTGCACTCAGATGTTTGTGGGCCCATGCCGTGTATGTCTATGGGTGGCGCGAAGTACTTTGTTACCTTCATTGATGATTTTTCTAGGAAAGTGTGGGCTTATCCCATAAAGCAAAAGTCCGATGTCTTGGCAGTCTTTCAGCGTTGGCTTGTTCTTGTTGAGAACCAGACTGGGTATAGGTTGAAATGCCTTAGGACTGACAATGGGGGAGAATATGTCTCATGTGCTTTTGAGCAGTTTTGTGATGACAGGGGTATTAAGCGTCAGTTGACCGCCCCTTACACCCCCGCCCAGAATGGTTTGGCTGAGCGCATGAACAGGACTATTCAGGAGCGTGTCCGCTCTATGCTTAGCTATGCAGGCCTACCACAGAGTTTTTGGGCTGAGGCAGTTAGTACGGCAGTGCATGTCATAAACCGATCGCCTTCTAGTGGATTGGATTTCCAGGTTGCAGAGGAAGTTTGGGCTGGTAAGCCACCCTCTTATGCGCATCTCCGTGTCTTTGGATGTGAGGCATTCTGCCATGTGCCCAAGGACAAGAGGAGTAAATTGGATCCAAAGAGCATTAAATGCATATTCCTTGGCTATGGTGAGTCAGGAGAGATGGGCTATCGCCTATGGGATCTGCAGGCGCGGAAAATAGTACGCAGCCATGATGTCGTCTTCCATGAAGACAAGATGCACAGGCAGCCTGAGAAGGTGGTTGAGATCCGCAGAGTGATCTTTCAGGAGGAGCCTAGAGCTCCAGCACAGCCAGTAGTACAGCATGCAGCAGTTCCTCCACAGGGCCAAGGTGTTGGACAGGCAATTAGACAGGTAGCAGAGCCTGCGGTGAGATGGTCTGCTAGAGACAGACGTCCACCTGACATATTTCAGCCCTCTATGCATTATGTTTTGGTTACAGATGCAAGAGAGCCTTTCACTTATGATGAGGCTATGCGCAGGGGTGACAGTCACTCCTGGGAGAGGGCTATGCAGTCTGAGATAGACTCCCTGCATAAGAATGAGACTTGGGATTTGGTTGCCTTGCCTAAGGGCAAGAAGGCTTTGCCATGCAAGTGGGTGTACAAGCTGAAAAGTACCCCTGGACACCCCAAGCCGGCATACAAGGCTAGATTGGTAGCAAAGGGTTTTAAGCAGGAACATGGTGTGGACTTTGATGAGGTCTTCTCTCCTGTGGTTAAGATGACCACCCTGGCTTAGTCTTGGCTTTGGTTTCACAGCTTGAATTAGATCTATATCAGATGGATATCAAGACGGCTTTTCTACATGGGGACTTGCATGATGAGATCTATATGGATCAGCCTAAGGGCTTTGCAGAACCTAGCAGGGAGCACCTAGTGTGCAAGTTGAAGAAGAGCTTGTATGGCTTGAAGCAGGCACCTAGGGAATGTTATCATAAGTTTGATGCCTTTATGTAGTCACAGGGCTACAGCAGGAGTGCTATGGATCCGTGTCTTTACACGAAGAAAGCCCGTGATGGCAGTTTGCTTATCTTGGTACTCTATGTTGATGATATGCTAATAGCAGGGAAAGCTCATGATGAGCTAGATGCTCTTAAATCTCAGCTGAAGAAGAGCTTTGAGATGAAGGATTTGGGACAGGCCTCACATATACTTGGGATGCGCATTAAGCGCGATAGGCATCAGGGGCTTTTGTATCTCTCACAGCGGGAGTACATCCATAAAGTCCTTGAGCGCTTCCGCATGCAGGACGTAAAGCCTATTGGCTGTCCATTACCTTCTTATGTGAAGGTATCACAGGCCGATTGTCCGCAGACAGATGAGCAGAGGGCCGAGATGGTCAAGGTCCCTTATGCTTCAGCCGTGGGCAGTTTGATGTATGCCATGATAGCCACTCGTCCAGATATTGCACATGCAGTTGGTGTTGTGGCACGCTATATGGCTACACTTGGCAGCAGACATTGGGATGCTGTAAAGGGTATCATGAGGTACCTGAAGGGCACAGCAGATATGTGTATTTGCTATGGCAGCCAGGATACAGGGGTCGTGGGGTACACTAACTCCGATTATGCAGGACATGCAGATAGTAGGAAGTCCACTTCTGGCTATGTATTCATCTATGCTGGAGGGGCTGTCTCTTGGATGTCTAGGGTTCAGAAGTGTACGGCTTTGTCTACCACTGAGGCCGAGTATGTTGCAGCCACTGAGGCTTGCAAGGAGGCCATATGGTTAGGCCGTCTAGTTGCTGACCTTGGGATTGATGCTACACCTACACTGCATTTGGATTCTATGAGTGCCATTCAGTTGGCTAAGAATCCGGTCTTCCATGCGAAGACGAAACACATTGAGGTGAGGTATCACTTCATACGTGGTGTCGTGGAGGATAGGTCTGTTGACCTTGTCAAGATCTCCACTGACGAGAATCCTGCAGATCTGCTCACGAAGAGCCTCATTACTAAGCGCTTTGCCTTCCTCAGGAGGTTGATGGGCATTGGATGAGATGTCGCCTTTCCTCATCCCTTGTACCTATGTACATTTGTACTGTCTTTTCTTTTTTCTTTTCTCTCTCACTAGGGAAAACTCGCCTTTAAGTGGGAGGTTGTTGGGGTAAAGGCGCCTCCGCCGTGCCGCCCCGTGTATTACTACACTAACAGTACCCGCCACTGCACACTGCAGGTGGCGGGCGCCCGTCACATCACTTTATTCTTTATTCTTTTAGTGACATTTTGAATAAAGGAAGGCCCGGTCACACATTGTGACTGTTGGAGTTCCCATTTCTTGTCTCTCTCTTTCTTGCTCTTGCTCTCCCGCCATAGCTCGCGTGCAAGCTTCGATCCTTCTCACCTTTCAAGTGTAAAGTTGCTTCCACGTTCGAAGGACTACAACTGTGATGCCTCCTAAGAAAGTCCAAGGAGTAGCTGCGGGAGGTGCATCTCCCGGTATCCATGTGGATATCTCACCCCAAAACTAGGTTTTTCTTCTTGGCTTTAATTCAGATTTGAGTCAATCATGCAAAGAGAAATTGTTAGGGATAGGATATATTTGTCCGAGTTATTTGTAATGAAGGATTTTAGCTTATTTGAATGAATGATAATGTATAGAACTTAGTTTCCTTTGAATAGCATCAAGCATTATAAATTACGAGCAAGATTATCTATTTACTATAGTAGTATATTTCAGTTAAATCCTAAAGGTATAGAAATTATATCTTGCACCATTAGTCTTATTCCTTTTCGCAACGAATCATTGTAAATGATTAAATTCATGAAAGGTTTCTTTCGTTGCTCAAATTACTAGGAAGTTATCATTGCTAATTGCACATCTTAGCAAGGGAAATGTTTGTTATTTGGCATGAGTTTATCTGCAAGGAAAAAGGAAGTTTAAATTGAACTGTATTGACTGAAAAGTAAATTGTCACAAGGATAGCAAAACCGTGACAAGGCGATTAATATTACCTTCCAAAAGATAACCAAACCAATCTAAACATAGAAATATTCATACCCTAAGCACTTGACTACTTTCCTTATTGTAGGGTCAAATAAATTCGTAAAGATAAAGAGCTAGGGTTGTCCCCGAGATTCTTAAAAAGAAACCCTAGGCCCGACATACGTCAGCTTAAAGGATCTAAAACGGATTATTCCATCGCAGGACTTGTGCAGCAAGTACGAAATCATTTAGTCTTGTGATTGATTCACAAGGAGAAAGGGTAAAAACCCTCAACAAGGATGGCTGATCCCTACGCAAGTTATCTTGCAAAGGGACATATTTTTGGATATCCTTCTAAATAAGGAAAGTTGTAAACCAGAAACTAGCATATCTAAGGAACTTTAGGGTTGACCAAGTTGGGTTAATAAGGTACGCCCTACACTGGAATGTAAAGGATCTTGGCAATTTACAAGACACCTTGGGAACGAGTGCTGATACACTCAAAAGGAAAGAACACTTCCTTAGCAGTTTGCCAAACAACACGGTTGATTAATGGAAATGTTTGTGCTTGCTAGAGATTTTAGGGCTCTGTTTGAATTATGAATTACAAATTAAATGAGTACCTATACTTCAAGTTAAAGGCCTGAAGGAAGAGGCAGTTTCAGTTACCCCCGACTACCTGCCTAACCCTAACCAAGGGGGTTGTTTACCGCGCCGGGAACGTGGACCGAACCCGCTGCGAGAGGTCTCTCCGTTGAGCTCTACTTGGAGTAGGAGGACACTTGGGTGCGAGGGGGGCTCTGGCCGTAAATCCCTCGCCTTCCGGGTCTTGCACAAGAGGCTAACGTGACTCGAGATTGGATCTCGAGGCCCGCATACTAGTTTACGGGCGGAAGCTTGGAATAGTGATCCCTGCGGATTACTGGATAGCCTTCGGGCGGATTATGGACAAGCCTACGGGCGGAACTCATTGTATTTCAAAGATAAAATGATGAAATATTAACAAAGAACTTGCTTGATATCGTTTTCTATGTCACGTGATAAGATTACGTGAAGGAACCAGTGCTTAATGGATTAATTAAAGAAGCTGATTGTTATATGTCAAATCAATGTGTTAGATAATTACATAACTAAAAACAAACCGAGGAAAGTGCGAAGGATGGGCCATGGGTCCGTCCTACAGTTGGGTGGTCCTGGTTAGCCGGGAACTTTTCTCAAAAATCTCGATGAACAGCAGGATGATCATCAAAACAAATAACGGAAGCAATGACCTAGAGTTATGTCTTACCCGATTTATGTTGTTTTAGGGGAACGGAATGGGACTCTGCCTTATGGCAGAGAGGTTGAGCTTTGCATTCCTCTCATTTCCCATTCTCCTTGAACCAAGTGCAACATGAATCTGCTTCGGACCTGGCGTTTCTGCGTAAAGTAGTACGCTCGGGTCCGACGCTAGTTGCTGTTAGTTAATGACCAGTCAGGAAAACCCTAATTCCGGTCGATCCTAAGTGGAAACGGCCAGGATACTTCCGCTACGTGGTAGACACGGGAAGACCTAGATCGCAAATCCCGTAACATTCCATGGGAGTGCCGGGCGAAGCTTTCTAGACGTCATTTTCGATGGACTGCTAAGACGTGTCTTGGATGATACTAAGGGGACACGTTACAGAAAGAGTTATGTCTTGTGTAAAAAAGAACCCTCATATAGAAGGGATTTGAAATGCATTCTTTCCACGAGTACATTTGTGAAACAAACATGGATTACTATCTTTCAACATCTTTTTGAGAGAAGTGACTTCCTTCCATGAGATTTCCTAATTAGAGAAAGTTGCATAAGTCATACAATAGTTTCTCAATAGTATGACTATAATCATCCAATGAAATGCCTTTTCATTTTAAGTTGGTAGATGTAGATCTCCATGCAGATGGTTCATAGAGGACTATGTTTCTATTACCAAAATTCTCTGGTTTGGAGGAAGGGTGTCCTATTCTCTACGATCATGAGATGATGTCATGTTTTGAGAGTAGTTGTCTCTTCTGTAGATTTGTGGTGTTGACTCATTGTTGTTGGTCTAGGAGGGAGTAGGCATTTCTCGATAATGCCATCACCTTTCATATTTGCAAGTGCACTTCCATTTCTATGTGTGAGTGTCTTCTTCATAGCAGAAAGAATTAGATATTTGAAATAAGCAAAGACTAATGATGCTTTGATAAAGACATGGCATTCACCAATCCATTTGAAGAAGAGAATTGTAGATTTCCTTAAGGACCTCCCAATAAATATTTTTTCAATGTGATGGATGATGAACCACAATGCATGGTCAAACCATAAAATCAAGCTATTCTTGCATTCTAACATGTGACTAGTAGCATCACATGCACACTTGATAAAAGGATTGAAATAGTTCATACAACCATATAAGAATTTAAAATCCTTTCTTCTGTCCAATTCGTTATGAGTTTTGGTGGCTACACAAAGAACATATGGTGATGTGCAACGATTTGCCTCAATTGTTTGCATAGAAAAAGGTCCCATTAGGAACATAGTGCCAAACAATGAAGAAACCCCATCTTGAGCAGTCTTGCATATTCTTTAGCTACTGAAGATAACTATTTTTCTCCCAATAAAACAAGTTGCATTTCAATTGGGATTTGAAAAACTAGGGTATAGGCCCCGAAATTTCAACTTTTGTTATTCTTAGCGCAAAGAAGAAATTCCTCGTGTTAAGGAGGATGAAGACATCCATATAGAGGGATTCTTCATTAACCCATGCAGGGGTATGTCATGTAGAGGCAAGAGTGTTAGCCTCATCTTTAGAGTAAGATGGAGGAATAAGAGATGAATATTTGACATTTTCAAGGCTTGGTGAAGGAGAAAGGATTTCATATGATGTTCTTGGTTCGGGATTCTCTAAGGTAAAAGGGACTCTATTGATAGTAAATACATATTTAAGTAGTTTTCTTGAAGAATCAAGCCAATCCAAATGCATTTTTTCATCCTCTTCTATGAATTTCGAGAGATCTTTAAACAAAATCTTCAGCTTAGCAATAGCCACCTTAGGGTCCAGAAAGAGAGCCTTAGAATCTAGGTCACTAGCAAGAATGGAGTCGAGGTTGAGTGAATGATGAAATTCCATATTGTTGATGCATGTAAATATTCCTTTAACAAATATGGGAGGTGTTGGCAAAGAGTCTCCATAGCCAAGAGCAAGAAAATCAACATGCCATGTATTCTGAAAGGGTAGCAATCCATATTAATAGTAAAACATATACATAAAGATCATAGTTGCAATTGGACACTATGACCACCAGTGTGTGTACTCATGCGCATGTGTGTGCTTATAAAGCTCGTAGCTTAAGTCTCTGTCGCAAATTTTTGGGAGTCTACACACTTTAAGGGGGTTAATTTCTTTCCTATTTTTCATTATCATTTGCACAATGAAGGGATGGTAGGGAGTGTGTGTGTGTGTGTGCGCGCGCGCATGGTAGAATTAGCTTTGTGTGGAAGTCATTGAAATAAAACATGGGTATGTTGCAATCCACCTCTATGGTGTAACTTATACTTGTTCTATTTCAAATGTATTAGTCCTTTGTTGGTTTCGTCTAGATACACAAAACTATCTTGTCACCCAATATCAATTCGAAAACTTGGGATGTGCATAGCTTTATTCTAATGACTTGCAATACTTCCCCCTCATCCCCCCATATGTCTTATTAGCCCATTATAAATAAATTGTCTCTTAAGTTTCAAGCAAACCTTTATGTCTCTCTCTCTCTCTCTCTCTCTCTCTCTCTCTCTCTCTCTCTCTCTCTCTCTCTCTCTCTCTCTCTCTCTCTCTCTCTCTCTCTCTCTCTCTCTCTCTCTCTCTCTCTCTCTCTCTCTCTCTCTCTCTCTCTCTCTCTCTCTATATTCCAATCTCTCAATTTTGTATTTTTCACCTTGTGGGAAGTGGGGTTTTTATAGTCAAGTGGGAGAGGGGCAAGGGTACCATAATCATGTGGATGTGAACAATTTCACATGAAGGGGGGAAGATAACGATGCCTAGTGTCAGAATGGAGGAGTGGGGGGGAGTAGATGGTGGTGGTGGTCTGTGTATGTGTATTGGGGGGGGGGGGGGGGGGGGGGGGGGGGGGGGATGTGACTTTGGAGGTGGGTTCACATGTGGCCATAATGGCCACATAACTCACCTTTATTATCCCCCTCTCCCCTCTAACCTAATAACCTTTTCATTATTTATTTGTAATTTAAATAAATAAATAACTTATTTCATTAGTTAAATAATTAAATTAGTTCACCAGTGAAATAATTAATTTCATTAATTAAAGTATCTAGTTATAAGTAGTTTAGGTGACTAGCCTAGTTGTTAATATAGCTAGCTTTTATTTCTTTAACGCGCGCGTGTGTGTGTGCGCGTGCGCGCATGCGTGTGCACGCACATGGCTGTGTGTGTGTGTGCGTGCATGCGTGCGTGCGTGTGGGTGCGTGCGTGCGTGTGCGTGTGCATGTGCGCGCGCGCGCGCGCGCGTGTGTGTGTGTGTATAAAGCCCATAGCTTGCATCTCTATTGCAAATTTTTAGGAGTGTGTACATTTTAAGGGGGGGTTAATTTATTTCCTATTTTTCATGATTATTCGCACGATGAAGGGGTAGTAGGGAGTGTGCATGCGCATGGTAGAATTAGCTTAGTGTGGAATTCATTGAAATGTAACATAGGTATGTTGCAATCCACCTCTATGGTGTAACTTGTACTTGTTCTATTTGAAATAGATTAGTCCTTTGTTGGTTTCATCTAGATACACAAAACTATCTTGTCACCCAATATCAATTCCAAAACTTGGAATGGGCATGGCTTTATTCTAATGACTTGCAATACATACCCCTCACCCACAATATGTCTTATTAGCCCACTACACATAATTTTTCTCTTAAGTTTTAAGCAAAACTTTAGGGCCTCTCTCTCTCTCTCTCTCTCTATATATATATATATATACACACATGTATGAAGTGAGCTATGTTGTACAATTATCTTAGGAGTAGCAAATTGTAAAACCTTAGGTGAATGGCCTTCATATATATAGCTACCATGTTATACAAACTCTATATGAACAAATGCCAAAAATTGAATGTCTTATGAGTTTTGTGCATTCACAAAACTCTATCTGTCTTATCTACTTATAAAAAACAAAATAAGATGTACTCTTATATGAGAAACTAGGCAACGATTTCTTATTAAATGGTTATGTGATATTTCACTTTCCATAATAGAGAAGATCCTAATCACTTAAAAGAAAACTTTTACGGCTCTTCTTAACAAAGCCTTTAACACTATTAGCAAAGCCAAGTCCCCCCCCTCTCTCTCTCTCTCCTTGATTTACTCTAGATATAAATTGCCATGCTCTCTCTCTTCTTGATTTACTCTAGATAACCATGGGAGAAGCAATATATCTCATATAATTGCCACAACAAAAATCTTGGATGAAATTGGATTGGAAATAGTGGTAGACCTTTGTGGATTCCTCTTCATGCACAAAACTACCATTTTACCCACTTGCCAATTCCAAAAATTTGACATCCATATGTATTCATGCATTACACTTTAGTACCTATTTTCATCTATGTATGAAAGACTTTGTATTATTGCAAGCACTTTACAAGCTTTGAAACATTATGCATCACGAAGATTTTGAAATTCTCCTCACAAATTCCTCCTTGCATGACTTAGTATAATAGTTTCCTATCTTGAGGAAGGAAAGGTCTCAAGGCTTATAGTTGCCTATGACACACATCAATCTAAGTTTTACCCTAATTACCACAAGCCTAAGATACATTCTTAAAATTACATTAGTTGATTATGTTCTAAAACATTAGAAGTTTAATATACAAACATATAGATCCTAACAAGAAAAAGGCAATGACCAAGCTGTACCCTCTTGAGCCTACTTATCTTCTTCCATGAGGTTGTTAGCCTTGTAGACTTGTTCAAATTGTTGTATAAAGCAAGGATGGTCACCCAATATATGCTTGTCTACATTCTTAGTTTGGTACTAGGATTTTACCTTTCTCCTTTTTTGTATAGTCTTTGACTCCAAGTTTGCCAAAAGCAAGCTTCTTGTCATTCTAGCACTAGCTTCTATAGTTGAATTGTTGTTTGATGTTTATGATAGACATGTTCCATTTGTCAAAAGTGCTAGCTAGTCCCATAGTAGATATTAGACTTTTTAATGTTTTCCATCTCTTCCTTTTTGTTGCTTTTGAATGGATTCTCAATTGAACCACCCTACCTATGGTCTTGAACCTTTCTTGATTATGACTCTCTAGATACTCCATCATCTACACAGGGTGACTCTAACAAATGAGAAGTTTTGACTCCATGGAGTGCCCTTAACTCATACCTTACTTCTCTTGGGAAGGTTTTCAAGAGATAGAATCCAACATTTCAAGCCCATTTACTTGCCTACTAAATGTTATACAAGGGGAATAAACTAATTGTTTTATCTAGATCTTAAGATTAGCAACAACTTCCCTATAAAAGAAGTAGTTGGGGTAGTTGAGGTCATACATGATCTTGAGATTAGTCAAGGAATTTATCCAAGAATTTGTCCCTAATCACATGAACCACTCCTAATTTATGTTTTTTTTTTTTACAGATGTTAAGTCCCAAGATTTATTGACTTTTCACATAAGTGCTTGGTAGATGCCACCCCTTCTTAGATCAATCCACACAATACTTGGATTGACACTTGGCATTATGTGTTTATTGATCAAGCTAAGGGGCTTAGGGCACGTGTCCTTTTTTTTTCTTCTATCCTATTGGGGTGTCATACTAGTTGATATTGTGATGTCGTAATGGACAATTCAATGTGATGCCCATAAATTAGGTCAAAGATTCTCAAGCTCTTCAAACCCAAGATCGGTATTAAGATTAGGGGTTTAAATTGTTAAGTTTAGTATAAGAACTTGGTTTTCCCTTTGTGACGTCAATAGAGTAGTTCATTACAATGTCACACTAGTTTATATACTATAATGTGTAAGAAAAGAGAATGCAACATAGTACAAGAAATTTGTAAACAAGTGATGAATAGAGAATATAGGAAATCAAAAAATTTGGTTATTCTAGCCTATTACAATAGATAGCTAATGCTTCCATGTCTATGCTTCTATTACTAGGAAGTTTCAATAAAACACATGAAACAAACAAGAGCAAAAGCTATGTATGCATAAAAACGTGGCTATAGTGAGCTGCACACTACTAACGCAAAATGGAGTATTAAATGCATGCAATTTTTAAGCATGCACCAAGATTGACCACCGAATGTATATCCAATAGGTGTTCACCTCACCCCAATAAGGTTTATGGAAAAAGCCACCCTAAGACCACTCCTCCAATTAAATAACTAGTGTAGTAATTACTCCAAGCATGCATGTAGCTAGGCTGGGGCCAACATCCACAATGGTTTGTCTCTACACCTAGCATAGTAATAACTCTACATCTAGTCTATTAATGACTCTACACATGCATATACCTAGGATGGCAATGTGCCAACCTCCACAATGGTTTATCTCTAGTTAGTTATCTTGCCACAGTCGGCCACCATAGAGTATTAAAATCGAGACCTACTAGGTGAATGTGCTATTCATAAATGCCTTCTTCTCATATGGGGGGACTCACAAAGATAAGTCAACAATTACCTATGCAATTACATGAGGGGTGGAGCATTGATGTCCAATACAATGTCAATTCTAATGGGTGATTTTATTATCAATTAAGCAGTTGTTTGAGATGTGCAACCTTATGCCCATTTTGAAGGGAAATGATAAGAATGCGAGGGACATAACATCTAATCCTAATATTTTTCATCTTCTTTGTTTAGCTAAATGCTTATCTAATATTTTTTGCCCTTGACCATATTTCCACCCAAACAATGACTTGATGATCTTATCCTACACTATCCACAATGGATTTTAGGGTGCTATGTGTTGAGATGACAAGCTCAACATTTGCAGACATAGATGATGGACTAATTGCTTAGATGGGTCTACACATCTACATTAGCATGTTGGTGGTCATTATGATTCTCACATGGCCATTGACTTGTCACTTATTAGTATAGTCAATTATGCATTGTTTGACGTAGTAGGACACTTTCCTTTATGTTGTATCTCATCTATACTTTGTGTACATTGTATTTGTGTGAAAAAAAGAAGACACGAGCACAAAACGTTTTAGCCTCCATCTCTCTCCTTGTGTTCTTGAGTGAGTTTTTTCTTGTGTGTATAGTGTGTGTTTGGCATGGCAGCTCAAGTAGGTCCCCTCCACCACGAGATTCCTAACATGGTATCAGAGCAATGCCACTGAGAGAGGTTTGTTTTAAAGGCTCAAGTGAAGGAGAAGAAGTAAGAATTTAAGCAAGCAAGAGCAACGAGTAAAAAGTGCTCCCACTCTTCCACTCTTTCTCTTAAATAGTACCTATGGAGGCACTAGAAGCAAGACACAGCAAAAATCTCATATTACTGTGAGATTTGTTGTGCAAGAAAAGCACTGTATATTCTTTATATTTTCCTTTCAGGGAT
Source organism: Lygodium microphyllum (assembly GCF_053477565.2). Lineage (NCBI taxonomy): Eukaryota > Viridiplantae > Streptophyta > Polypodiopsida > Schizaeales > Lygodiaceae > Lygodium > Lygodium microphyllum. The sequence continues at coordinate 21,129,104 of NC_141139.1, read as the reverse complement.
TTTCTATTGCTTATTTGGCCATTTGAGGCTGTTTCAAGCCCGGTTTTAGACCCGTAAGGTTGTGGACATTAGTTTCAATATAAATTGCAATTTCAGTTGTGCCAATCAAAAGTGGGTGTACTAGTTACAGATTTTGAATTTGTAATTTTTGATGTGTTTGTTAGGAAGAAAACACAAGTTTTATTTGTAAATAGGTTATAGATTACATGTATGGTTGAGCAGTTTCGATGAAATAGACTACTTGGTGTGTTGATATGCACTTGTTGTAAAAGGTTACAAAGGACTTGCTATTTTGTATCAATTTTGTGATTAATGACAAAGAATAGTGGAAACCCCATCATTGAGAAGGTGGACAAAAATAACTACCCATCATGGAAGTTTCGTGTGATAAACTTCCTTATTGGAAAAAGCCTCTATAATTTTGTTTTAGGTGAAGAAAATGAGCAAGAGCTAAGTAATCCTATGACTACAGAAGAATTAATGACATGGAAAGAATGGAATGCAAAAGACAAAAAGGTAATGTATTGGCTTTCTATAGTCATTGTGATAATACTATATTGGAGTATATTAGAAATGCAGAAACTTCACGTACAGCTTAGACAATCTTCGAGAATATGTTTTCAACAAACACAAAGGCGCATAAAGATTAAAGTCAAGCAAGAGAACATGTTTGTAAATGCGTATGTTTTGAAAGTGAAAAGCATTACATATGCCTTAGCAGCTAGTGATGCAATACCTAATGATGATGATTTGTTTTCATCTACTTTGGATGGCCTTAATAATGAGGAGTGAAAATAATTTGTCACTTTTGCATATGCATGGAAGCCATTTCTAATTTTTTATGAGTTGGTCTCACTCATGATCACTAAAAATATCAACACGCAAGAAGATGAATCATCTGAAAGAAGTGGTAAACAAGTATAAGCATTTTACTCAAGTTCAGGAAGAAGGAAACGTAGTAGCTCCTCTTTAAGAGGTCGTAGTATGGGATGTGTTGGTGATAATCAGCAAAATAGGTTAAATCAGTAGTTCGATAAAATATAGGTTTTAGGAGGCCGTCGAAACTTTAGAGGGAGGGGGAGCTCTAGAAGAGGAAGAGGTGGATGACAGAATAGAGGTTTAAGCAATTCTAGTATTATTTGTTATTATTATAGCAAATCACGTCATATTAAAATTCAATGTTATGCTAAAAAGGCTGATATTCACATTAGTAATTTGTAGCAAGGAAACTATGCATCATCTTCTTTCACAACAAAATGAAAATGAAAATGAGTGTGTGTTGTAGTACATGATGAATATTGTGACAAGAAAAGAGTCACATGATGATGTATGGTATGTTGATTCAGGTGCATTTAAGCATATGACCAACCATGCTAAATGGTTTGGAGAGATGTAGGATTTACAAAATCTAGATTATGTGCAAACGGGTGATGATTCATGCCACTCAATTTCACACATTGAAAATGTTTCCTCATCCTTGCATGATGGTTAGATAAAGATTCTATCAGATGTATTATATGTGCCATCCATCACAAAGAATTTAGTGTCTGTTGGTCAAATGGTAGAGTAAGGGTTGTAGGTTTGATTTAATACAAAAGGTTCTTTTATAGAAGACGTTAATGATAAGTTTAGGTTAGTCACAAAAGGAAGTAAGTTGGCCGATGTTCACTTTAGATGTTGGAATTCTTGCTATGAATGTTGTTATGTATGCTAAAGGAAAAGGAGTAGTTGCAAACATTGAAATATGGCGCAAACATATTGGACATGCAAATATACAAAGACTGAAATTAATATAGTATAGAGGGTTAGTTACAGAGTTGCTTTTGGAGTTGTAGAATTTCATAAAGTGTATGAAGCATGTTAGTTTGATAAGCATGTAAAATAACTTTTTTCACATGATAGAGATGTGAGCAAGAATACACTTAATGTTATGCATATAGATGTTTAGGGATCTATACAAAGAATATCTTTTAGAGGCAGTAAATATTTTATCACTTTTATTGATTTTTATTCAAGAGAGATGTAGGTATATTTCATGAAGAAAAAGAGTGATGTGTATGAGCACTTCAAAACTTTCAAAGTTGGTGTTGAAATAGAAAGAGGCTTGAAAGTTAAGTGCTTGAGGTTAAATGGAGGGGGAGAGGACCTCACTAATGACTTCAGATACTTTTTGAGGTCTCATGGGGATAAAGAGACAATTTACTTATAGTTATATCCCATAGTAAAATGGGGTTGCAGAAAGAAAAATTAGGTATATTGCAGAAGTGAGTATTGACGGCTGAAAAGAATTTGCCAAAATATTTTTGGTCTAAAGCTATTCATACAATTGTCTATATTATGAAAAGAACTTCTACAACTGTAGTTTATAAATGATCCCTCAATAATGCTTTACAGGAGAAGCCCAATGTGTCGCACTTGAAAGTATTTGATTGTATTGCATATGTTCATGTGCCAGATGATCTACAAAAGAAGCTTGATTCAAAGGCTGAAAAATGTATTTTCATTGGATACTCTTTAGGGCAGAAAGAATATCGTTGTTATAACCCTGTCATAAGTGAGTTTAGAGTGAGCATGGATGTTATTTTTTTTATGAAATGAGCACTTAGTATACATCTAGTGGTGATGCATTGGATGATGATGATAGTTATATGCAGAAAGAAAAGCAAGAATCACGGAGCATTACTGTACCAAAAACATCATCTCATAGTACATAGTTAGCCCTTAGTCTAGGAGACTAAGGAGAAATCCCATATCTTCTAGTGTATATACAAGTATTGCAGGTAAAGACAAAGGGACAAAGAAAGTGTCAGATGGCAATGATGCATTTGCTAGTCATTTGGGGTTTAATGGAGATTCCAGTGGTTCAGAGAGTTTGCATGATGAGCTCAGTATTCCTTCAATCATGACACCAAGTTTACAAAGAGCACATGGTAATGTAAAGGCTCCATTTAGTAATCCAATGGTATGTAAGTCTAATAGGGTCAAATATCCTGTTGAAAGATTTGTTTTTGAAGGTTATGCAACTCACCATTATGTTTCTATGATAAAGGTGGTTGAAGATGTTGAGCCCACTTGTTTTGAGAATACAACTTTGGCCATGCCCATTGGGATGCAACAATGGATGAGGAGATGGTGGCTACATTAAATACCAACAAGACTTGGGATCTAGTACCATTGCCTAAGGGTAAGAAAACTATTGGTTGTAAGTGGGTCTACAAAATCAAGCATAATAGAGATGGTTCTATTAGTAGGTATAAGGCTAGACTGGTTGCAAAAGGCTATACTAAAACATACAGCATAGATTATGAAGAGACTTTCAATCCAGTTGCTAAGATGGTAACTGTTAGATATGTGATTGACTTGGCAACATCCAAAGGTGGAAGTTTGCAGTAAATGGATGCAAAGAATTCATTTTTTCATGTTGAATTGCAAGAAGAGGTATATACAGGAGCAACTAGCAGGTTATGAGGATTTAGAGCATCCCACATATGTGTGCCAGTTAAAGAAGGTGTTCTATTGGTTGAACCAAGTATCTAGAGTATGGTTTGATAAGATCGGAGAGCATCTTGTCAACATTGGCTTTTATGTTTCTGATGTTGATCACTCACTTTATGTGAGAAAGGTGTTGGGGATAAAGGCGCCAATGCCTAGCCACCCGTGTATTACTACACTAATGGTATCCACACACATGTACACTACAGATGGCAGGTATCCATCACTATCACTTCATTCTTTATTCTTTCAGTGACATTTAAATAAAGGGAAGGTCGATCACACATTGTGACTGTTGGAGTTCCCACATCTTCTCTCTCTCTCTCTCTCTCTCTCTCTCTCTCTCTCTCTCTCTCTCTCTCTCTCTCTCTCTCTCTCTCTCTCTCTCTCTCTCTCTCTCTCTCTCTCTCTCTCTCTCTCTCTCTCATTCCAACATAGCTCTTACTTCCACTTCGAGGCTCACTCCCTTCAACTGATATTGGAGCCAACCGTTCTAGGAGCTCTTCATCCTTTCCTTCAGCTTGAATTCAAAGATTCAACTCAAGGTTTCATGGTAGCCATTGTCTCTTCCTCTCGAGAGCATGCCGTAGAAGTCGTGGACAACTATGGCAACTTGACAATACTATCATATTTTGGCCATAACTTTGCATACAGAATCAGATTTAGGCATTCTATAGCTAGAAATAAAGAGCGCAACAAGAGCTAAAAATTTGGGTAGTCATAGAGTTAATTTTGTGTAGCTTTCTATTCTCTATTTCACATAGAATAAAATTGTTCTGGTTTGGACAACAAATAATAAATTCATCGTGCATGTTTGATGCTTTGGGGATGCTATTTTGGTGCCTAGATGGTATGGTTATGCTCTTGGGATGATTTGAGCACACATTTGGCTCAACTTTCTCAGAGATTTCATTGTTCTAATAACATGACTGAATGTCATTTATTAGTGAAAAGCATATGCCTAATGCTTAGTAATGCTTTATGGGATAGTCAATGGTTGTACCGCTACTTCGATTATTATGTATACTTCCCAATATGCTATGGCATGCTTTTGAGCTAAGATTTGAGCTTTGTTACATTGATATTGGCTATGGTTGCATGCCTTGGTTGCTTCATGACTTATGCAATTATGGGCTTGAATTAAATATTGGGTTTTATGGTTCTAGATGCATGCTCTATGGATCTTGGATGTTTGGATGTCATTTAGATGATATCTTGAGCATTGCTTGCTCATTTGGTGTCCTATTTTTGCTTCAATGGAAGCTACTCAACTTTATGTACTGAGCCACTTTGATACTTGCATGTACTACAGAGCATTTGGCTTATACAATTGAGCTTGAGCTTATTACAATGAGACAATGGGACTCATTATGACATGTATATGTTCTCTTGATATTTATTGGATGCAATTACACTATCATGGGTTGATTTGATATCTTAGCTTGGTCCTGGTACTTATGTCTATTGGTATTTCTATACTTCTTGGTTATGTATAAGCTTTTTCTCAATGGGTTATGCATTTGGCAATTCTCTTCATTTACACTTGAGACCTACTCTATGCATGACATCTATGCCTCTTGCATATATGGTTTCTGGCACACTGCAGTTGTGATAGTCTTTAGTGTTGGTTGTTTCTAGCTTCTTCTCTCTTGGTTGCTCATAGTTAGTTGTTGGCATATTGTTGTAATTTATCACAGCAACCTATTATTTCAATTTTATGCATTCTATTTAAGGGCAGTCACATGAACTTGACAGTCTTTTGCTTACAGCAAGTGGTGGCAAATTCATCACTTTGGCACTATCTTCTATTCCCCACTTGATTTAGTTGTGGTTTTGGGGTTGATATACAAGGTATTATAGTAGCCCGTCTTTCTCTTCTATGTGTACTTGCTTGATCTCATTATGGCTAGTGATTCTCGCAATACTCCTATCTTCAATGTTGAAAATTTTGATGGAACCAATTACAGCTATTATAAGACCCAAATATGGTAGGGTTTAGTGTAGAAATTGTAGGTTAGACTACTCAAAAATGGGTTGTTGAACCCAAAAACATTGCAGCCACAAGGATTGGGATGAACTAGATGAGGTATGCAAGTCCACAATCATTTTATCACTCTCTCTAAGCAAGTTCACTACAATGTTGTAATTGGAAATTAGACTGCATATGAGCTTTGGACATAGATTAAGAATCTTTATGATAAATAGAGTTATGTATCTCAAATGTATTGGCTGAAATAGTTGATGGACCTTTGCATAAAGGAAGGGAATTCTATGTATGCACACTTGAATGAGTTTTACTCCGTTGTCAGCTATTTAGCTTCATAGGAGATTGAATTCAAGGATACTTTATATCCCTTATTTCTGCTTGGTACTCTACCTAAGCCATGGGACACTTTCCATGCAGCTCTCTGTGTGCTAAGGATGGGATGAAATTACAAGATATTGAGAGTGCCCTCTTGACAGAAGAGGTGAACAAAAAGAATATAGATGCTTCTGGTACGTCCCATGCATTGACTGTGAGAGGCCACCAAGATGGAAATGTCTGTGGTAGAGACTCTAACTGTCTCAATCAAGAGCAGTTGTACAATCCCGCAGTAAGTTTCATGGCCATAAGTCTGGTCTTACTTGTCATTATTATGAAAAACCAAATCATATTTGGCCATAATGCCATAAAATGCACGAAGACAAGTGAGGAAAAGGGAAAGGGTAAAGTGCAGGACAAGAATGATGATCGGAACATTGTGTCTAGCAAGTCTAGTATCAAGATTGAGGAGATTAATGTAGTGCCTTGATGTATCTAGTGATCTTATCTTGGTAGCTTCTTCTTTGGATGCTTCACAATAACAGTTGACTAATGCTTTGTCAAGATATAATCAGTGTTGGTTGATAGATTCAGGGGCTTCCTTTCATGTGACTCCTCATAGAAAGTGGTTTCACCCCTATAGCAGTATGACTAGATCTATTTATTTGGGTAATGACCTAGCATTAGTGATCGTTGGTATTGGTGATATCTAGTTACATTTTGGTTCAGGTAGCATGTTCACTCTTCATGGTATACATCATGTACCAGCTCTCACAAAGAGCCTTATCTCTGTTGACACCTTGGATGATGTAGGTTATGTTGTCTCTTTGGGTGATTTCTCATGGAATATTTTTCGTAAGAATCTTATTATTGCTTGTGATGTTAAGTCTAGTACTCTCTATTCTTTGCTTGTATCTAGGTCAGTTGACCATGTTTTGGTTGTGGGTGCAGTTCCACATGTATCTCTTTGGCATCGTCACCTTGGGCACATGTCTTTTAAAGGGTTAAAAATTATTACCAATTTGCAATATCTTCTACCCCTAGAATATAGGTGTTTTGAGTCTTGTGATCATTGTTTATATGGGAAGCAGACATGTAGTACGCATAAGAAGTCTAGCATGAAGCGCATGGGTGAGCCTTTGGCTCTTGTTCATTCAAATGTATGTGGTCCCATGCTCTATCAGTCGCTAGGTGGTGCAAAGTACTTTGTCACATTCATTGATGATTACTCACATAAGGTATGGGCTTTCCCTATAAGTAGAAATCAAATGTCTTGTCTACTCTTTCAACATTGGCAAGCTCTTGTTGAGAACTAGTCTGGGTATAGACTGAAATGCCTAAGGTCAAATAATGGGGGTGAGTATGTCTCAAAAGCTTTTGAGTAGTTTTGTGATGAGCGGGGTATTAAAGCATCAATTGAACATCCCCTACACGCCTCTGTAGAATGCTATTGCAGAACGCATGAACAAGACGATTCAAGAGAGAGTTTGCACTCATCGCTTTTGGATTGAGATAGTTACTACTATTGCACATTAAATTAACAGGTCCCCTTGCACTATTGTTGTTGATTGCCAGGTTACAAAGGTGGTATGGATTGAAAAACCTCTATCATATGCTCATTTGTGTGTCTTTGGTTGTGGGACATTTTGCCATGTTCCCAAGGACAAGCGCATTAAGCTGGATCTTAAGTTTGTGAAATGCATCTTTCTTGGTTATGGGGATACAGGTGAGATGGGCTATCACCTATGCGATCTATAGGCTCGCAAGGTTATCTGCAGCCACCATGATGTCATTTTCCATGAGGAAAATATGCAAAAGTAGCTTGAGTGGGTGGTTGAGCTACACGCTCATTGATTTTTTAAGAGGAGTCTCCTAGTCTATATGGCCAGCTAAATAGCCTACAAGCAAGCCAATGCTCCAATGGCCTAGGCCCCACCTGTTATGCTGGGTTAGCCTGCTTTGAAACACTCTACTCTGAGTGCTTTCCACCCTCCATGGATTATGTTATGGTGACAAATGCACGTGAGCCTCTTTCTTATGATGAGGCCATGCATATAGATGATAGTTTCTTATGGGACAGGGCTATGCAGTTGGAGTTTGACCATACATGGAATTCGATTCCTTTGCCTAATGGCAAGAAGGCATTGCTATGCAAGTGGATATACAAGCTAAAAAGTATCCTTGGATGCACCAAGCCTGCTTATAAGGCCAAATTGGTAACTATGGGTTTCACGCATGAATATGGTATTGACTTCGATGAAGTCTTTTCTCCTATGGTCAAAATGACATGTGGTTCTAGTATTGGTTGCTTAGCTAGAGCTAGACCTTTATCAAGTGGATGTAAAGATGAATTTTTTGCATGGGGACTTGTATGATGAGATCTATATGCAGCAACCTAAGAGCTTTAAGGAAGAAGGCAAGGAACACCTAGTGCAAGTTGAGAAAGATCTTTTTTATGGCCTTAAGCATGCACCTAGGAAACAATACCATAAGTTTGATGCTTTTATGCATTCATAGGGATATAGTCATAGTGTTGTATATCCGTTTTTATATACAAAAAAGACTTGTGATCGAAACCTTATGATTTGGTACTCTATGTGGATAATATACTTATTGCCATGATGAGTTGGATGCCTTGAAGACTTAACTCAAGAAGAGCTTTGAGATGAAGGATATGGAATAGAACTCACACATTCTTGGGATGTGTATCATGTGCAATCACTCTAAGGGGCTTATTTATCTATCCTAGAAGGAGTATATCTAGAAATGCCTTGATCGGTTTCATATGGAGGATGGTAAGACTATTAGTTGTCCTCTACCTTCTCATATGAAGGCTAGTCATACCGATTGTCTACAGTTTGATGAGCAAAAGTTTGAGATGGCCAAAGCCCCTTATGCATCTATCATGGGCAGTTTGATGTATGTCATGACAGCCACTCAACCTGGCATAGCATTTGTAGTGGGTGTTGTGGCATGCTATATGGCTACACTTACCAGACGGCATTGGGGTATCATGAGGTACCTGAAGGGCACAACAGCTATGTGTATATGTTATGGTAGCTAGGATACAAGAGCGTGGGGTACAATGAATCTAATTATGCAAGACATGTAGATAGTAGGAAGTCCACCTCTGGCTATGTCTTCACCTTTGCTCAAGGTGCTATTTCTTAAATTTCCAAGGTGCAAAAATGCATGGCCCTCTCTACTATACTGAGGCCAAGTATATTGCAACCATTGAGGCCTGAAGGGAGACTCTCTAGATAGGCCATGTCTAGTGGCAGTCCTTAGTATTACTGATGTGGTACCTACATTGCATTTGGTTTTTATGAGTGCTATCAAGTTAGCCAAGAATCCGCCAAGAATCCGATCTCCCATGCAAAGAAGAAACACTTTGAGGTGCATTACCACTTCATTAGAGAGGTCTTTGAGGACAAGTCTGTTGATCTTGTCAAGATCTCAACTGACCAAAATCCTGCAAGTCTACTCATGAAAAGTCTCCCAGCGAATCATTTTGCCTTCCTCAAGAAGTTGATGGGCATTGGATAAGATAATGCCTTTCCTTGTCCTATTGTACTTATGTATATTTGTACTTTGTTACTTTTTTATTATTCTCTCCTCACTAGGGGCACACGTTCTTTTAAGTGAGAGGTTGTTGGGGATAAAGGTGCATGTGCCTAGCTACCTATGTATTACTACATTGATAGTACCCATGTACATGTACACTATAAGTGGTGGACGCCCATCACTATCACTTCATTCTTTATTCTTTTAGTGATATTTGAATAAAGGGAAGACCGCTCACACATTGTGATTGTTGGAGTTCCCACATATTGTGCCCCTCTCTCTCTTGCTTTGCTCCTTCTATCATAGCTCTTACTTCCGCTCGCGTACTTCCACTCCAGGCCTACTCCCTTCAAAAGGGAGATGTAGGTTTGGTCATCATAGTCATCTATGTGGATGATTTGGTTATCACAGGTGACAATGATAATGAAATTGAGTCAATAACCTTTTGAAGAAGAAGTTTGGGATAAAGGATTTGGGTGAGCTAAGATATTTTCTTGGTACTGAGGTGATCAATGTCATATGGTTGTCCCAAAGGCAGTATGGTTTGGATACGTTGTCCAAGGATAGTATGATAACGTGTAAGCCTCTTTCAGTGCTGCCATTGGAGCAAAATGTGAAGTTGAGTACTAATGTTGGGGATGAGATAGAAGGCCCTACTATGTTCACAAGGATAGTAGGAAGTTTGATTTACATGACTATATTAAGGCCAAACTTGAGATATGCTATTGGCCTTATTAGTCAATTTATGTAGATGTCTTGAAAGTCTCATTTGGATGCAGTTAGATGCATATTGAGGTATGTGAGGTTCACTTTGCATTATGGACTTTTTTATGATGCAAGTAAGGATATACAAGTGTTTGGATACACAGATGCAAATAAGGCTAGTAGCATATTTGATAAAATATGTACTAGTGGATTCGTGTTTTCCCCTTGGAGCATAGTGCAACAACTACATGGAGCAACAAAAAGCAATCTGCTTTATCAAGTATAGAGGTTGAGTACAAAGATGCTACTATGGCAACATGTGAGATGGTATGGTTGCAAAAGTTATTGGGTGATTTGGATGTGTAGGGAGACCAGTTATCATTCACTATGACAATATGAGTGTGATGTTTTGACTTTTTGACTTCATGTACATTAACTTTAAAGAAAGACTATCAAAAGTGGGATCTTGAATAAAATAATCTACATCCCATACCTTAATACCTTGCAAGATCAATACAGCTACAAATATCTCTATACAAGAATTGCCATGTGCATGGCAATTATGGATAGTAAGTCTGGAGTAGAGTAAACACGTTTAATAACTTAAGCAAGTCAAGACTTGACTTGAGGGGGATTAAATCATAGAAAAGAAAAATATTTAAGCCTTTTTAAAGCTTAATAGTGAGGAGATGTCGAGCTGATTGTGTTGTGCCCTCCCCTCCCTTTTTGTCAATTCGTCGCTATCATCTTCTCCATTCCCAATTTAGAAAATTGAAAGACAGAGAAAAGGCATGAGATCTCCATTCTCAATCTCAACAAAAGACTCCAAAAATCTCCCCCTTTTCTCAGTTTGATAAGAGGCCTAGATTGAAGGAAGATCACCCGAAAGCTAAGCGAATCAGCCATGGCATCTCTGGCAGCCTCTCTTGACCTCAAAGAACATATTGCTAGCATCAAATTGCATCTTGAAAGCTTCTAGATAGTTATATTGGCAAGATACCCTCCACAAAGAACTACTCTTCTTGGCCACAACTCATGAGACCCCCTTCCCTTCAATTAAATTATAAATATGGGGCATGAGAAGCCATAGAAGACGTTAGCTTAAATCAAGGGAAGAGACTCTTCTTGAATCAAGAGAGAAGAGCAAGAGAGAGAGAGACAAGAGGAGAGTGAGAGAGATAATTCTTATTGCGAAGGCAAGGGGGATACTTTGCTACCTTCTAAGTCGAATACTGTCTTTTCTACCTTCATTCCCCTATAGAATCAAGACTCTACTCAATTTCTTCTCAAAACCTATTATCACCATCTCTATCAATCCAATTCAGATGGCCCATAGCTCTATTATGGAAGTCTTCTCTGCAAATTCTTGATTGAAGACCATGGCCCTGAAGAGGAAAATTACGAAGTCTACGGAAAAAGCGAGAGCTGTTACTAACACTGCGAGTATGACCACTACAAATGGAATGGCAAGTACTGGAATTACAAATGAAACAATGAATATCAACATCAACTAAGTGCTCATCGTAAATCCTCGAGTGTCATATTTGACTATTATTTTAAATATTAAATATGATAAATAGATCATCCTCTCACGAACTAGTAAAATTACATCCATAAGAGTAGGATTTTTCCATATAATCTCATGCATAGAAAATTTACTAAAGAAAAATCCTTAATGCAAATTCAAAGGATTAATTTGATTACAGAGATGTATTGGAAATAGGACATAGGGAAATTACCACACTACCTGATAGAATTTATGATTTTATTGCATCAACAAGCAAGATTTACCAAGAACTAGATTCAAGGACTATGATTTTTGCAGTAAGAAATATTTAAGCAGAGAAAAATTTTGAATCCAATTTGTACTAAACTAATGGAAACTTTGATCGTTAAATACAAATGCTAATTCCTTAAACAATCTTGAGATGAAATTATTAGAACACTTTCCATAATAAAATATTAAAGGGTTTTGAACCTAGTGAGTTATCGCTAGACAAGGACCAATAGAAACTCGTTTTTTTTTTTAAGAGAAAAAAGATTATCACAAAAGTTTTCTCTTATAGAGGTCCTTTAGCAATCTTAGAAGGATTGATGGATTTACCAAACCCTCAAAAAGGGGAGTTTTTATTCTAGGAAAAGGATTGGCTTGGAAGGAAATTCATTAAATTTTTTGCGTATAATACTAAGTTGTTTGTGGTTGTAAATTAGATTCTGAGTTTTCTTAAATTATCAAGATAAAAGATGGATAATCAGTTGGAGATTGCCGATTGAGGCAGTATTTTGACAAAACACCAAGTGAGGAAATGTTCCCTGATGATGCTAGAGCTCCCCAAGGTCAGTGTGAATAAAACCTACTCCAAGGGATTTTTGTTTTCAATTCACTGAGAGTATGGACCAATCACGATGCGAAAGGTCTTGTCATAGGGAATTCGAGTTGGCAGGAGGAGATGAGGATACTAGGGGACTCTGGTCATAAATTCCTTAGACTCTTATGAAATATCAATTACCCTTTGAACCCAAATAGTACTCTGAAAGTCCCAATAGTAGTCTAGGAAGGACTGAACTTGGTGGGAATAATACCTTTGAATTGATATTACATCTAGTTAGGACCCAGGAAACATTGTAAAAATATATATTCTTAAAGAAACTGTTTGAGAAAGAATTGTTTACCCTATTTTTGTGTCATGAAATAAAGATGTGTAATGAATCTGTACCGAGAGATAATCAAAGAAGCTGTTTTCTATATGTCAAACCTAAAGTGGTAGGTAATTAGGTAATTAGGTAATTAGGTAATTTAAAAAATTACTCTATTGAGGGAAGGAGGTGGATGGTGATAGGTCCAGACCTATGGTTGGGTCGTCTTGGTTAGTTGAGAGCTTTTCTCATAAAAATTACATTAGTAAATAGGTAAAACGAATGGCAACTAGACATTAGGAAGGACCTAACTTGCATCGTTTTAGGGGGCCAGGATGGGATTTTGCCTCACGAGCAAAGGGGTCAGCGTGTTGCACTCCCCTTCATCTCCCATTCTCTTTGAACCAAGTACAATGCAAGTTTGCCTCAGTTCGAGTGATCCTTTGAGCAATGAGAACTCAAAATAATGATGCTCGCTAACCAATAGGTGATTTGGCCACTATTAGGATCCTTGTAGGGACTGCCATAAACTTCCACTACAGGGTAGACTCAAGAGGACATAGACAACAAACTTTGAGGTATTCCACGAAGTCCTAGACGGCATTGTCTAGAATATCTCTTGATGGAATACTAAGAACGTGCCACAACGAGAAAGCAGCTCGGGTGGGCACATCACAATGAGTAACATTTAGTTAGCTAGGAACCCAGCATTCCATACTAGGATAAAACACATCAAGGTGTACTATCACTTTGTAAGAGAGAAGGTACTTGTAGGAGAGATTGACTTAGTATGTGTCAGCACACAAGATCAAATAGCTAATATTTTCACAAAGGCATTGGGTGTAGAGAAGCTTCAAAAATTTTGAAGCTTACTAGGAGTTGCAGAGATACAATTGAGATTTAAGCAGAGTGTTGAGATGGCAAGCTCAACATGTGTGGACATTAATGATGGACTGCTAGCCCATTGGTGGTCATTATGATCCTCACATGGCCACTGACTTATCACTTATCATATTTGATTTGTTACACCTACTTACAAAATTGACATTAGCCATCGGTGGTCATTATGATTCTCACCCGGCCATTGACTTATCACTTATCATATTTGATTTGTTGCACCTACTTACAAAACTAGCACAGTTATAGTGCCAATCAATTAGAATAGTCAATTATGCATTGTTTGACTTATTAGGCCACTTTTCTTTGTGTTGTATCCTATCTATACTTTGTGTACATTGTATTGTGTGTAAAAGAAGAAGAAGAAATCAATGAGAAAACATTTTGGCTCCCATCTCTCTCCTTTGTTCTTGAGTGAGCTTTCTCTTGTGTGTATCGTGTCTATTTGGCGCAACAACTCAAGTAAGTCCCCCTGCCACATTATTCCCTGACACTAGGTTCACCATATTGGAGACAAAAGCTCAACTAATAAAGAGAACACTAACAATCACAATATGCATAATCTATCAACATGCTAAGGATTAAGGGTGCACCTCTACTTGCATTGGAGTACCATTGTGCCCTCCCCACAAAACAAAAATGTTGAAGCCAACTCAATCTTGGATACATCGCCTATTCTTTCAAGGGTTCTTTTTGCACACAAATATCACACCTAGGTTTATCTATTTCCACCTCTCTCCCTCTCTCTATTCTTCTACTTCACTCTTTCTCCAAGGATGCAAATTAGAAAGAAGAAGAAAGCTTGAAACCTCTAGCTCATCACATCATAGTCCAAATGATGTAGAGGAAGCTCCAATTGTCTCCCATTCCACAATGCTGCAAGCTCTAGTATCTCATTTCAATCTTCACTCTTTTGATTCCTTTCTCGCAAGCATGATGCTTTGGTGTTCTAAGGTCTCATCTAAGGTTCCTTGAGCATTAAATGCTCAACTCATAACTGATACATTGCTGGTATAATAGGGTTATTGGATGGTTATAGTTTGTGCAATGACTTTTCTTATACTTACTTGGTGTATATGCAATCAATGATGCCCTCTTAGATATGTATCAACTCTCAAATGTTGTGGCAAGTATTTGAGATACATTGAGGTGTTATTGGGCTGAAAATACTCCAACTCTTATAGAGTTCTTTACTATCAGTTATAACAAGCTGCTTGCATGTCATAAATAATGAAAGAGTTTCAAAGTATGTTAGCATGAGGTTGATGCATCCACTGATGCCTACATGAACATAATTGATGTTAGAATGGTGTGTTGATGTTATGTGACATTCATGAGCTAATTTGAGTGTGGTTTATGCTCAATTTGACTATGTTTTCACTATTGTAATATAGTTTATAGCCTAAAAACATTTGGACAGGGTTCCCATAAAGTGGGTTGCTATCAAAACTGAGTACTTCAACTAGATGTGTTGACTCTATAGAGGTCATGTACTTGCATGAGGATATTTGTGGGATGTTTTGAATTGTAGATCTAAACTGCAACTATTATTTCTTTTGGAGCTTGGCTATATTACCATAGACCATGGAAAATACACTTGATTTATGCCTTGAGCAATTGATGATACTTGCAGATGCAACCTACAAACTGGACAAGTTTTTGAAGATTGTCTAATGACACTATGGTTGTCTAAATAAAAGATACTACATTGTCTTGAATTGCTAAGTACTGCATTGTGGCTAATGCAATAGGAACTAATAATATTACTCAGATTGTGGACGAAGAAGCTTGACAATAAGAACTTTACTTTATGGAAGTTCAAAATGCAAAACTTCTTGATTGGAAGAGGCTATTGAGATCTCTGTATAGGAGATGAAGCTGAACTACGATTTCCAAAAAGGAATTTGACTACAAAACGACTGAGAGCTCATAGAGGCAGTGGTCAAAAAATAGCTAGTAAAGTTTTGCATTGGTTCTCGTTATGCATCTTAGATGCAATGGCTATGCAAATTACTAGTTATCTAACTCCAAAGGATGCTTGGACATTCTTATGAAAAATTATCATAATGTTACTCATGCACAGAAGATTCTGTTGAAACAATAGTTCAATAATATGATAAGGAATGGTAGGAGCATTCACACGTACACTACTGAGATTAAAACCATTGTAGATCAGCTTGCATCAATTGGCTCCAAAGTTGATGATAATGACATGATTACAATCACCTTGAATGGTTTAGGAAAGGAATATAAAGCTTTTGACACATCAAGCTTTGTAAGGACAAAACCCCTAGTTGGCATGAGTTGCTTTGTTGCTACATGAGGAAGGTAAGCTTGGCTTGAATATAGGTTTGAGTACCTCTCAGAGTAGAGATACTATATTCTACTTGAGTTAGCGAGCTAGAGGTAGCAAAGCTCGTGGAGCTTCTCGAGGTCATGGTGACACTCGAAATGCCTATGGATAGCAGCAAACACAATCCTTTAGAGGCTGGGGGAGATCACCTAGAGGCAGAGGTGGTTCTTGGCAATCTCATGATTAGTCGAATAGGGACAATGATTGTCATTAACTATGGTAGATATGGACACATAGCAAAGGACTATTATAAAAAGCAATTTGATATGAAAGCAAAAGGCAAATAGCATGGCAACTATGCATCTTCTAGTAACACTCATGATGATCAGACAAATAGGTTGTTTGTTAAGCAACATGTTTCTAAGGATACGCCTAAGCAAGGCAAGGCTAACGAATAGTGGTATATAAACTCAAGTGCCTCCAATCATATGACTCCACATGGTGAGTGGTTTAATAAAATGACTATAGGCTCTCATGGCTTTGTATGCACTAATGATGATACACAACATAATATCAAGCATACAAGTGTGGTATTGTTAGTCATGCACGATGGCAGAAAAAAGATTCTATATGATGTGTTACACGTACCGTCTATCACTGAGAATCTATTGTCTGTTGGACAAATGGCGAGAGCAGAATCTACAAGTCAGATTCAATAAAGATGGCTATTTTATTGAAATGGAAATTACAAGTTGATTGCTACATGCAAAAGAGATGGCCAGATGTTGACTTTAGATGATTCTATTCCTGAGTTTAAGGCAGCCATGTTTGCCCATGATAATGGAGCAGTTAGAGATTTGGAAATCTGGCATAAATGCATTGGTTATGTAAATATACAAAGGCTAAAAACTATGCAACAGAAGGAGATCGTGCTTAGCTTGCCAAAGTTCAAGTATATAGATTTAGGATATGTATGTTCCGCTTGTCAATTTGGAGAGCAAGTGAGGTTTTCATTTATAAAACATGTCAAAAACAATTCTAGATCTTTGCAGTTGGTGCATTTGGATATATGGGGTCTAGCCCATAATGCATCCTTTGGTGGTGCCAAATATTATGTATCATTTATTGATTATTTTAGTGAATATACATGGTTGTATATTCTGAAGCACAAAGATGAGGTGCTAGATGTTTTCAAGGATTTCAAAACACATGCTAAAAATGAATTTGGATGTTATATCTCATGCTTGAGATCTGATGGAGGTGGTGAGTATGTTTCTTGGGAGTTAGTACTTCACTAACTATGGCATTAAAAGGCAGCTTACATGTAGTTATACACCATAGCAGAATAGTGTGGGGCTGAGAGAAAAAATGAGGTGATTATGGAAGCTACAAGGGCCATGCTCAATGAAAATAATTTTCCAAATGGTTATTGGGTTGAAGCAATTGTAATTGCAACTTATGTCTTGAACAAAACACCTACAATTGGCATTCATGATCTTACATTATATGGGAAATTATATGGCTACAAATCGGATATTGACCACCTTAAAGTCTTTGGCTGCATTACTTATGTACATGTGCCTGATAAGAAGGGAAAGAAGTAAGATCCAAAAGCTATTAAGAGTGTCTTTCTTGCCTATGCATAGGACATAATAGTTATAAGTGCTACAATCCGTGCGCTCGTGAGACATTGATTATTAAGGATGTAGTATTTCATGAGTTGGCATCATGGTATGATGGTCAAAATGTAGTGGTTTTTAATGGACTAGATAGTCATACTCATGCTTAAAAATATACTTCCACTAGTACTACAGTGAGTGGACCTACAAGTGATGTGTCTTCTATTGTCAATCCTTGGACAGAATAGTTGCGCAATCATGATTCTACATCCACTGACACGGATGGGAGATTAGGTAAAGGCCAAGAGAAGATGTTTGATGATGTTATTGGCCTACTTACATTTGGATATGAGTCACCTAGCAATGACAATCTTGATAGTGAATTGGTTATACCATCTATTACGACTTTCCAAGTAAGGCAAAGGAGGTATGTATCTCCTCATGAGAGGGAGTTGCATAGTGCACCACAATTAAGAATGTCAAAAAGCCTGTTGATAGGCTAACTTACAATAGGTCTTCAACCAGACATTTTGCCTACATGACTAAAGTGATGGGTCATAAAGAGCCCAACGAATTTTAGTGAGGCAATTGGAGATAAAAATTGGTGTGTTTCCATGGATGAGAAATACTCAACATTGGCTAAAAATGACACATGGGATTTGGTTAGTCTACTTGAAGGCAAAACACCCATTGGTTGTAAATGGGTTTACAAAGTGAAGTGCACAGCAGATGGATCATTGGAAAGATACAAAGCTTGAATGGTTGCTAAGGGGTATGTGTAGTGGTATGGTTTAGATCATGAGGAGACTCTTAGCCTGGTTGCAAAGATGGCAACCATGAGAACTATCACTACATTAGTAGCATCTAAGGGATGGAAGCTTTGGAAAATGGATGCCAAGAATACATTTCTAAATGGAGATTTGATTGAGGAGGTGTATATAGAACAATCTAAGGGCTATATATACCCTGATTACCTGAATCATGTGTGTAGGTTGAAAAATGCCCTTTATGTATTAAAATAGGCACTGAGAACATAGAATGCTCAAATTAATATGTATTTGTAGTAGCTTGGTTTTCAAATGGGACATGAAAACTATAGTTTTTTTATGAAGAAGATACAGGCAGGTTATGTATTCTTGGTAATTTATGTAGATAACTTGATCATTACTAGAGATGATGACCATGGTATTGTTGAAATTAAATCCATATTACAGACTAAGTTTAAGGTGAAAGATTTGGAAGAGTTGAAATACTTTCTTGGGATTGAGGTTGTGTTTACACCTCAAGGAATTTGGCTGCTACAAAAATAGTATGCACAAGATATGCTACTGAAATACGGGATGATGGAATGTAAGCCCATGGAAACACCATTGGATCAAAATGTCAAACTTGCAATTGATGTTGGAAGTGAGATAGAGAATGTCACTATGTATTGGCATATGGTGGGCAGCTTGATCTATCTTACTAATACCTATCTTGAATCAATTATTCAATGGGGTTGATTAGCTAGTTTATATAGAAGCCCTACAAGCCACATTTGGATGCAGTCACAAGAGGATTATGCGGTATGTGAAGGGTACTTCTGATTATGGATTGTTTTATGAGCTTGGAAAGCCACTTGATTTGACTGGATATATAGATGCTGATTGGGCTGGTTGTGCCTATGATAAAAGATCAATTCGTGGTTATGCTTTCAGTCTTGGAAGCAGTATGATCAGCTAGAGTAGTAAAAAGCAATCGATAGTTTCCCTCGCTAGCACAAGGGTAGAATATAGAGGTGCACCCTTAGCTGCATCTAAAGCAATTTGGCTTGTGAAACTACTACATTACTTGGGTATACATTTGGATAGGAAAATCACATTGCATTGTGACAACATGAGTAGCGTGTCGTTGGCTAGCAAACCAAAGTCTATCATGGTAGATCAAAGCATATAGAAGTTCTTTATCATTTCATCATGGAAATGGTACTTCCAAGAGATATAGATCTAATGCATGTGAAGACTAAAGTCTAGGTAGCTAACATCTTTACCAAATCACTTGGTAGAGATAAGTTTATTCACTTCAGAGAGCTACTTGGAGTACAACAATTGTCTTGAGCAGTATTGAGAATCAAGCTCATCAATATCACCAACTCTATTAGAGATAGTTGTAGTCCTAGTTGTCATCACCCATCTGTGTGGTAATAAATGAGTCAGGCATACTCAATTGCAATTAGGTAATACAGTCCAGTTGTGTCCTAGTTACTTTAGTTATGTGTGACTTAGACTTTTTGAATAACAATATGCAAACCATACCACCTCATCCTTTTTGAATAATGGGGACCACCCAACATGTCAATGTTTGCAAACATTTATAGGTTTACCCAAATGGTTAACACAATATTTCTTATGATTAGAGAAAATCGATGTGGTTGGCTATTTTGGTCAATGCATGAGAGACCTAAACTTGAAAAAAGAAGGAATTCTTTGAATAACCCCCACATCTATCTCTAAAGGACATAATAGAACCCAAGTTGGAGCAAGAGGTTCCAATTGCATCCATATATGGGCCTACAAGGGGGTTGTTGTTGTTGTTGCTTGATATTGTTATTATTATCATTGTTTGATTGTGATAGAGGATTCTAGGGCTATTTGTGGTGTGGGAGTGGGTGATGGAGTGGGGACTTGATTTGATTCGTATAATCATAGTGTTGATCTAGATAGTGATGGATTATTTGTAAATTTTTTGCTCTTCTTGGGCTTAGAGGTCATCTTCCTCCTAATCCTCCTCATGCAAAGTTCTTTGTGATGAAGTAGGATGAGGGGGTTCCTGGGTCTTATGAGGCTTTCTTCTCCTCACTTATAGTGGTATATGTAATGAGTGAAGCTGAGAGGAGAGAGGAGAATGAGCAGAAGAGAGAGAAAGACTAGAAGAGAAGAGAGAAAGACAGAAAAGAGGGGAGAAAGGAGGAGGAAGCCATGGAAGCTGAAGGTGAAGGTGAGGAGTATATTGTGATAATAACTAGTTGCCCTAAAATGGGACTCATGCATCTTATATACCCCAGTCAGTGTGACTAGGTGTCTAACCCCTAGTTCCCATGTATCCCACTTGTTATAATCCATCCCTACCCTGAAAGTTTTTGCCCTCAAAAACAAAAGACAAATAGAGGGGATTTATAGATGGGCTTAAGAAGTGGGCTGCAGAGTACTACTCTGAGCCACATTACAATGAAAATGGGTGGCTAAAGACCAGCATGCTATCCATTACAGGCCTACTGAGGTAAAATTGCCATAACTTTTGATAGGATGTACCAAATGGGACGTGCCACATGTCAAAATAGAGCTTATGACGTGTACTTTCAGTCCCATGTAGGAAGCACACACATGGTTGAGATTTAGGAAAGTACAAAACTAATCTAAAATAGTGCAATCTCTTCAAGCAGGATGTGGTCAAAAGGTGTCATAACTTGCTAGTCTTCAGCCCATTGAGCATCTTGGAGGTGAGGAAATTCATTGACAATAGTGGTTAGGTGCCAAGAGGCTTCTTCCAAGGGTAGGCCTTGCCATTTGATGAGGTACTCCTTGATGGATCGAGATCTTAAGTGTTTATCTCATTGCCCAATGATTGCCTCAAGGATATACTGAATGATACATTCTTCATCTATGGGGGGAAGTTCTTCCACATAGTCCTTTGAGGTGCTAATGAAGGGCTTCAGCTGACTGACATGAAACACATTGTGAATCTTGGTGGTAGAGGGAAGCTCTAATCGATAGGCCAAATCACTAACTCTCTTAAGGATCTAGTACGGGCCATAGAAAAATGGTGGGCTAGTTTGTTACTGCTACCCTCTTTGAGAGTGGAATAACAAGACTTAGGCACTTTCAAGAGGACCAAGTCCCCCTCTTGGAATTCCAAAATGCCTTCTTTTCTCATCAATATAGAGTTTCATGTGAGTTTGTGCCTTTTGAAGATTCACCTTGCATTGCTAAAGCAAGGCCTACATGTGATCCAAGGGTTGATCTTATCATTGAATAAGATCGTAGGAAAGAGAACCTTATACCCGTATAATGCCTCAAAAGGGGAAACCCCAATGCTAGAGTGGGTGGAGTTGTTATATCCAAATTTAGCCAAGTGGAGCCACGTATCCCAATTGTGTTGTACATCATGGCAAAAGTGTCATAAGTATGTCTCAAGCCATTTATTTACTCTTTCAGTCTGGCCATATGTTTGGGGATGGTGCGTAGTGGATGGAGCAAGCTTGGTGCCCGTAGCTGTGAAAACTGCCTACCAAAAGTTGCTCATAAACTTGGCATCCCGATCATGCACTATGACTTATAATAATCCATGCAGCTTGAATACATTCTCCATAAATTGAGTGGCCACCTGAGAGGCAATGTATTGTGTCTTAGTAGGGATAAAGTGGACAGCTTTGGTGAGGTGATCAACTACCATGTATATATTGTTCCATCCTTTCTTGGTAACAGGGAGGCCTGTGATGAAGTCCATTGTGATATGTGTCCATTTCCCTTCAAGAATAGGAAGGGGCTTCAAGAGGCCACTAAGCATGTTGTCCTTGTTTTGTTGGCATGGAACACATTTGGTCACAAAATCCCTGGCATCCCATGCAGCTCTTCCATGATCTTTTGTGTGAAAGGAGAAGTGTGGGAGATGACAATCTTACCATTGGACCAAATAAGGCCATACTTGAGTTAATATTGTGAGTCTTCAGCCCATGCTGTAATTTCTAGAATATGTGGCTAAAATCCTGATCCAACAAATAAGCTTCTTAAAGATCCTCAATCCAATCACTATGCAACTCTAAAATGAAGAATACTCCACATGCCCATATCTGAGAGAGTGAATCAGCCATGATATTATCTTTGCCTCAAGTGTGAGAGATGTCAAAATCATAGTTTTGCAATGTCACCACCCATCACCTTTGCTTAGGAGTCAAAGTGGACTAAGTTTTCAGGAAGTATTGGAGGACTCGATGGTCACTCTTTACTTGAAAGTGGATGCCTTACAAATAGTGGTGTCATTTCTTAATAGCATGGAGGATGGCCAATGTCTCCTAGTCATATACATTCATTTGCATCTCCTTGTCATCAAGCTTATGGCTCTCAAAAGTAATCACACCATGCTCTTATAGCAAAACCACACCAATACCCTTGCCACCACTGGCATCACACTGAATAGTAAATGCCTTGGAGAAATTAGGGCATACGAGGATGGGGATTGAAGTAAGCATTTCCTTCAACTGTTTAAAGCTTTGATCAGTCAAAGGATGATTCTTTTTTTAACCGATCAGTCAAAGGTGCTACACTGGTGGTATAATGCTTAACAAAGCATCTATAAAATGAAGAGAGACCAAGAAAACCATGTAATGAAGTAGTGATGGATGGAGTGGGCCAATCCTTAACACATTATACCTTCTTGGGGTCAACCGATATGCCATTTTTGCTAACAATGTGTCCCAAGAACTCCACAGATGTTTACATAAAGATACACTTACTTTCCTTAATGAAGAGTTGATCCTCTCTTAAGATACCAAACTCCCTTCTAACATGTGCCAAGTTCTCCTCTTGTGACTTGCTATAAATGAGGATGTCATCAAAGAAAACGAGCACAAACTTGAATAGGAAGGGGTGAAGAATTTTATTCATGGGGCTCTGAAATGTGGTGGGGGCATTAGTCAACCCAAAAGGCATCACTAGAAAAAATGATAAAGCCCACGATCAATCCTAGAAGCTGTTTTGATCTCATCACCCTCCCTCATACAAATCCGATGGTAGCAAGAGCACATATCAATCTTAGTGAAAAAGCATGCCCCTTTCAACTCATCCAACAAGTCATCAATCCGTGGGACGGGATAGTGGTTCTTCACGATAATTTTATTCAAGTCTCTATAGTCAATACACATGCGAAAAGAGCCATCTTTCTTCTTGACTAATAGGACACAAGGGATGCATAAGGGGAAAAACTCAATTCAATGAAACCCATCTCAAGTAACTCCTTGACTTGAAACCTCTTCATGTTCTTATTTTTGAAGAGTCTATAAGGTGGCTTGTTCACTGGCTTGGAATGGGGCTCTAAACCAAGTGGGTGGTCCACTTGCTTCTTAAGGGAAAGGGTTGTAAGCATCTGAAACAAATCACTATACTCCTCAAGTAAGGCCTACAAGGCTGAATCCTTAGATACTTTGGGGGTTCATCTAAATTTTCCTTATTCAAGTGCAAGACAAATATTTGTGAGCATTTCTTAAAATCTTGTCTAAGTTGCTTTGCTATAATGAAATGAAAATCAACATTATCATGAACTCCCTCTCAGCGGCGGATGAGTTGTCCATGCATCATAAACTCCATGTAGAGCTGAGAGAAGTCCGTAGCAATTTTGTTTTAGTCAATCATAACCCAAGACAACATCAATGGGACCCATGTCTCATGTCATTAGGTCAACCAATGCCACATAATTTTCAACCAAGCATAGGGGGACTACAGGACATGCATGTGTGCTAATTTCTTCCTCCCCATTTGCTACTTGAACTTTCAGGGGGTGTTATAATTCTGTAGGGTGCATTTCAATCGGTCAATGGTGGTGGCTGATTTATTGACAAAATTGTGAGTACTACCGCTATCCATAATGATAAATACATGGTTCCTATTAATACTACCTTGAATACATAGGGTGTTGGGGCTCCTAGAACCCATCCAAGCATCCAAGAAGATGGAGTGAAGGGAGGTGTTAGTCAGATGGGATGTCAAATCAAGTGCATGGAATGGACAACCGCTTGGGTCAAAGGGGGAACCCATCCTCTCGATCATAGAATTGCTTATGGTCCACATCCTTAGCATACTCCTCATTGTCCATAGGTAAGTTATCCTCATCATTGTGTCAATCTTCCATTACATACATACTATGAACCTTGACCTTGGTTGTCTTGTAAGGGCACTTGGAGGTATGGTCGGCAGTGTACTTATCCCCACATTTAAAACATAGGCCTTTTTCCTTCCGTTCCTTCACAACATCCAGGGAAATGAACCTTTGGCCACTTGAGCCATTGGAGAGTGATGTAGTGGGGTGTCTATTTTCAATATATTTACTCTTAGCATTAGAGCCAAGTGCTATCCCAAAAGTGCTATGTTTTCTTTTAGCATGGAAGGGAGGATAAGTGGGTATTTTGGGGTTGCTATTAGGCATGGAATTGCCTCTAAAACCACCCCCACATGGAGCTGACCTCAATGGGGTAGGGGGTTGTCTGTAACCTTGCTAAAAACTCTCATTCTTGCAGTACTTTCTTGCATATCTTTTAGCCAATTCAATCGCATCAAATAGTGTGGTAGGCTTTTGAGCCATGGCATCCGTCGCGATAGGCTCGATTCCAACCCATAGATGTACTTATGCAATTTGGCATCATCAATGCTCTCCACATACATGGTCAAGTTCATAAACTAATTTGTGTACTCTCGTACAGTGAGATTACATTGGTCAAGAGTGTATGTTCTTACCAACCGCTCTTTTTCCATGGGGGATACAAATACTTGAACCATATGCATTTTAAAGTCTTCTCGATCAATGGACTAATTATTCTCTCGATTGACATAGCACCACCATGTGTGGCCAAATTCTTCCAAGTGGAGAGAAGCAAATATAATTTTTTGATCATCCGTGTGTGGGGGTAGATATTGAAGTAGGACTCTAACTTGGATGTTCATTCTTCCAAGTCTGATGGTGAGGGAGATTGCCCATTGTACTTAGTGATAAGGATCTTGTCACAGAGATCATGAGGGCTTTTTTGCCCATGGAAACCTTGCTATCCATACATACCATATTGTGCATTTATCCCATGCTGGACATCAATACCATACTGTCCATGATGGGGCTGAGTCATAGAAGTTTCATTGGGGCTTCGAGGAAGAGTAGGGGAGCTTCTACCAATGGTGAGAGAGGGCTTCCCTGGAGGGTTGGCTACATGGATGATGGGGGAGCTCAATAGAGACTCGTCATGAGCATGGGAGGGTTCATTGACTTCATAGGTAGAAGGGGGGGATACCCTTAGATGCATGTGGACCATGTAGTGGCTCCAGTGGTGGAGGCTGTCAAGACTCGCACTTGAATTGATTCCCCTTTTCTTGGGACAAAGTGGTAGCTAGCTGAGCTACAAGAGTAGTGAACTAATCCAAGGTTTGTTGAGTCCCAAAGTTTTAGAGGGTCATTTTCTCAAAGCTTCATCAAATTATTACATCATTTGATGATGGTTGGTAACCATGTCATTATGCCTCTCAATGTGACGAAGCTCATGCTAGCATAAAGTGTGGTTGAGGAGGCTGCAGGGATCCATGTCGGGCACGTCCTCATGCATATCACCATGGTAATCTTGTGTCAAGCTAGGTTCATCATTCATTGAGATCTTGGAGTCTCTAATCTCCTATGGATCTCTTCATGGGCCTTGCTTTTTCCTTTCTATGGCCAGCCATTTAGATGAAGTCCATAGGACCCACTATCAGTAAATGCGGTGTAACTTTTGTTGGGAAACTCCAATTGATGATATTTTTTATTCAAATCAAAGGGGATAAATCCCTCTTCAAGATGAGAAATTATGCTTTTTGAGAGAAAATAATCAAAAAAATCTACAGTTGGATTTCTATGTCTATCTTGGAGTGGTCTGTACCCTATCCACAGTGACCGCAATGCACAAAAATGGCCATAACTTTTATAACATAGCTCCAATTGGGGAGATTTTTTATTCAAACCATAGGGGACAAAGCCTTATTTGAGAGGAGCTATAGGGTTCACTCCCAGGGGTAATACAATTTTTTTTGTAATTGGAGCTTTATAATTGTCCTAATTGACTATGATTAAAAACATTATATGTCCCCCCTTGATGCAAATGCAATGTATGGATGGCTCATAGGCTCAGGGTCCTAAGCAATATCATAAATAGCATCCTGGTAATACTAATCATAATCCAAGCACATTTACATGTCCATCTACTATGTCATCACTGCATAAGTGGAGCTTAATGCCATACATCTTGGCAGTCCAATGACTCACTCGCTGCTACTTACCCCTCTCTACAAAGGCTTATTACTCACTTGGGATTAATTCAAAGCACACAAGATCAAGAAAGAGTTAATGTCAACAAATGCAATTGATTTAGGATTAATCATGATGCATTGGGAAGCAAACGAGGCATTGATTCCAGTGGGCATATGCATACAGTGAAGGATTGAACTAGTAAAGCCTATGCAGACTTAATCTCTCCAACAAAAGAAAGTAAGCTCAGCAAGTGGATTAAGATGAGAGACTAAGATCGGATTGATATACCTATTCATTGTTTCGGGAAGAAAGTTGAAGCATGATCCATCATGATGCCAATTTCTCCATCAAGCAAGCTCAATTGATTAGAGCACTTCAATGGATGAAGCCTCCAAGCATTCGAATGCTTCTACTGATGATGGGGGCTCCCAAGCTTAACCTTTAGTAATGGAAAGCTTCAAAGAGAGCTTTCATGTGGCTTCCCACAAGATTTTCCTACATTTTGAGCTCCATGTCTTCAATTTGGGTAAAAGGGCCAAAAGGGGCTGAAAGATCTCTTGAGGGATGAGTTTCAAGAGGTTGTGGGCTGATTTGTGAGCTTAAACTGAGCTTTAATGGTTATTTCAGATAATGTACATCAGGGTTTTCAACATGCGGGAGCTCAAATCTCGGAGAAGAAGATCCAAATCTTGCTCGAGGGGACTTCAGCCAATCGCCTAAGAATCAAGGAGGCCTTTAACTGTTGAAATAAAGGAGCAGGAGGAGGATAGGAGGGGTAGCAGCATGATTTGCACTACAAATTGTAGGCTGCTGCCTAGAGCTTCAGCTTAGTCTTCTCTAACCTCAAGGGTGCTCGATCTAATTGCTTCTCGGAGTGTGGGGAATCAAGCCTAGGTAGTGGCTGATGTCTTGGAGGGAGCTAGAGCAAGATCTTGGGGATTATAGGTGACTGGTAGCCATGGCAGCTTGCAAGAGAAGAAAGAGAAGGAGGGCTAAGGCAAAAAATAATTGTGGCTTCACACTCCTCTAAACTCCTGAACCTCCAATTTACCCTAGAACCCCTAAATTTTGTATGAAAAGGAGTGACGGCCTACTAAATTAGCCATTTTACCTCCAGATATGTCTAAGTCTCCAATCATAGCTCCTACTTGCTCCAAAAAGCTGAAACTAACTATGGTCCTTCCTATTGTACCTATACATGTAACTTGAGTAACTAGGGTTTGAGATTTGAAAAGGGACTAGCTAGAGAAAGAGGAAAGAAGAAAAGGACCAAGGCCTGATGTTGTGATACCACTTGTAATGAATGAAGCTGAGAGGAGAGAGGAGAATGAGCTAAAGAGAGAGAAAGAGAGCAGGAAGAAGAGAAAGAAAGATTAGAAGAGGAGAGAGAAAGATAAAAAGAGGGGGAAAAGGAGGAGGAAGCCATGGAAGTTGAAGAGGAGAGACTAGAAGAGGAGAGAGAAAGATAAAAAGAGGGGGAAAAGGAGGAGGAAGCCATGGAAGTTGAAGGTGAAGGTGAAAGTATATTCTTGATAATAATTGGTTGCCCTAAACTAAGACTCATGCACCTTATATACCCCGGTCAATGTGACTAGGTGTCTAACTCCCTAGTTCCCATGTATCCCACTCGTTACAATATAAAGTTATATACGGCAATGGATGAGTCCTTGATAATGTGGATTTAACCTAGTTTATAGCCTTGTATTGGCTTCAATGAAATCTTGTCCATTTTTTAGCAAAAGAAAATCCAAGGTAATTCCTTCTAAAGTACGGCCCCATGCTTACACATTTTTAAAGGACTCGAATGAAATAGTCTCTATATCACAAAATAAAGAAACGCAGATGTCCACTTGAAAACATATCTTTATGAAAGAATAAATATCCATGTGAAAATAGAACTCAACCATCCAATTATAATCAACTTGATGTGAAAATTAGCCTTTTGCTCTATTTTTACCAATCACATTTTGGCAAACTAAGGTGTATATTTAGGCACATTGCATATTAGTTGCCCAATTGAGATAAAAGTTGAGATTTTTAACTAGATATAATTAAGATCATGTTGCCTAGAATGCATCATACATAAAATATGGAAGATCTCTCTCTCTCTCTCTCTCTCTCTCTCTCTCTCTCTCTCTCTCTCTCTCTCTCTCTCTCTCTCTCTCTCTCTCTCTCTCTCTCTCTCTCTCTCTCTCTCTCTCTCTCTCTCTCTCTCTCTCTCTCTCTCTCTCTCTCTCTCTCTCTCTCTCTCTCTCTCTCTCTCTCTCTCTCTCTCTCTCTCTCTCTCATGTAGCTTGTTTTCAAACAATTTCTTAAGAGGAGCAACTTGTTTTCAAATAGTTTCTTAAGGGGAGAGAGAAAAAAACACACACAAAATTTAATTTTTTAGGATTACATTTGTTTTGGTTATCAATAAATTGTAAGGCGTAATTTAGCTAAAATCACAAGCTTGGTGAAAAATGAAATTTATCAATTTGTGCATTTAACTTCATACCACATTTTTTTTAAATAAAGTTTTTTCTCTAGAATATACACCTTGTTTGCCAAAGTGAAATTTGTGAAATAAATTGGAGGCTAATCTTCACATCAGTATTACCCTTTACTCAATGGGTGAGATCTATTTTCACACAAACATCTATTTTGTCAGAGATGTATTTTCACCCATAAAAATACTTTTCATAAACATATCTTGTCTATGGATATAGAGATTATTTATATTTTATAGTTCTCAAAAATTTGTAAGTACATGCCTTCTTCTCAAGGGGATTCACCATGATTTTCTTTTGTTCAATTTTTGGTTGGTACCATGTGGCAAGCATGAATGCTTATTTTTTTTCAAAATCTTATCTCTATGTATAATCAAGTCCCTTGAAAGATAGGCATAAAACATGCATCATAATAGAATGGGAGTGCTTGCATACATAGTCATGCCTTCTGGGCTAGCTAATGCACTTGTCATCTTCCAATAGTTGATGTGTGCAATCTTCTAGGATATATCACAAGACTTCTTGGAGGCACTCATGCATGATCTTTTTGTGAACTCTGCTTAGAGAGAATACCTCAACGAGGTTAGATGAGTTTTTCTTAAGGTAGAATGAATACCAACTATCACTTAATTCATTAAAGTGCCAAGTTTGGGTAAAGCGTGTTTGCATCCAAATATGTGCTAGAAATCGGTATATTCATATACATAAAAAGATTCAAGTGATTATTGACCTCCCACTACTAGTTAATCTCAAAGAAGCTTATTGCTTCTTAAGACACATTGGTAACTATATGTGCTTTGTTTCAAACTATGCAATCATTGTTAGAACTTCATATGAGCCACTTGTAAGGTTTGTGTGCAAAATTGAATTCTAATAAGCTTACGAAAAGATAAAGAGGGCCTTTGTTAGTACACCTATTTTATGGGATCCAAATTGGTCAATCACATTCCATGTATACATTTATGCATCGAAATTGTCAATAGGTGTGGTATTGTGCTGCTAACTAGGTGAGAAAAATTTGGATTTCCATGTCAACTTCTCTAGTCAACAAATCACTAATGCTCATATAAGCTACTTAACTACAGAAAGGGAAGGTCTATGAATGGTAGGTTCTCTTGAGAATATCTGCTACCATTTATTGGCTCCACCATTCACCTTTTTTGTTGATCATTAAGCATTATTGTATCTTGTGTTAACAAGCCCTTTTGTGACAACACAAATAACATAATGGCCATATTGTTGCTTGAGTTTGATTCCTCTATGGTAGTGAGAAAGGGAAAATAAAATTACAACCCAAAAACATGTCTCCAGTAACCTTTTTAGAAGTAGTAAATCTAGTTGACGATAACCTACTCGACACTAATTATCTATAAGATGCTCATTTGTTTAAGTCTAGCTTTAAACCTTACTAGTCTAAGGATATAGTGTACATTCTAAGAAAATGACTTATTTAGAGCCATGTAAAGAAGGTGAGATTGAAGATGTTATGGATTAAGACGTGTCCTTCTTACCAATTGACCATTGGTGGCTATTTGTATCTATTATGGCAAGATAAACCACTCCATAAATGTGTTTTGTGTGTGTCTGTGTCTCTGTGTGAGGACAAGATAAAATATGGCATCTTTGAAGTGAACAAAGACAAAGTGGGAAGTCAGAAGTCACTTCAATACTAAAACTCAACTATGTTAGCCTATCACATTCAAGGATGCAAACAAGATTTGTTAAGCACTACAATGAGTATCAAAGGATTAAGGCACCCATTTGAAAGAATACTATGGAATTGACATCGTCATAGCAATAGATTATCTAATAAAGTGGGATGAGGTTAGAGCCACGTAAAAGAACAATGTGAGAACCATGATGGCATGCTTATAGGAGAGAGAGAGAGAGAGAGAGAGAGAGAGAGAGAGAGAGAGAGAGAGAGAGAGAGAGAGTATATCTCCATTAATATTAAGCATTCTTAGGGACCTTGTAGTTATTTGTTGCATAAATATAAATAAGACTACATCACTCCATTGATTATGGCCAAGTCATCTATCTACTTCAAAGCTTCTGTGATAAGGCAAAATCAAGGGTTGCTATCCCTGTGTATTTCTAATGGTATGGTTATGCAAATAATGAATTGTAGCTCACTGAAGGATGCATGGGATATTTTGATGAGATACTATGGTACTACCACTAGTGCCAGAAAAATGCAGTTGAAGCAGAAGTTTAACATGATGGACAGGAAAGACAGTCCATTCAGGATTATGTGGCTGAGATAAAGACTATTGCGGATTATCTAGCATCCATTGGGACTAAGATAGATGATGAGGATTTGGTGGCTGTAATCCTAAATGCTCTAGGACCTGAATACAAGTCCTTTGATGTGTTAATTTCAATTAGAGTTGAAATGGCTGACTTTAATGAACTTTCGACATGTTTGGAGTCTATGTTGATGATCTCACCAAGTTTCTATACTTTGTACTAAGGAATTAGAAGTTTTGTCCATTTTCTAAAGTTACATATTTGCATAGTTTTTCCATATATACATTCCCTCATAATAAGGTCAAATACTTGCCTTTTACCCTACCTCTAGGGGCTTCATCACTAAAAGAAAATTTATTCAACTAAAAGGGGACTAGAAAAATGTCATTGCCTTTCTATACCTACCAATTCCCTTGCATCACTTCCCTAATAGTAGCATTGAAACTAACAACATGTTTACTTTCTTTAAAATGAGTACTTATTAGGAGTCATTTATATGTGACAGTGTGGCTTAAGATGCAAGTGTCTTTGATGACCCATCAACACATGTGTGGGCATATTTATAGATTATCTAGATTGATTAGTGTCATCCACATAATAAAATTGATTCATCATCAATGGAATTTTTGTTTTTACTACACAATCACACAAAAACTTTCTCTATATATACTTGAACGTTTTGTATGGCTTAGTAACAAGATAGCCTTACACATCACAAATTATATGTGTAAGAAAGCCCTAACTTTGGCAATGGTGATGGTACATATACCTGATGGTAGTTGTGTGTATGTGTGGGTGTACATGGGTGAGTGGAGTGAGTGGAGTGAGTGAGTGGGTGGTAGTCGTGTGTGTGGGTGTGTGTGCACACGCACTCATACACATGCATGAGAGAGAGAGAGAGAGATGAGAGAGAGATGAGAGAGGAGCATAGAGGTGGAGAGAAATTCATGATGTCAAAATGGCAAAGAGAAAGAGAAAGAGAGAATCGTTGAGATAGATGGATGAGTGGCGGGAGATATACAAAGATGTGTGTGTGTGTGTGTGTGTGTGTGTGTGTGTGTGTGTGTGTGTGTGTGTGTGTGTGTGTGTGTGTGTGTGCGTGCGTGCGTGCGTGCGTGCGTGCGTGCGTGCGTGCGTGCGTGCGTGCGTGCGTGCGTGCGTGCTGTGTGTGTGTGTGTGTGTGTGTGTGTGTGTGTGTGTGTGTGTGTGTGACAATGCTAGTGCCATGCCAATAGTGACAAGGCTAGATCAATTGGAATAGATGGAATGAAAAATGGTGGTTCATAAACAAAACCTTGCTCTATGAACTCACACTTGGAGTTTGGATGTGTAAATGTAATTTCATAAAAAGTTGCATTCATAGACCCATAGATAACATAACTAGAGTGACAGAGTGACCTTTGCACTCAAACCTTTGACCCATAGATAAGCAATTTTAAGGATCTTGAAGTAGATCCAAATCCCTTGGACTCAAGGGAAGTACATGCAATCCATAGATGTCAATGAACTAGACCATCATGAGTCTCAAAACTAAGGAATACCTTGTTGGGAATCTTGTGTATCAATTTAGTAAAGATGTCAAGCTCTAGCATGGACCCAAATGTGAGATTGTTTCTGGAATCTATTCTCCTCAAAGATCCAATGATGCCAACAAATTACCGCATTAGGTAGAATTTGAGACCTAGAAGGAAATACTTAAAAATTTTGAGAGAACAAAATAGAGACACAAGAGATCAAAGTTTCAATGATATACAACAAATGAGATAATAGACCAATTGAGTGCCAAGCAATATGCTTACATGAGCTTAGAAGGGAGGAAGCTAAGCCAAAAGGCATCAAAATTTTCATGAACAATGAAGAGATTCTAGCACTTCAATAAATATTCTCATTCATGTCATCCAAAAGCAAATCCTTATTAGATGCAAGTGTAAGATTACCAAAAACCCTAGAACTATGGAGATGCCTAAGTCCACAAAGACCTTGAGAACCAAAGACAAGGATCCCAAATAGGACCTTGCGCTTGGGTAGATTAATAAATCAAGGTTTCAAATTGATATTTCCATGGAAAAAAAGTCAAACATCAGCCATAAGGCCTAAGCAGGTAATGGTAATCAAGAAGTATGAGAAAATCATGAAAAAGGAACAAATTGACTTTGTAAAAATTTGCCCTCTTGTCGTTTTACATCTCCATTATGAAAAACCCTTTACCAAAAAAAATTACCTCATAAAAATTAAACCAATTGTTGTTTTGAATCTCAATTATGCAAAACACCCTTTGATTGCAAGAGGCACTAAAAAAGTAGAAACCATAGAAAGTGTATCATTTTGTGTCTTAGTCAATTAAGTGGCACATTCAATATTGTGGCTAGAGCATACGAATTCACAGGCATAGGAGTGATTGATGAGACCGTAGCATAAGTGGCAAGTGCAATTCTAGTAACATGGGAAGAATATGAGGGCACCATTGAGAAACATCTAGTATTAATGATGAAGGAGTTGCTTAAGATTATATCCAAGCATCAAATCAAAAGCAATACATTTTTTATATAAAAGCAACTATATTATGTAGAAAAAGGGATAAATTTTGAACTAGTTTTGGAACTTTATCATATTATGAGAAATGTGAAGCTTGAAAGACCATGACTTATGACTCTACACACCTAGCATCAAGCTCAATGCATGTAATACCAAAAATTCAATCATGATCTCTTACAACATTCATTGCTAGATATAAGACTTGGTTGAGGAGGAATGACACATGGAAAGTCATTTTAGTGACTCTAATGTGCTTGAATCAATGGTGGTCTATATAACCATGTTTGTAGTAAGAACAAACAAGCTAAAGTTAGTGATAGGATTCCAATACAATCCAAATTTCTATAGATGGTTCTTCCAAGGAAGACAAAATAGTGTACTAGGTGGAATAGAAACAATAAAAATCGAGCATGTCAATGTGAAAAGTATGACAAAAGGGTTTACCACCTTTTGAGGTCTAACTTAAAACACACACTCTCTATGATAAATTTTGTCAAAATAATAACAAAAAAGAAGTTTTGGGATCATGAGGAAACATTGTTGTAGTAATTATTGAATAAAGAAGACATATAAAAGCACTCAAATTGAGCACCTCTGACTAAAATATTAAACCTCAATGTTAGTTTCTTGATGACAATCAAGGATCTCATCATAGGTATTGAGAACCTTGCAATGAAAATCCATGATCTAGAGCTAAAGAAGGGAAATCTTGAGATAAAACTTAACCATCTTGAGGTGAAATTTTATGCATCTTTAATCGATTGCATATTTTGATTCCAAGCTCAAATCAAGTTCAAATTTATATTCAACATAGTAAGAATGATGTTGGTTAGTAAGATACATGGATGTGCAATGCATGAATTCTTATTCAAACCTCATTGAATTGTGCTTTTGCTTATTTCACCCTTGTTTATTTCACTGAATTGTGCTTTTGGTTAGTAAGATACATGGATGTGCAATGCATGAATTCTTATTCAAACCTCACTGAATTGTGCTTTTGCTTATTTCACCCTTGTTTATTTGCATGAATTGGCTAGATGTGTGGAAAAGAGGAATATGTAGTAGCCGTTAGGCTTGCTTGATTCCATTTTTCAATATTTTATCTAATTCAATGGTGTACCAAAGGTGCAGATGATGAAACAAATGGCAAGTTTGCTAGGACACATCATAGTATTTGCAGAGAAGGCTCAAAAGATAAGACTCATGGATCATAACATGTACAATAACAATGATCTAGAATCATTAGGTAGGTGATGAGCACCAAATTCATTAAATATTGCACTTGGGGATCATCTCTTAGATCCAACTAATTCTCTGCAAAAATGAGCCCCACCCATTTCTTAAAATCCCTTCACCTCATCACATCCCACAACTATACTAGTAGATCGAAGGGGCTTATTGATTACTTAAAATCATTTTGGCAACTAATAAAGAGACTCCATATGGTTGTTCACATTCTTCATCAATAAAAAATAATGTGGCATCATCATTTTCAATAATACCTAAAACGTACAAATCAATCATGTAGAAAGTATGTAGTGCAACACATGGAATTTAAGGAAAAGAGATTCCACAACAAATTAGAGAATATCATAGATTTCTTTAATTCCAAAAAAGCTGATACAAGATGTCTCTATCCACCCATGTGCTTCCATAGTGAAGTTTAGATGGTGATCTAAGCAAATGATATGTGAAGAGATTATTAAGGCTAGCTAGAAGAACACTATTTAGGGAAAAGATAGATAATCATGGTTCTCAAGGGATTTGCCCTTTTTAGTCCATGAAGCCTATTCGATGAGCTTGATTAACCTACCATGGAACTTTTACTAGTTGGCCATATTATGAACCAAAATAGGAGTCCATGATACTTCCCACATCCTACAACTTGTTGCAATTTGCCTCAAGTTACTACCAGATTAAGTACTCTATCTAACCCACAAACGTCACCTTTTTGCCATCTGATTAGTTAGACATTATCTAACATACAAGTTAATACCGAACCAATATCCAAGCTCACACATGGCTTCTCCTCATAATGGGGACCTTACAACATTGAGCACCATGGATCATTGGTGGCATCTTATGAGAGCGGGGAATTGAACATATCTAACAAACAAAAAATGCAAACAAGAACCAATTGTATAGACCCATGCTTGTGACTCCTCTAAAAGAGCCAAGCAACAAAAACGATTGTGTAGATTCCCATTTTCTTTCATGATTTGAGCCTAGAGACTGTGATTTTTTTCTCAACATAGTATCTTTTCAATCCAACTCATGCTACATACCACTACTTTAAGGGTATTGATCAAAAGCTTCTCAAAGGGCTTATGGATCTTTGTCAATTGTGCTTCTACAATTGAGCTTGGTTTCTCCAAAGACAACTATACCAAGCCACTTGAAGAACATATCATGATCTTGGTATTCATTCTCTTACATAGATTTATCAACTTGAGGGCCATGTATAAACTCTAAGTGGCATGTATACTATATGAAAACATGGATATGGACATATGAAACATTATAGAGATGATACTCCCCCCCCCAAAAAAAAACAAACAAATAGACAAAAAAATAAAGTATGTGTACTCACCATACCTAGGGGAAAACTAGGGTTCCTCAAGTAAATGATGTCTAGTGAGTTGGATGACTTCTTCATTAACTTCTTCACCCTCCTTTGACCCCACACCTACTCATGCAACATCAAGGGCATGATATGGGAATCTCATCAAGAGCTCAACGTGTCTAAAAGTGTGGAACATTATATAGGAAGGTAGAAGCTTCCTAGCATAGACCCAATTCCCCATTCAACATTAGATAGCATTTCCCCATGAGGAGTGGTTTGCACATGAGATGATTAATTATAGGTAGATTGAAGGGCCCAAGTCTTTGCCTCCATCCTCTTTCAACAGCATCATTCGATCTCTTGGCTACACTCAAGTTTCCTCAACATTAGCCATAATTCATTTGTTCATGACCAACCTATATGTAGTTGAATTAAACCATCCTACATAATGGAATTCTCTTGAGCTAGACTCCTCTACTACAACTATCATAATACTCCAATCCCAAGAAGAATTCTATTCCTATAGTTAGCATTTCATAATAATGCTTCTTTTGATCTAAAGTATTAAGAGACTAGCACTCATTTAGCTAGGGGTGATTTTACCTAGATATAGCTACATGGAGAATACTATAATGAGCATATAGTAGTAAAAAGATGTTGTTGAAAGAGAAAGAATGGGAGAAGTAGAAGGCAACTACCAAAAATAGCAACTTACTAAGATTAGTATTTTTAGAGTCAAGCTAGAGTTGGGAAATAACTTGTGTAATTTTGCAACATACTTTAGGCTTCACTTTAAAATGTAAAAATTGCTTAGATTATTTATGGAGATGTCTAAAGAATATAAAGGTATAAAGGGAAATACCATAAGAAAGTCTACCTTGTATGATGAACAAACACCACATTCATCTCTTCCATATGCAAAGACCAAGGATAAACAACCATAAGAAGTATGCAACACAAAGTACCACGAATTCGATAATAACAAAGGGGAATTCATGTCAATAGGGAAGCAAACTTGTTATTTAGCACTAGAAACCTATCAACGAAACAAACCTCATCGATTGTTAGAAACTCATCAAATGATACCCATCAACACAAAACTTCTCGACCAATAGGAAACTCATCAGCTGTTAAAAACTCATCGACCGAGGGGGGAAACTAAATAAATTTAACAACCTTGTTGGCAAATTAGAAACTTGTCAACAAGAACAAACTCATCCATGCGAGAAACTTGTCAACAAGGGGTGAAGCTTGTCTACACCCTAAAACTATCAATGTCAACATCAAGGTATCAACATCAGCTTGTTAATGAAGGGAAACTTATCAATAGGAAAAAACATATCAATGCAAAACTCATCCATGCAAAATTCATCAACATCGACATAAAAACAAAACTTGTCGACACCAACACAAAACTCATCAATGTCAAAACCAACTGGTTGAACTTATCAGCATTGAGAAACCTGTTGATGACTAGAACTCATCAATTGTAAGAAAGTCATTGACAATGCAAACTCACTAGAAATTGGTCAGCTCTATCAGAAACTTGTTACTTGGAAGGGGGGGCAGTTTTGTCAATTGAGGATCATCAACATCACAACATATGAAAACATGGCAACCTGTCAACATAGAATATAAGTTTATCATAAAGAGACTTGTCCCCAATTTTAAAAAAGTGTTGGAAACTTGCATTGCCTAAAGATTGTGTCAACACCTTGCGAGGAACAT
Organism: Lygodium microphyllum; assembly: GCF_053477565.2. Taxonomy (NCBI): domain Eukaryota; kingdom Viridiplantae; phylum Streptophyta; class Polypodiopsida; order Schizaeales; family Lygodiaceae; genus Lygodium; species Lygodium microphyllum. The sequence goes on along the minus strand of NC_141139.1, from coordinate 21,091,021 downwards.
TGCATTAATAACAAGCTTTGCCATGTTGACTATTTGCATCATCAACACACTTGTTTGGGAAAAGCAAAAAGCCTTGGTGTAGCAAAAGCATGCACCAAATATTTGTCTTACAAATTACATTGCTTATGAAAATATACAAAAGCCTAGCTGAGCACAACTCAAGGCTGAGTTACGTTGTCAATCCAAGAAAGAGTTATAATTGTTAAAATGAATTCTTGAGACCCATTAGAGGCATAGGGGAAGGCATGAAACAAGGAAGCCCTAGAAACAACAACCAACCAAGGCCAAAACAAACTTGACCTAAATATAAGGCATATTGCTTTTATTGACGTTAACACAATGGAGAAGGAAGCATTCTTGAAGGAAGTGTCTAGGAAATTGAAAATTTCACTCTCAATTTTATGAGCTATAGCCAACAAGGATGTTAGCGAGGTGTCATATGTAGGATTAGAAGGCCATTTACAGCACCCTACTTGGACAAAGCAAGGACATTCTAGACAACATGTTGGACTTGACACTAGTCATCACATAGTGAGAAAAAGAGGACATGGAAAAGGAAATAAACAACGTACATAAGGAGGTTGTTACTAAATGCCAATGTTTCAAGGTCTTACATGTCAGTACCAAAATGCCCAATACATGTTAGTACCCAAGTGCCCAATACACTGATCATAGGAAGGAAGATCCCAACTCTATGGACCAAGTTAAGATTATGCTAGTTGCTAAGTAGATAAACAAATATAGAGCAATTCGAATAGGTGTGTGTGGCACACAACCTCACAAACTGATGACAAGAAGGCCCATGCCTTTGGCTTGTGTTTGAATGATAAGGATTGAACTTGGTTTAGGGGGTTGCATGCAAATGAAAATGTGTGCTTTTCCAGCCTCAAGGACTTGTTTATTATGCAATTTGTTGAAGTTGGATATGGGGAAAACTTCATTGTATAGCTTATGAACCTATAGCAAGCAAGAGAAGGAAACCATCTGAGAATATGTCTCAAAAGTTCAAAGCCCCTACAAGTGAATTCCTCTTTGCCGAGAGGCCCAACCCCAAGGCTATCTCAAAAGCATTTGTTAAGGGAATCCCGGATGAGTGCATCTATGAAGCCATGGCTAGCAACTCAACACTTTATAGAGGGCAAACATGAATGCAATGTTAGATGAGGCCATGTGAGTGGATAACCTTCATAGAGCAAGAAATCAAGACAAGAAGGACAGAGTCGATAGCAATGCTTCATCCTCAAAGGGAAATGTGTAATTAACCATGACACAAGATCAAATTGAGGCTTCTATAGCTAGAAACAAAGAGCGCGACTACAATTCTCGGCATTCACAGAGTTAATTTTGTGCAATTTTTTGTTCTTTATTTCACATAGAACAAAATAGTTTTGGTTTAGGCAGCAATTAGTAAATTTCACAATGCATGGTTGATGCTTCAAGTATGATGTGACCATATGTCTTCTGAGTGTTCTAGACCTCCACATCCTTGCACAAATTGTGGGTGTATTAGACATGATGCAGCTTAGTACCGAGAGCCTAGATGCATGTCAAATGCAGTGCCTTTCAGCAAACAACCCATAGTTATAGCAAAACAAGGCAGTTAACCTTGCTAGCACCAACAACCAAAAACTTGCGTCACAAAAAGTGGAGATTAAACCCCCTATAATACCTCAACCTCCAACCTCAATAGTCACTCATCCTCTAAGCGACATTTCTATATACTACATCAAGTAGCTAACTGAGGAAGAGAAATATTTGAATCCCTATGTGACCTATGATGACGAGTGTAACACACTCCTCATGAACTATTGACCCATCCTAGTCATGGTGTTAAGGCAAGGAAGAGATAGAGCACCAACCCAGTATAAGGATCTTAGCAAGTGTTGGAAACACATCCTCAAGGTGTCTTGAGAAAACCAAACCTCACCAAGGATAAGCAGCCTCATCAATGATGCCTCAAATGTGTGATAACTCACATATACCCTAATTGTTCTAAGAGGAAAGCCAATATAACTAAAGCCATTTTCTCGTTCGCACTTGTCACTCTCTTCAAAGTGGAGATGAATTATGACAATGACACAATCCCCATACTTGACAATGCCATTACAAGGTTGCAAAGCAAGAAGACTAAAGGCAATATCCTTGGGCTATCCACTGTTAGTGGATTCATGATTGGCAAGAAAATTTCCAAGAAAAGGAGAAAGAGAGCAGTTGAGAAACTCTTGTTGCAAAGCAAAGGGGTCACAATGTAGTAGACAAACAAAATTGTGTCTAGTGCTAAGAGCACGACCACCACCCCTCACATCAAGAAGGTGGAGGCCTCTAAGTTCAAGGAATAGCCTAATGATGAGAGACAACTAGAGGTAATTAAAGAGGTAAAGAAGTAAGTGCATGAAGCTCAACAAGCTAAGCAAAAACCAAATCACAATTTTGATATAAGTGGCATAGGGGTGTCAAGCACTACACCACTATGTGACCTGATGCAAGGACTTGAAATAGGAGAGCCAACCTCTGACACACCTGATGCTAGAGTGAGCCAAAGCATCACAATCCCTAAATAGATAAGTAGCTTTCCAAATTGACTATTTCACTTTAAAAACATGGAACCCTACCGTGTTGCCACCCTAGCCTCGATCAGCATGAGGATACCACTTGAACTATTGATGCACCGCACCCTCAATCTCTAGAAAGCCCTCAAAACTTGTATAGAGGATGGGATGGAACTACAAGAACACCCAATCCATAAATCTCATGGGAAGCATGTGTATGCAAAGGCAATAGAACCTTCTTTGAGAGTTCTTGGGGTCAAGACATTTTGAAAAGGAGTAGAGCATCACACCATTCTCCCCGTGGAGGGCTTAGGCGACTTGCCAAGAAGAGGTATCATAGCATTGGTGTTAGAGTCAGCATAGTCAATCAATTGGTGCTAGAGGCTTGGGGAAACCTACCTCTCAAAAATGTGCATTTCAAGTTGATGGTGAATGACAACTACAAAGTTAGAGTGCTTAACATATTGAAAGATTGATCGGTTACAATCACAAGCATTAACTTTATTGTGATGAAGGAAGTGGTGGATTATGACTTGCTTCTAGGTCACCCTTGGTTGTAGAATGCCCAACTCATTGAGGAGGGTAACTAACTAGTCTTCTTGGGAAACCAATGAGACGCAGTGAGGGTGGGCATGGAAAGCTAGAAAATCATGACTATTAATCTCGGTGCCATACCAAATCTACTTAGGGAAGATGCAAAATGTGCTACCACAATGAAATCTCTAAATAAATATATTCCAAGCTTCAATGATGAGCAAGACAGGATGCACATCCTATCCACCCCGACTAGCCCGTTATGAAAGAGGAAGAGTGCAGGAAGTCAAATGTGACACTAAGTCAGGATGGCAAGAGCATGCCTTCTACCCACTTAACCCTAGCCAACAATGCTAAACTTATAATAACCATCCTCATGATGAAGCTAGTAATTACCTGCTAACTTGATATTGTGGGATTCCATGTTCTTGCCAACCATTAGGAGTTGATAAAGCTCAATGGCACTGGTGTTAATAGGACAAGCCTAATGCAAACTAGTTGATATTCAAAGAGTTTCTTCAGTGTGCAAGTGAAACTGGACAAAGGCATTGTTTGATTATCATGCTGATTTGGTTGCATCCTTGATAAAGGTAAAGAATTGGAAGAAAAGATGACAATATGTCTAAAAGAAGTCTCACAAGTGATGGAAGCAAAGATTAGAGGCCAATGAATCTAGAGAATATAACTTGGATGGCAAGACTATTGAGAAAATATTGGCAAGTCCCAAACCCAAAAAGGTAGATTGAACTGATCGTGAATGCCAAAATCATGAGAGTTAAGTTGAAGCTTGAGTGGCTAGAATACCAGAGGCAACCAACCTCCTTTGCTCTGAATAAGGTTGTGATGAGGATTTCTTGTGGACTTGATCATGCAGCCTCACGTAACACAAGAACTGGCACTCAAACTTGTAGAAGGTTGGCAATCAAGGTTGGGAGATGATGTGTTGAATGAAATTAAAGTATTTTTCGGGCAACTTATTCAAGAAAAATAAACCCTCGACTAGCTCACCCTGATTACATCCGTCAATGGAGAGCCCGCAATGCCACAACCAATGTTGAGCTGATGCAGGGATTGCTTCTTGAGTTTCACTCTCAGTTGCAGTACTTCTTGCTCGTGTCAAAGCATTGAAGTCACCTTCTCGACCACTATGTGGCTCGTTATTGTACTCGCAGCATCAATCTCAACTTTGAGCTTCAAGAGTTCTCTATTAAGGAAGGGGATGATGTGAAAGTCAAGCTGGCTGAATATAGGCAGTTACTTGCCAAGTTCGCCACTACTAGCTCTCCAAAGTCAGATGACGATCAGGTATCCATCATGAGGAAATAGGAATTCAACTCTCAAACATCATCCTAGCTTATGATATTCTCAAGATCAAAACACATGAAGTTAAGAATTCAAGTAAATGAAGCAAACAAAGCAAGTTTAGATTCAAACAAGAGTACGGAGTCCAACCCAAAGATTCCACAACCCGCTCTAGGTAAGTGATCGAGTATGAAACTGCCAATGCATTTGAGGTGGAAGTCTAGAGTCAAACAAGGGTACTGAGTCCGCGACCCAAAGATTCCATGACCCATTCTAGCCAAATGATCCAGTATGAAACTGTCAGTGCATTTGAGTGAGACAAGAGTACAGAGTCCAACCCAAAGGTTCCATGACCCACTCTAGCCAAATTATCTATTATGAAATTGCTAGTGCATTTGAGGTGGAAGAGACTGAAGGAAGCTCAAGAAACCAAGGACTCTAATGATGACAATGAAAAGAAGCCACAAGATCTCCTTAAGAGGTCTACCAACTTCAAACAAGGGGGTCATGTGGTCATCCTATTGGGACCACAAAAGTTGGAGGTAAATCTTGTTGATGAAGGAGAGCCTCCTAAACTAGCTTACATTGCCAATGAGCTTGCAACACATGATGAGTAAAAACTAATTTCACTTCTTAAAGAGTTTTGAGATATGTTTGCTTGGAATTACATCAATCTAAAGGGAGTGATACTACACGTGCTTACACACACCATCCCGATAGATCCAAACCTAAAACCAATGAAATAGAGACCATATCTGATGATCCATATGCTCATCTTGTGCGAGAAGACTTGGACAAGCTTCTCAACATGGGGTTTGTTAATGAAATGGAGCACACAAATTGGGTATCTCCCATTGTGGTAGTGCTCAAGAAGGATGGTAAAATCCAAGTGTGTGTTAGGCACAAGAAAGTAAATGTAGCCACAAAAAAGGATCACTACTTGTTGCCTTACATGAAGAGCATGATTGAATGCATGGCAAGCAAAGGCTTATTGCTTTCTCAATGGATTCTCAGGTTATAATAATGTGCAAGTGCACCCAAATGATAAGCATAAGACCTCATTCACCATTGAATGGGGGCTATTTGCATACATCATCATGCCATTTGGTTTTACAAATGCACTGGAAACCTTCCAATGTTTGATGTATAGTATTTTTCAAGACATGCTTCATAAGGATGTGAAAGTGTTTGTTGATGACCTTTGCATCAACTTCTCATGGGATGCACTTAAAGAAACTTTGAGCCATCTTCGAACAGTGTACGCAATTTCAAGTATTGTTAAATCCACTCAACTATCTTTTTTGGGTGAAACATAATATCATACTCGCGCACTCGTGTCCAAAAATGGAATCGCAACAATTGAAACTTTGAAGATTTGAGTCATCATAGAGCTATCACCAATGAAAAATGCCAAAGGAATGCATTGCTTTCTCAAATACACCAGTTAGTATAGATGCTTCATGCTAAATTACATGTCTATGACTAGACCTTTGTACTAGCTCTTAATGAACTAGGAGTGAATGGATGAATGTCAAAAGGCTTATGAAGACTTGAAGAAGGTTCTAATAATAAGCACGCCTATCTTACAAGCCCTTGACCGAAAGTTGACATTCCACATGCACATTGATGCATTCAAGATTGTTATTGAGTAGTGCTCTATTAGCTAGGAGAGCATAACATGGATTTTCTAGTGAGATTTGTGAGTTGACAACTCACAAAATTGAGATGAACTACTTGACCACAAAATGAGAGAGACTTGGCATGGTTTATGTAGTGAAGAAATTCTAATATTATCTCTTTGCCACTCCTTTCACCTTTTTTGTAGATCGTCAAGCCTTATTATATCTGGTGAACAAATCATGTGTCATAGGACTCATCGCTAGATGGCTATTGCGTTACTTGAATTTGACTTAAATGTTATTGGTTTTTCCCTTCAAATGGAAAAAATAATGAAGAAGAATTATATGGTGTTGAGTGATTTGCAACAAGTCAAAATTTGCATACAAAATGGTGTGTCAAATTTTAACGATGAATAGATCATGGGATTTTTTTTCAATTCTTTATATTTTAGATTCTCTAACATTCTATATTTTAGATTGTTTTGTGGTTTTGCTTTTTTTACTTTTCGAAAATGTATTTAAAATAAACTTTTTAAAACTAAAATTTTGAGTCCATGGCCTATAAAAACCATTCACTTGGTCTTATTTTCGTTTTCCAACTCTCCAACCACTTCTTCTCTCCCAAGGACCCTTGCACTTGCCTCCACCCCTTCTTCCATGATGGATCACACTCTTCTTCCATGATAGTTGGCACCCAAGAGTTTGAGGTAGTGCAGGCTAGCTTGGTGGCACAACAAGTGCCCTTGGAAGAGTAGCAAGCCCCCCCGATCGATGAGTCCAAGTCAAGTGTGGACTTGACTAAACCATCAAAGATTGATGCCAATGTCGAGCAGGAAGTAAGTGTATTAATAGTCTGTCTAGATACTTATTTTACTATGTATACTATTTTAAGATAACTTCATGTCAATGTAGGTCATGCTAGATATCAATGATTTTGCAAGTCCCCAAAAGGACCAGGGAGAATTCAAGAAGGATGCCTCAATAGGGCACTACATTGGCCAAATCCCATTGTCAACATAGCCATCGTCCATGCCACCTTCACCCCAAATGAGCTTAGCTCTCTATCTTGAAGGCCTTGTCTAAAGTGATGTGTGCATCTACCATCACCTCAAATGCACACAAGACCATTCTTGTTAAAAAGGAGTTGGTGAAGCATGTTTTTGGTATACACTAGCACAGAAGGATACTCTAGGCCATGGGGATTGGCAAAGTCATAGGAGCTAGACAAGCTGCCATGCAGGAGAGCATCAAGATAGGGTTACTGCTAGAGGCCAAGAAGAGATGGAATTAGGTCCATGAGAAAATCAAGCATTTGAAGATGGCCTAAAACTTGTATTGAGCTTTAAGATTCTAAGCAAAGCCTTGTAAACAAAAAAACATTTGTGCTTTGCATTATAACACTCTTTTTTTTTTCAATCTATCTCTCAAGCATATTGTCTATTTTTCAGCATTCAATTATGATAAGATTGAAGTATTTTACGAACTGATGTTATGTGATACAGATATGAATATTTCCAAGGTACGACAGATACAAAAAATATATTTAAATTTTTATTAATAACAAATTTGTGGTTTAACATGTCAAAGCAATTCGTTTCTCCTACCCAGTCATGCATCGTAGCATCTAGGGCATCACCCACTGCTGCCTAGATCACCTTTCTGATGGCATTTTTGGGCTTTTTGAGCCAAAACTAAGTGCACTGGCCTATCAAACCACAAATTTTTTACTTATAATTTTTTAAAAATTTTCCTATACTTCATCACTTGTATGGCATATGCTAACTTGTCATTCGACAAAGTAGAAAAGCTAATTAGAACATTGCCTCAATAATTAATTGCTTATTCTACTTAATTGTCAACTTTTCAATTGACATTACAAATTTAATCAGTATATCATCATGCACAAATACAATATATGACATTCAAGGCACAATAAAAGTAAAGGTTTCTCATTACATATCAAAGTTCATAAAGTATATTGCATTACAGTGCGTTACCAAAACTCTAGGCTCTTCACAGCTCTAATCTCTCTCCCCTCTTATCCATCTAGCTAATTGCATGTCTCTCTATATGATGGCCATTTGCTTGGCATGAATCATGCATAGATATGTGTCCTCAAAAACAATGACAATATATGCTTTTGTAGCTTCATGGATAGCCTCCCCTACAATCCCTTGCATGTGGAATTGATATCCATAAAAGTGAAGGATTTCCTTCACTAAACGTGCATAGGGTACTTTCCTAATCAACAAGTTTGTGATCTTTTGGTACTTGCCGATCTCCCTATGAGCCGCTAGGTGATTGTTCTTCCTCCACTTTAGACTTTGCCCTAGGACTCCTTCTAACCTCACCATGGCTGCTATCCTTGTGGTTATTGGGCTTGGGGTTGGGGCTCAAGTGCAAGTTGCTTAGCAAGAGCTAGTTCTAAAGTAGGGAGAAGGGGTAATGGAAAAGGAGAAGGAAGTTGTATGGCTTGCTTTGTTTTTATCTTGGGGCATCGCATGGGGCCATTACCACCTATTGTGTGCCCCTCAGTTGCATCTCCACTGGCCTCAGGCTATTCTATCATGTCCTATGATCTATTGATGTTGTCATTAGTTTTTCCCTCATCATCATTGTTTCCACGGTTCCTCGTTCATAGAGGCATCCTTCGACTCGTTGTTGTCAACTTCCACATCCTCACTTACTTCTTTCTCTTCGAAAGAGTCTCCTTTCTCATGAGCTCTTTTCAAAGACTCCAAGGTCTATTGAGGGAGAATCTTTGAGCCTTTGGATGGACAGGGGAAAGGACATTGAGAAGATGAGGTTGTGCTACTATTGGAGTCATCCCATTGGCCTTGGCCTTGGCCTCGTAGTGTATGTCGTCATGTCATTTGCTTGGTCCAGATCATGAGGTGGATTAGAAGAGAAGAAGAGAAAACAATAGAAGTATGAAATAGAAAATGAACTAAAAGAGCTCTATTTATATAAAACCTAGTATTAGGGTTTAAGGGGATTCACACACTGTTTAATGTGCATGCCCACTTTGACCCTTCCCTTTGCCTTGTCATGTGTCATGCTACATGTGTATTCACTATAGATGTGTTTCACCCCTTTTCCTTATTACGGGTGTGAATTTGTTACTAAAGAGATTTAGCCAATGCAATAGTCTTAGCATTCTTTGATGTGATTGAGTAACCAAAGGTACATCTATAAAACTAGTCAAATATTTCTACTAGATAGCTTTTCTTGACACAACTATCTCCATGACAAGTATTCTTAAAATATGCACCACAAGCCTAGTAGTGAGACTTTTTTGTACCTTGGATGCTCCATGTTTCCAAATGCCTATATTTATCCAAAAAACATGATCCATGGGCATATAATATGGCTACAAAGGTATGGAGCATTGACATTAGATTTGGAGTGTGTGCGAGAAGCGAGCTTTTGAAGCAAACCTTTTTGGGCAACCTCAAGTTTTATTCCACATAGTCCACTTGGTCCTCTTTTTCTCTTGGGCATATATCAAGCACCAATGCTACTCCTCCATTGCCGCCGCTGCCACCACCACATCTTACTCTCCCCCTCCTCATTAGAGCCACAACCAATTCTCCTCTCTCTCTCCTCATATGTTGGGGACCAACCACCGACATCTCACTCCCCTTCAATAACATTACCACCACTAGCACCGCCACATCTTACTCTCCTTCTCATAAAAACCATAATTGATTCTCTCTCTCTCTCTCTCTCTCTCTCTCTCTCTCTCTCTCTCTCTCTCTCTCTCTCTCTCTCTCTCTCTCTCTCTCTCTCTCTCTCTCTCTCTCTCTCTCTCTCTCTCTCTCTCATATCTTGGAGACCCACAACATGTATCTCCCTCTCCTCCTCCCCCTCAATAACACCTCTCTCTCTCTCTCTCTCTCTCTCTCTCTCTCTCTCTCTCTCTCTCTCTCTCTCTCTCTCTCTCTCATATCTTGGAGACCCACAACATGTATCTCCCTCTCCTCCTCCCCCTCAATAACACCTCTCTCTCTCTCTCTCTCTCTCTCTCTCTCTCTCTCTCTCTCTCTCTCTCTCTCTCTCTCTCTCTCTCTCTCTCTCTCTCTCTCTCTCTCTCTCTCTCTAACAATGAATAGCAGTTCTCTTTCAACTTATTTACATCACTAGATTAATCTTATGTGCTTATCTTTGATAATATTATCACAATGTTAATAGTTCAATTATGCATGCATATGAGATATCACACTACATATACATTCACATCCCCCCTCTCTTCTTTGCACACATTTTATAATTACATCTTGATGTGTTAGTACTTTAGTTATGCACACACAAGCAAACTATAGACACATCCACTTATACTTGCACATTGCTCTCTCTCTCTCTCTTCCTCATTTGATTAGGCTTACATATAGATTGAAGTTATGCATTCGTTTACAATAGACCCTTGCAAGTAATTGCTTCACAATCTCTATAAAATATACCTCTGTATTACTTCATTACTTGTAGCTATTATTCCTTTCAAGAATTCTTCATTTTAAACTTCAAACTTCAACAATCAAATATTTTAATATACTGATATATTTCACATTATATTGCACAAACTTACTACAAAAACTACCAAAAAAATTTCTAAATCCGCAAATGCATTTGCAAGTTAGTGAACTACTATATGCAAAGCAAATGAACATATTTATTGCAAACATTAAATATCAATCCAGCTCTATTGAAGGAGAAATGGGTGTTCTCTAACAAACTCCTAGACTCCCCCATGAAAACTTACTAACTTACTCAAACATGGCAGCATGTATTTCAAAAGGATGGTATTCAAGGGATTTTTCTCAGTCAAATAGGGAAGCGTCTATTTGAAGAGGATGGTATCCATGGGATTTCTTGAAATGTAAATGGATATGTAAAGGAGTTAGGTGGGCTACATTGCATCTTCTTTATGCTATCATCCATAAATAATATCATTGTAGGACTAAAGTGTGGCCAATCAATATCATCAAAACATTTTAGAAATTGTGGCTTCACCATGACTCCTTACCGAAGAATGAGTTGTGAGAACAAATGCACTGCAGGTATCACTTTCATACGATCAACCATATTCTTTTTTGAAGAAGACATAAAAGTGTGACATATTCTAAAGTATACATGTGGAATTACTTACCAAGAATATGAATCCTTATGTCTCTTGCACATTTTTTTCTTCGAGTATTTTTTGTATAATGCTTTCTCGTTGGAGGAAAATTCACTTTACATAGTCGAGGAAGATATGACATCTCTGGTACACTTCCATGTTCCACTGCTGCTCAATCTGGTGATCCTTATATATGAGCTACTCCTCCTTCAAGTGCACCTAATCCCTATATTTCCTTGGCAAAGTTTGCAACATCCCCTTCTCCAATTGCATATACACGAACCTACCTTTCATCTGTATTACATATAGAGAACACATCAACAATATACCATTGTAAATATACTTCTATAGAAGCATACCAAGTTATGCTTGTAGAGAAATCTCCATGCTACTAACTTGCATGACTCTGAGACTCAATATCATCATCTTGTTTGAAATTCTCTTTATCTCCTATGTGAACTAGAAGAACAAATCTTTGTCCACTTGAATCTTGTAGTAGTTTCCTCATTGAGACAGAGAGTCAAAGAGACAAAGACAGAGATTATGTGGCTTTATCATCATCTCTCTAAGGGGACTTGAATTTTTATTTGTCGAAATAGGGTTGCTAGCAATCCTTTATTGGGGGGAGAGAGAGAGAGAGAGAGAAAGAGATTTGAATCACAACTCCCCTACATCATCTCTCTAAGGGAACATGAAATTTTTGTCACCATACAAGGGTTGCCGGCAACCCCTTCTCGGTGAAAAAAATTCAAAAGTTGTCTTCATCTCTCTAAGGGGACTTATGCTTTTTTTTTTCTAGGAAGGGTTGTTGATAGCTCCATGTTTAGTGGAAAAAAAAATACAGAGGACTTGTGAAAAAAAATTCGCTAAGAAGGGGTTGCCGGCAACCCCCTATTCGACGGAACCAAAAAAAAAGTCAAAGCAAGTCACATACTCTCTCTCTCTCTCTCTCTCTCTCTCTCTCTCTCTCTCTCTCTCTCTCTCTCTCTCTCTCTCTCTCTCTCTCTCTCTCTCTCTCTCTCTCTCTCTCTCTCTCTCTCTCTCTAGAGTCATTAGGACTCAATAGAGTCGAGAGAGAAGATCATATATATATATATATAAGAGAAGAATAAAATTTTAAAATAATATTTGATCAGAGAGAAGAGATAAAGAATAATTACTAGCTAGGAAGATCAAATTATGTGTATATCTACGATATGTTTTAATGTGAGACATAGTAAATTGAGTCTTTTTGAATAAATTATATTGAAAATTTTGGACCTTAT